>NW_026596057.1:25040990-25181541 GCF_907164565.1 Psammomys obesus | reverse complement strand
TTTCTTTTTAGTTACATTTTGTTAACTCTGTGTCCCAGCTGTATCCCGCTCCCTCATTCCCTCCCCAACCCCACACTCCCTCCCTGGTCTCCTCCCTGCCCCTTTCCAAGTCCCCTGATAGGGGAGGACCTCCTCCCCTTTCATCTGACCCTGTTTTATCAGGTATCTTCAGGGCTGGCTGCAAAGTCCTCCTCTGTGGCCTAACAGACTGCTCCTCCCCTGGGGGGGGGGGGTCAAACAGCCTGCCCTTGAGATCCTATTAGAAATAGTCCGTGTTCCCCTTACTTTGGAAAACTACTTGGTTACTGAGCTACCACAGGCCACATCCGAGCAGAAGTTCTAGGTTATATCCATAGATGGTCCTTGGTTGAGTGTCAGCATTTCTTTAAGTGTTTCTCTGCCATTCTGTATTCCTCTACTGAGAATTCTCTGTTTAGCTCTGTATTCCATTTTTTAAATCGGATTGCTTGATTTCTTGCTTTTTAACTTCTTTAGCTCTTTATATATTCTGTATATCAGTCCTCTGTCAGATATAGGGTTGGTGAAGATCCTTTCCCAGTCTGTAGGCTGTCATTTTGTTTTGATGATGGTGTCCTTTGCTTTACAGAGCTTTTCAGCTTCATGAGCTCCCATTTATTGATTGTTGCTCTTAGAGTCTGTGCTGTTGGAAAGACACACATGGTATATACTTACTTGTACAGACCTATATGATAGGATAAACATACTGAAATCTATACACCTAAAGAAGTTAAACAAGAAAGAGGACCCAGGGTACGATGATCAATCCTCACTTAGAAAGACAAATGGGATGGACATTGGATTTAGGAGCAAACAAGTAACAGGACAGGAGCCTACCACAGAGGGCCTCTGAAAGACTCTACCTAGCACTGTATCAAAGCAGGTATTCAGATTCATAACCAAACCTTCGACAGAGGGCAGGGAATAAAAAAAAAAAATGGGGGGGGGAGGAGTTAACATGACCTGGAGAGGATGAGAGTTCCACAAGGACCCAATATATCTGGGCACAGGGGTCTTTTATGAAACTGTTTCTCCAAACAAGGACCATATATGGATGCAACCTAGAGCCTCTGCTCAGATGTAGCCCTTGGTAGCTCAGTATCCAAGTGGGTACCCTAATAAGGGGAACCAGGACTGTTTCTGACATGAACTCAATGGCGGGCTCTTTGACCTCCCCCCTGCCCCCCCCCCCCCCCCAGGGAGGAGCAGCCCTGATAGGCCACAGAGGAGGACTTTGCAGCCAGTCCTGAAGACACGTGATAAACCAGTATCAGATGGAAGGGGAGGAGGTTCTTCCCTATCAGTGGACTTGGAAAGGGGCAGGGAGGAGATGAGAGTGGGAGGATGGGATTGGGAGGGAGAGAGGGAGAGGTATACAGCAGGGATACAAAGTTAACAAACTATAACTAATATTAAAAAAATAAAAAGTATTAAAAAAGGGTAATGCTGTGGGAAGTATCACTCAGATTTCATTCATAGCATGGTTGTCTCTGGTGCTTTGGTCTGAGAGTGAAAAAGGAAGATTTAGTGAGAATAGCAATGTGCCTCCCTAGACCTTGAAGATGACTACAGACAAAAATAACAAATAATGAAACAACAAGCAAAGAACAAGTGGGAAAAAAATCTGAACTTTTAAAGATCTTAAATGGAAAATATTTGTTAACTGATTGGGGACTGTATCTATTGCTAAATAAAAGGATATGAAAAAAAAAGATGTCTTTTTCTGCATTCGAGGTTTTTAGCATCTTTGTCAAATAACAGATATCTGTAGTTATGAGTACTTATGTTTGGGTCTTCAATTTTATTTCCTTGGTTGATATGTCTGATTTTATGCTGGTACCATATAGTTTTAATCACTGCAGCTTATTTATTTGTTTATTTATTTAATTAAACTTATTTGCTTTGTATTCCAGCTATAGCCCCCTCCACCTCCTTCCGGTCCTACCCAACCTCTCTCTTCTCCCCCTATGCCCCTTCCCTAGTCCACTGATACAGGAGGACCTCCTCCCCTTCTGTTTGACCCTAGCCTATCAAGTCTCATCAGGGCTGGCTGTATCATCTTCCTCTGTAGCCTGACAAGGCTGCACCTCCCAGGGGGAGGTGATCAAAGAGCAGGCCACTGAGTTCGTGCCAGACAGCCACTGCTGCCCTTGCTAGGGAACCCACTTGGAAACTGAGCAGGGGATCTAGGCCCTCTCCATTCATGGTCCTTGTTTGAAGTATAGGTCTTCTGCAGGACCCCCTGGTCCCAGGTTTTTTGTCTCTGTTGGTCTCCTTTTGCAGTTCCTTTTCCCTCCTGGTCTTTTTATTTCCCTCTTCTCCAATAAGGTTTCCTGCACAAAATGACAGCCTACAGACTGAGAAAAGATCTTCACCAACTCTACATCTGACAGAGAACTAATATCAAGAATATATAAAGAACTCAACAAGTTAAACACCAACAAAACAAGTAATCCAATTTTAAAATGGGGTATAGAGCTGAACAGAGAATTCTCAATAGAGGAATATTGAATGACAGAGAAACACTAAAAGAAATGCTCCAAGTCCTTAGTCATCTGAGAAATGTAAATCAAAACGAACCTGAGATTGCACTTCACACCCATCAGAATGGCTAAGATCAAAACCTCAAGTGACAATACATGATGAGAGGTAGTGAAGAAAGGGGAACCCTCCTCCATTGCTGGTGGAAATGTAACCTTGTACAACCACTTTCGAAAATAATCTGGAGCTTTCTCAGAAAATTAGAATTAGTGCTACCTCAAGATCCAGCTATACAGCTTTTTTTTTGAAATATGGAATAACAATTCTTCCAATATTCTTCTTTTTGCCTACGATTTCTGTAGGTCTCTCAAGTCTTCTCTGATTCAGTGTGAATTTTAGGATGCTTAATAGTATCTCTGTGGAGAATGTTATGGGCATTTTTTTTTTATTGCATAGAATTTGTGCATGGTTTGGGTAGAGTGGTTGTTTTAACAATAATAATTCTACCAATCTATGAACACAACCTGTCTTTTTGTAGTTCACTATATTTATTATCTTTCCACAGATATTTTAAGTTTTCATTGCAGAAGTATTTTGCTTCCTTGGTTAGGTTCACTGTCCTTGACACTACTGTGAGAATGTGTCTGTGATCTTCTTTGTAGTTTGTTTGTTGTTGGCGTTCCAAAAGGCTGCTGATTTTCCTAAGGTGATTTTGTACCTTGCCTGTTTGTTGAAATTATTTACTGTTTCTTGAAAATTTTGGTAAAATTTTTGGTGTCTCTTATGTGTAATATCGTATCACCTGAAAATAGGGATGATTTAACTTCTGTTTTTACAAGTGTATCCCTTTAATATCTTTCTCTTATTGATCCATCTAGTGTTTCCAATCTTAGAGTGAAAAGGACTGAAGATACTGGACATCCCTGTATCTTTCCCAAATTTAAAGGAACTGATTCAAGTTTTTCTCCATTTAGCACAAAGCTGGCTGTGTGTTTTTGACATATAGCCTTTATTGTGTGGAGGTATATTCCTTCTAGTCTTATTTTATCTAGAAAGCTTATCATGAAAGAATTTTGGATTTTGACAAAGGCGTTTTTTCAGTCTATTGAGATGATCTCAAAAGTTTTGTCTTTCAGCTCATTTTTATGATCTATTTTATTTATTAACATACATATGTTGAACAATCTTTGTGGTTTTGGCACAAAAACAATTTTATTGTGATGATCTTCTTGATATATGCTTGTGTTTGGTTTGTTACTATTTTATTGGGTATTTTTGCTCATCAGGTGTATTGATCTATAGTTTTTATTTTTAAAATGTCTATGTGATTTGGTTTTTGGAGTAATAGTGGCTTCATATAATGGGGTTGGGAGTAATCATTATTTCTATTTCTTTAGAAACTGGGTGCAGTTAGTTTGTAGTTTTTCTTTGAAAGTTCTGCTGTAGATCCATATGGACTTTGGCATTTTTAGTCAGGAGACTTTATTTCTGTTCATTCTCCTCTTATGCTCTGTGTCTGTTTATGTTGTTGCCAACTTCTTTATTTTTTTTTAACTTTGGAATTTGGTATGAATTAAGAAATTCATCCACTTCTTTGAGATTTTCCAACTTAGTAGGGTACAGGTATTAAAAGTGTTCTCACATTACATACACTTTTTATATTTTTGTCTATTTTAATATCTTCCTGATCCTGTTCAGCAAGTCAGTGTTGGTCATGAAGTTCCTCTTGTGGTATGGGCCTCAGATTAGACCGTTCGTTGGTTGACCACTCCCATAAGCTCTGAGCCATCGTTTCCCCAGCACATATTGAAGGCAGGGCAGGTTATGGGTTACAGGTTTTTGTGGCTGGATTGGTCTCCCAGTCGCACTGTTGACAGCCTAGCCTGGTTTCAGAAGAGGCTCCATAGCTTCCTTTATTAGGAATTCTCACTAAGGCAGACATCATAGGCCCCAGAAACTGTCCACTGTACTAAGTTTTCATATTACTCCCCAAAATGCCCACCTATTCCAGTCATTCTTCACATACTGTCTCCCACTCTTTCTCTTTCCCCTACCAGATCCCAGCAGTCCCCAATTCCACCTTCATCTAGTCTACCCACCAAATCTATTAAAGTTATTCTATTTTGTTTTCCCAGGGAGATTTACACATCACCCTAAAATATCTCCTATTTATCTAACTTTTCTATATTTGTGGATTATAAAATAGTTATCCTTTATTTAACAGTTAAATAGTTATCCTATATTCACTTGTAAGTGAGTACATATTATATTTGTCTTTGGGCTTCAATTACTTCCCTCAGGATAATTTTTCTAGTTTCATCTATTAACTTGCAAATTTCATGGTGTCTTTTTTTCCCCCTAACTGCTGACTAATACTCCACTACCACACCAAAAGTGGTAAATGTACCACATTTTCTCTGTTCATTCTTTGTTTTAGGGACATCTAGCTTATGTCGAATTTCTGTCTCTTACAAATAAAGCTACTATGAACATTGTTGAGCAAGGATTCTTGTGGTAGGAGGTGGCATCTTTTATGTTTATGTTCAAGTGTGGTCTTATAGTGTATAGCTGGTTGTTGAGGTAGATAAATTCCCAATTTTCTGAGGAACTACTGTATTGATTTCCATAGTGGTTGTACAACTTAGCACTCCCACCAGCAATGGAGTGTCCCCCTTTCTCCATAAGATCTTAGCCATTCATACTCTTGTAAGATAGAATCTCAAAGTAGTTTTGTTTTGCCTTTCCCTAATAGCTAAAGATGTTGAGCATCTCTTTAAGTGATTCTGGCAGTTTCAGATACCTTTAATGAAAATTATCTGTTTATATCTGTACCCCATTCTAAAAATAGCATTGTTTGGTTTGTTGATGTCTGGTTTCTTGAGTACTTTAAATGTTTTAGATACTAACTTTCTATTAGATGATGATTTGGTGAAAATATTTTCCCATTTAGTAGACTGCTATTTTGTCCTATTGATGGTATACTTTATCTTACAAAAGATTTTCAGTTTCATGAGGTTGCAATTATTAATTGTCTATCTTAGTGTCTGCAGGATAGGTGTTCTGTTTAGGAAATTATCTGCAATGCCAAGCACTAGAGGCTATTTCCCACTTTCACTTCTAACAAATTCAATGTGTCTGGTTTTATGTTAAAGGTCTTTGATCAACTTGAACTTGACTTTTTTGCAAGTTAGTTATAGATCTATTTGCATTCATCCCCATACAGACATTAAGTTAGACTAGCATCATTTGTTGAAGATGTTTTCTTTTTTCATTGTGTACTTCTGGCTTTGTTATCAAGTCAGGTGGTTATAGATGTGTGGATTTATGTCTGGGCCTTTGATTTAATTCCATTGATCAATGTGTCTGTTTTGATGCCGATACCATTTGGTTTTTATTGTAGTACAGCTTGAATCAGGGATGGTGATAGCTACATATGTTCTTTTATTGTTCAGGATTGTTTTTGTTATCTTGTTTATTTATTTGTTTGTTTTTCTATATGAAATTGAGTGAATGGAATGTGCATAGCTAGATGCAAACACTGGCTGTGTCACTCACCATTGGAAGTGGTAAGCACTGTCCTGCACATTGGAGACACTTACTACAAGAATCCCCCGGGAGACGACTTAAGAATCCCCAACAGCTCAAATATATTGTGCTCTGAGCTGCTTGGGGAAGGACAAGCTTTGTTTATTAAGCAAGGTGTAATAAAGTAAAGCAACCTGGTGCTTACTTGCATTTTTACTTATATTATGAACACAGGTCTTATGAACAATAAGAACTCTTTTCTTTTATGAATGTGTGTTGTATGGCGTCTACACTAATATCCTTAGATCCCCTGGTAATAAGAAGATAGCCACAAGAGTACCCAGTACACATTTTCTGATTTCTTTATTTATATTCATTCAAAACATCTCTGCAAACATAAAAGATAGGCTTCAAAGTCACTTATTAGAGCTTTTGATTTTTTTTTCAGTGTTTGGCTCTAACCTAGGGCCTTGGTTCATGCTCACCAAACACTCTACAATTAGATAACAACCCAAGCCCTGTAATATTTTAAAGTTTGCATGCATAAAACTTCCTAGGTTTGACATCAATAAGATGTCAGGCTCCTTATTTTTAAAATAAAATAAAATTGTTCACTCATGTCTAATAATAAGCCAAAGTTTATCATATGTCTAGAGCCATTTTGTTTTTATTTATTTGTGGAATAAATAAAATAAATAAATATATTCTGCTAGGTAAAATGACAAAATAAAAGGTTCCGTCAGCACAGCTGGTATAGAATGAAAAAAAAAAAAAGAAATTGAGTAATGTACTCTCAAGGTCTGTAAGGAATTGTGTTGGAATTTTGACAGGGATTGCATTGGATCTGTAGACTGTTTTTGGTTGGATGGCCATTTTTATTATGTTAATTCTACTCATTTATGAGCACGGGAGGGAGTTCTTTCTGTCTTTTGATGTCATCTTCAAAGCTGGATGGCTCAGAGACGTAGGTTAGAACCAAAAACAGCAGACAAAAAAAAAAAAATTGATGATGTTCTGCAATATTCATAGGGTCGGTGACTAGTCAAATCATCAGAGAGGCTTTCTCCAGCAGCTGATAGAAGCAGATACGGTGACCCTCAGTCAAACATTAGGCAGAGCTTTGAAAACCCTGCAGAAGAGAGAAAGGAAAGACCGTAGGATCCAGAAGGGTCAAGGACACCAGAACATTTCCTGCAGAATAAACTACTCAGGGATCGTAGGGGCTCACATGAAGCAGCCGATTGGAAGCAGCAGCTACAGAGCCTGCATGGGACCACACAGGCCCTCTGCATACCTGTTCGAGTTCTTTAGCTTGAGGTTTTTGTTGGACTCCTAACAATGGGAGTTGTCATGTCAGACGTTTTTGTCTGCTTACGGGATCTATTTCATTCTACTGGGTGGACTTGTCCAGCCTTGATATGAGGGTATTTAGAGGAACAAACCTGCTACGATGTAATCCTCTCTCTCTCTAAAGGGAGAGTCAGTCCCTGGGCCTCCATGGGCACTAGCCAATCCTAATCAAAATCAGGTATCCACAGTAGAAATCCCCTAAAGCCTTTAAAAGAGCCTGGGAGCTCACTTCAGGGTTGCCATTTTTTATGAATGGCCGACCCCTGAATGCTGGGTTAATCATTCATTCTCTAAAGAATGAATGATTTTTGCTTTTACATACTATTTGAGTGTAGGATCTTCCAGCAGTTCTCGGATTCTTACATGCCTATTCTTACTGCATCTTGTTATTCTGTGCTCTTTTCTTTAGTTTGTCTGTTTACCTAGTTTACATTAAAAAAGAATCAGCTCTCAGGTTCATTGATGTTTTTGTATTGTTTCTTTGTTTCTATTTTATTAATTTCTGCTTTAAATTTTACCATTTTGTGCCATCTACTGGGCTTGGGTTTGTTTTCCAAATTATTTATTATTATTATTATTATTATTAACATAATAATAATATATTTATTATTATTATTATGTTTTGTTTTGTTTTGTTGAGACAGGGTATTTCTGTGTAGTCTTGGCTTTCTTGGACTCATTTTGTAGATGAGGCTGGCCTCAAACTCACAGCGATGTGCCTGCCTCTGCCTTGCTGAGTGATGGGATTAAAGGTGCATTCCGCTATGCCTGGCCATTTTCTAAATTCTTAAACTGCATCAATAAGTCTTTTCTTTGTGTCTCTTATGATTTTAATGTAGGCACTCAATGCTATAAATTTCCTTTGTATGACTGCTATTAATCTTTCCTATAGTTTTGTTGTGTTGTTTTTTATTATGTTTTGTTTACATCATTTATCCTTTAATAATGATTTGCTTAATCTTCATTAGTTTATATGCTTACAACTTTTTTATTTTTTTAGTATTTTTTTTGGTCAATTTTACTGGTAAATTTGAATACATGATGTTATTTTAATTTTTTATTGTTTATAAAGGTTTGATTTGCCTCCAGCAATGGAACTTTTGAACAAGAATATATATGCGAAGGAATTAAGGGTAACAATTTAGACCTGAGACCATAAAACTGAAAATTTTCTGTATAATGTAGGAAACAATAAAGTAAGTGAAAAAAGAAATCTACATGGAAGAGACTAAGTAAACAAGACTCTCTCAGTCAACACAAGCAAAGCTCATATGAACTCACAGAAACTGAAACAACACGCAGCACGTAGGTTCTTGTGTGCACTAGGTCCTCTGTACTTTTAATAAGCCTTCCAGTTGAGCATTTTCATGGGATTCCCAAGCGTGTGACCAGATGTGTCTGTGACTCTTGTGCTTTCCCAGGCTCTGGCCCTTCTGTTTGTGCGTCTTGCACTACTTCGATGTGATGGTTTTCATTTTATCTTAATATTATTTTGTTATATTAAAAAATGAATGAATGTTAACCTAGCCACCACAGTAAAGATTAATAAATGAAACTGTCATTTATGCCTGCTGAACAAGAGAAAATCAGTTTTCTCCAATGGAATGATTCTAGGTATATCAACCACTCCAGGGACAGTTTCAGGGTAAGGCATAGTTGATCAGCAAATAACGGAATCCATTGTTTTTTGTTTTTTTTGTTTGTTTGTTTGTTTTGGGGTTTTGTTGGTGGGGTGTGTGTGTGTGTGTGTGTGTGCGCGCGCGCACGCATGCGCGCATCTATTTGATTTTGATGTTATTTGTTAGTTTATTTTAAGTATGTATTTTGTTTTATAGTTTGGAAGTATTGGTTTTTGTTTGTTTTTTTGAGAAAGAACTTAAAATTGGGTGTGTAGGGACGAGGAGAGGATCTTGAAGAGACAGGGAAAGGAAAGAATATAATCAAAATATATTGAAATTTAAAACTGTTTTAAATAAGAATATACTAAAAATGCCTGAAATATATTTACCATACATAATAATTAGGTAAAGTCAAATTAAAACAACTTTAGATTTTATATTACTTCAGTTAACATGGTTAAGGTAAAAAAAAAAAACTGACAAGAAATTTTGGCAAGGTTGTGTGAAAGACGAAATTCTCATTCATTGTTGGAGCTAATGCAAATTGGTGTATTAGGAAATTCTCAAAGAGTTAAATTTAAAACTATCGTATGATGAGAACTGATAGACTAAGATCAGAAAGGAGAGGAGAACCTCCCCTATCAGTGGACTTGGGGAGTGGCATGCATGCAGAAAGGGGAGGGAGGGTGGGATCGGGAGGGGAGGAGGGAGGGGCTTATGGGGAGATACAAAATGAATAAAGTGTAATTAATAGAAAATCAAAAATAAATAAATAAATAAATAAATAAAATAAATAAAAATTAAAAAAAACCTATCGTATAAACTAGCTGTATGTGCAGTGTAATATACCTAAAACACTCAAAATTGTATTCTGCTTGGAATGACCCACAAATATTGTACTTTCTGGTTATGAAAAGGTTGATCCTAATTGTTATTTAAAGCTGGCAATAACCAGCTGGCAGGATCTGTAAAAGTAACTTCCTCACCTCCTTTCAAAAGTAAGCCAAACTGCCCTGAGGCAGGTGGCTTTTTGAATAATAAAGAGCTTGCAGGCAGCATATAATAATACACTGGGGCAGGAAGTATGGGGGTGCTGGGAAAAACACAAGGTACAGGATGTGCATGGGTAGAGGCAGAAGGAAAACGGAAGAAAGACGGATGGAATGGAGCAGAGAGGTGTGCAGTGAGACCTGTGTGGGGTGACAGAGTACCTGAGAAGTTGGTTTAAGTTAGTAGCTGGCTGTGAAACTGCCCTGGCAAAGAGCCAACAGCTTTAAACTGTATAGATATGTCTGTCTTTTTTTTCTTTGTTTCTTTCATTCTTTTTTAATTTAAATTTATTTATTTTTTATTTATTCACTTTACACCTTGACCATAGCCCACTCCTCCTCTCTGCCAAGTCCCATCCTCTCTCCCTCTTCCCCTTCTCCTCCTCTAGTTCTCAGAAAGAGAGCTTCCTCCTCCCCTACCAACTGACTCCAGTTTATCAAGTCTCATCAGCGCTGCATGTATCCTCTTCTTTTGTGTCTTGGCAAGGATGCCCTGCCAGTGGGAAGTGTTCAAAGAGCAGGCAACAGAGTCCATGTCAGAGACTGCTTCTGTTCCCCTTACTAGGGAACTTATGTGTAGACTGAGCTGCCTAAGGCTATATCTGAGCATGGTCCTCTCCATGCATGGTCCTTGGTTGATGTATCAGTCTCTGCAGGCCCCCCTGAGCCCAGTTTTGTTGACTATGTTAGTCTTTTTGTGGAGCTCCTTTCCAGTCTTAATTAAACCTCAAGACCCACAATAGTATTCTTCAAATACTTGCTCAATAATGTTCATTCCTGCCCTATTCACAGTATCCTGGAAATGTCCTTCAAAAGATAAATGGATAGTGGAAAATGTGGTACATATACACAATAGAATACTACTCAGCTGTGAAAAAAAAAAAAGAAATCGTAAAATTTGCAGGTTAATTGATGGATCTACAAAATATGTTATTTGAGTAGGTAAGTGAAAGCCAGAAAGACAAAGTGTCTCATTTTTTCTCTCAACTCTGCTTTTTGGTTCCAGATCCTCTGATGCCAGGATATAACATGGATTAACCAGAGACACCAGAAAGTTTAAAAAGATGATAGTTGAGGATGTGAGTTGAGAGGTTAATGGCAGGATACAGATGGTATGAAACAGGGAATGAAATAACAATGAGGGGTACTCCAAAAAGAAGGAGGGAGGAAGGTCAGTATAAAAGCAAGGGAGAGATGAGGTACAAATACAATACCAAGGTTGCTTAATAAAGCCTTAAGGAATTGGGATATTTTATATTTACCTAAAAGTATAATCAACACAAACATATATATGCATATGACATACAAATAAATAAATAAATAAATATATATATATATACTCTATATGTATATGTATACATATACATATGTATATGTATATGTATACATACTCTATATGTGTATATATATATATATATATATATATATATATATATATATATATAATGTACATAGTTACAGAAGAGTAACAACAGTCTCACTGGTGGACATAGAAACTTCTTCTTTAATTGTTTGTCAGGGTAGTCCAAGTGACTTCCCAAACAATATATACTATTGATATAGCCCTTGGTTACCTTTTAGGACAATAAAGTCAGCTGTTTCAAGCTATGACTAACATGAAATTCTATCTCTTGCTGTTTAGCTTCTTTGGTTCCATAAAATACAATGGGACCTATCAACGGAACCATCAAACAATCCTATGCAGCTTCAAAACCTATTAATGATGACAGTTACTGGCATGACAAATTATGAATAAAGGTAAAATAGTAGCACTCACAAATCAGTGACAACCAATAGCTGTGTAATCAAACTTACAGCCCAGTTTCCCAACAGGAAGGACATCATGTCTGGTACTAGAAAGCTTCCCAACTTCAGGGCCTTGCAAGGTTACGAACCTTAAAAAAAAAGAAATCTACCATTTTGCTAAACCAGAATAACTACATTATATATCTTGTCCTCATATTCACAGTAAGTTCAGTCACCACCCCTCATCAAAGAATCTTCTCATACAGAAAATGGAAAGCATTACAGAAAACCAAAACTAGATACAATGCAGAGATCAAAAGATTGTGGGAGCCCAGCTCCAGCAAATACGTTATATCAAAGCTTCTGTACTTGTGGATCAAGGACTATTGCAGAAGCTGTGACAGAAAGATTGTAAGAGGCAAAAATCCCAGAAAGTCTGATGTGAATCACTATTTCATAGAAATGGTTGCATAAACAAGACTAGAACAGTAATAATGTCAATGAAAATGTTAACATTGAAGAAGGTAATTTTGAGGGGTTTCACCCCTAGACATGGACCTATAATTGCTGAAAAGACAAATTGGCCTCTCCCAAGGATAAGCCTCATTATACAATGGACAGTGGTAAGTTTTGAAACTATACACACAAATCACAAAAACAGACTCAGTAAGTTATATTTATGTGTATTTGTGTAGACATATGCATACATGCACACATACATATAAAAACGACAATCAGAGAAAAAGAGGCTATCAGTGAGGGGTGTATGTGAGCTGTTTGAGGGAGGAAAGGAAGGAAAAGTGATATAATTCTATTTCATTTGAAACATAATTAAATTAAAAATTTGTAAAGTTTGAAAGACATCCTTTTCAGCTTAACTAGTATGACACTAAAGCATGATGTCTTAGATCTATTAAAGAAGTGAAGTCACAGAAAAAAATCATCATCCCCAAAACCACAGATGTGAATACATTTAGAAAGAGACCCACTCCAGTGGGCTTACCCAGAAAAAAAAAGTTTCTGGAGTGTTAAGCATACAAAGTCATAATATATTATAATTTTAATGAATATCTAAACACTGAGTGGACACTAGTATGTGAATGAGAAACTCCTAGAGATGTCACTGTTAGGGCTCTTCAACTTTGTACCTCACCTTCCAAGATCAGCACCTGATTTTTAAAGTGTAGGTACGAGAAAGATCTCCTTTTTGGGTGCGGCTGGGAAAGGAAAAGAACAAAGCTTATAGTGATGGAGGCTTTAACATAATAAATGCCTAATTTTTATGGGAAAGCGAACTTCTGAAATTATTTGAACTGTAGGTAAGGAAACTTCTTTGTCTTCCTTTCTTTTTAAAATTAATTAATTATTTTTGTGTTCCTTTCTTACCTATAGTGTAAAAACAGGCATGAGGGATCATGTGTACAAAATTGATGGAGAATGAATTCCACATTCGACTAAAGGAGGAAGCTGAAGGAGGAACTGTAACTGCAGAGAAACTTATGATAGTCACAGGCCCACACACAGACCTGAGATTATTAAGATTTAATCAGAAGATAATAAGTTGTCGTTCCTTTTCCATGCTTTATCTCCGTCCTAACTGGATATGATAGTGGCTTGTTGCAGAAAGTGCTGCCAAGTCCGGACTATCCAAAGCACCCAACGAAACCTTGAGTTAAGAGGGTACAAAAGCAAGTGTACTGGAGAAACTTGCATTGAGAATCTGCGAGTGGGCTCATTTTACAAAATGCTGGGTTTTCCTTTCTTTTTCAAAGAAGGAATATAAAACATTGCTTTTAATGAACAGGGATCAAGTGGAATTATTTGGCTTGTTCTACTCTAAGCAAGAATAAGCTGTCAGTAAGACATTGATGAGTGTGCATATCTAGAAGATATCAGAAGTTGGAAAGATCTCCCGTGCTCATGGATTGGTAGGATTAACATTGTGAAAATGGCCATCCTGCCAAACCAATCTACAGATTCAATGCAATCCCCATCAAAATACCAACTCAATTCTTTACAGACCTTGAAAAAAAGATTCTCAGCTTTATATGGAGAAACAAAAACCCAGAATTCCAAAACAATCCTGTACAACAACAGATCATCTGGAGGTATCTCCATCCCAGATCTCAAGTTGTACTACAGAGCAATAGTAATAAAAACTGCATGGTATTGGCATAAAAACAGAAAGGAGGATCAATGGAACCGTAGAGAAGACCCAGAAAAAAACCCACACACTTATAAATACTCAATTTTTGACAAAGAAGCCAAAACCATTCAATGGAAAAAAGATAGCATATTCAACAAATGGTGCTGGTTCAACTGGATGTCTACATGCAGAAAAATGAAAATAGATCCATATTTATCACCCTGCACAAAACTAAAGTCCAAGTGGATCAAAGACCTCAACATAAAACCAGATATTCTAAATCTGTTAGAAGAAAGAGTGGGGAACAGCCTAGAACTCATTGGCACAGGAGACAACTTCCTGAACAGAACACCAACAGCACAGGCTCTAAGAGCAACAATCAATAAATGGGACCTCATGAAACTGAAAAGCTTCTATAAGCAAGGACACCATCATCAAAAAAAAAAAAAATGACTGCCTACAGATTGGGAAAGAATCTTCACTAACCCTTTATCTGACAGAGGACTCATATCCAGTATATACAAAGAACTAAAGAAGCTGAAAAGCAGCAAACCAAGTAATCCAATTAAAAAATGGGCTACAGAGCTAAACAGAGAATTCTCGACAGAGGAATATCGAAAGGCAGAGAAACACTTAAAGAAATGCTCATCCTCATTAGCCATTAGGGAAATGCAAATCAAAACAACCCTGAGATTTCACCTTACACCCATCAGAATGGCCAAGATGAAAAACTCAAGTGACAACACATGCTGGAGAGGTTGTGGATAAAGGAGAACCCTCCTCCACTGCTGGTGGGAATGTAAACTGGTACAACCACTCTGGAAATCTATCTGGTGCTTTCTCAGACAATTAGGAATAGTGCTACCTCAAGACCCAGCTATACCACTGCTAGGTATATACCCAAAATTTGTTCAAGTACACAAAAGGGATACTTGCTCAACCATGTTTGTAGCAGCTTTATTTGTAATAGCCAGAACCTGGAAACAACTCAGATGTCCATCAATGAAGGAATGGTTACAGAAATTGTGGTATTTTTACACAATGGAATACTACTCAGCAATCAAAAAGGAGGAAATCATGAAATTTGCAGGTAAATGGTGGGATCTAGAAAAGATCATTCTGAGTGAAATATTCCAGAAGAAGAAAGACAAACACGGTATATACTCACTTATATAGACCTATAATATATGATAAACATAATGAAATCTATACACCTAAAAAGATAATCAAGAGAGCGGACATGGAGTAAGATGATCAATCCTCATTTAGAAAGACAGATGGGATGTGCACTGAACGTATGGCAGGAGTCTACTGAGGGCATCTGAAAGACTCTAACTAGCAGTGTTTTCAAAGCAGATACAAAGACTCATGACCAAACCTTTGGCAGAATACAGGGAATCATATGAAAGAAGTGGAGTTAGTATGATGGGAAAGGATAGGAGCTCCACAAGGACCAAATATATCTGGGCACAGGGTCTTTTCTGAGACTGACATTCAACTAAGGACTATGTATGGATATAACCTAGAACCTCTGCTCAGATGTAGCCTGTGGTAGCTCAGTAACCAATTGGTTTCCCATAGTGAGGGGAACAAGGACTATTTCTAACAGGAACTCAATGGCTGGCTCTTTGACCTGCCCACCCCCCAAGGGAGGAGCAGTCCTGTTAGGCCACAGAGGAGGACTTTGCAGCCAGTCCTGAAGATACCTGATAAAACAGAATCAGATGAATGGGGAGGAGGTCCCCCCTGTCAGTGGACTTGGAAAGGGGCAGGGTGGAGATGAGGGAATGAGGGTGGGAGCAAATGAGGGAGTGGGACATGGATGGGATACAGAGTTAATAAAATGTAACTGATAAGAAAAAATAAAAATAGAAATACAACACTAACAACTTTGTATCATGAAAAGTTGTAGAACTATAGAAACTAACGAAAAACCATGAAATCCAATCACAGCCAATTATAGCACTGAGATATGTATTTATTAATGTTCACATTTCCACATAAGCCTACAGTTTATATTATTATGAATGAGTGGTAAATCAGGCCTTCAGTAATATCTAAGGTTGTACTGTGATTGTGGGCATTGCTGTTGGAAATTTTCCATAACTTATTATTTTTAATTTTACAAACATTTTGCAAAAAGTACTGCAGTGTTTATTATGAAACCTACTCCCATCTCCACATGTGCATATTTAAAGTGTTCTAATTTTAAATGTAAAGATGGCTGCTGTGTGGTGATGTTTTTATATTTCCTTTGTGTTCTTGATTGCATGTGCTGATGTTATCATAATTACCTATGATTTGGAGTTTCCTTCTGGAATGAGACATGATTATGCTTAAGGAGCTATTAGAGAGAAATGACCTTGGAAAAATAGACAATGAGAACTCTCTTTCATCACGGCTTTACATTGTTACTTGAATATGGCAGTTTGAGATCTATATTTTCTATGTAATAATAACAAGAAAATGTCTGTTTTCTCTGTTTGAGGGGGTCTACACATGTTGTGTGTGTGTTTGTGTGTCTGCATGTGTGTCTGTGCATGTACGTATCTTACTGTGTGAATGTTATTTTGTGGACACATATGTGTGTGTGTGTGTGTGTGTGTGTGTGTGTGTGTGTGAATGTGGGCACATGCTTGTTATGGCTTGCATGTGGTGGTCAGAGAACAACCTTTGATGTCAGTCTTTGCTTCCAGCCTGTTTCAGTTAATGTTTCTGTATTATTATTATTATTAAATTTTTATTATATACACATTTCATTTATATCATTTCATGCCTTCCACACTTTTCTCAAACTCCTCGTTTCTCAAATTCATGGCCTCTTTTCTTTAACTATTTTTGTATATACAAACACTCATACCACCCAGACATTTGTGTGTGAATAAATACATAAATATGAAGTGATGAGTCCTGAAGTATTGGTTTTTTTCTATATGTTTTTAGGGCTGATCACTTGATATTGGATAATCAGTTAGGGAGCACATCTCTGAGGAACTGAATATGCCTCCATTAACAGTCATTAATCATCATGGATGATTATGGATGGGGAATTGTGAGATTTCCCCTATCACTACGGTCCTCTACTATTGTAATTATTCATGTCCTGTCTAGGTAGCTGCACTGTTGATGTTTTGTGGGTGTGGCTTCCCTACTCTATAAAGGAGACACAATCTCACAGCAGACATTCTGGTCCTCTGGCTTTTGTAGTCTTTCTGTCATCTCTACTGTGTTGTTCTCTGAGACTTGGGGTTGGGCACCTTGTGGCCAGTTATTTCTATTTTGACCAATTGTGGCTGTCTTGGGGGTTTTGTGTTGGGGGGAATTTTTTGATGAGCAGTTACAGTCATATCTATCTGGCTATGAGGATAGGTATTTAGAATGTTGTTGGTATTTATATTATTATAGGATAGTGGTGTTGGCCTCATTCATTGTTAACATTTTAATCTCTAATCTCACCATAGACACATTGGAATTACACATATGTACTGTCCCAACTGCTTTTATTTTTACTGTAGATATCTGAATTGCAGTCTGCATATTTGCACAGCTGGAATTTTATCCATTTTGTCATATCCTTAGCACTATGGGTTTTTTGTTGTTGTTTGTTTGTTTGTTCTTTGGGTTTATTTTTTTTTTTAGGCAAAGACTGTCATATATTCTAGTGCTCACTGTTTCAGCTAGACTGGATGGCCACCAGTCTCTTTCATTCACTTCCTATAGACCACTAATTCTGCGGTCACAGGTGGATCCTTTGACCCCCTGATTTCTTATGTAGCTTTTGGGGAATGAATGCAGTTCCTCATGTGTGTTAGGCAAGCATTTTAGTTATCTGTCATATGTGTGTGCATGTGTGAGGGTGTCACCCTCAAAATGCAAGTCCCTGAAATTTTACCATTAGGGAGGAAATAAAAGTAAAAATAGTATATAAAAAATAAATAGTATTTTGTGTTTTAAGCATTTTTTGTAACTTTGTATCTAAGTCTTCCATAGAAACTATATAAAAATTATCTGAATAATAAAGTTTGACATTTTCATTCTGGCTCAGTTTAACAAATTGTGAGAAATAGTAATTCAAGTGACATTAGTTTCCCGCTCACTGGACTTAGGTTTAGAATTTGAGTAAGGATAATTCATCAGCCATTTTCAAGATAAAGATAAAATACTTTTAAAGATACTGTGATCTGAGTAATTCTTAAAATATAGGCATCTAAACTTAATGCTTACTCTAGAAATATTGGAATGTAAAGCCTCATAAAAAGTGATAAAGTAATGAAGACTCCATCCCCATGAATGCATCACCACCTTGTCAGGACTGTCAGTGGTGGGGAAAATGCTATTGCTTTCTCCTTTGTGAGATCTCCTGAACTGCACAGTGTGGGGAGAATGGGCCTTCATCACACACTAGGTCTACAGGTACCCAAGCAGTCTCAGGGTCTGTGAGGAGCAAATTCTGATTACCACATTGTGGCTATTTGTTATAGCAGCATAAATGGATGAAAGCAGACACTTAGCTCTTGTGATCTTATTCTCTGATTCTTTCTGAGTTGACAGAGAGATAACAACATTGAAAATGAAATCAATGCGTATTGACCAGTTGTGGCTTCTTATAATGATCCTTGTCTGTTTATAAAACAAATAAATAAATAAATGAAAAAACAAACATTAAAAAAACAGATTCTTTGATGAGGAGTGAGGGTTATACATATCTGAGTATAAGTATATGTACTTAGTACAGTAATGTAGAAAAGCGGTGCTGGCCTCATGTATCATTCGTATATCAATCTCAATCTCTAATTTCACCACAAGTTGGCAGGTTGGAATTAAGGGTATATTCTGCCCAAGGTGTCCTTACTTATACTGTAGACATCTGAAGTGTGGTCCTCGTTTTTGCATGGTTGGTATTTTGTCCACTAGGCCATATACTTATTTATATGTTGTATACCTTGCTATATCTATCCCATCTACACATAGCCCTTTCTACACTCGAGGATGGGGCCTTGATGTAAATAAAACTGCAGCTACTTAGCGTTTCTACTGTCTTTCAAAGTCATAATTGATTTTCTAGATTTCTTTTTCTATTGAGGAAATCTTTTTCTCCCAAGACGCCTGAATCCATTCAGGTATTACTCATACATGTATTCTCACTGCTCATATGCATTCTCATACTTACTCATTCATGTATTCATCCGAATTCTCCAAAGTGATTCTGTCCTTCCCCCTCAGAGAATCATTGCTGTGATGAGTAATTTGAAGACTAAACGGTTCTGAAATGGCCCTTCCTGAGACTTTTTGTCAGAGTGCTCTGCACCACCAACCTGACTGAGACAGATGTCTGCTCATCCCAACAGTGTGCAATGTTCCCTCAGGAGAAGGCGGGCATGTGATTCACTATAATATTCCTGGTTCCACAATGAAAGTTGTGTATTTAGCAATTATAAAAGAGGAGACTGGCCTAATTCCTTATTTCCCTTTGGCTCATTCTGTATTAATTTGGATCATGCACCTTGGCATAATATGTTACTTGCCTATGGCTGCTTTAAAGAATGGCCATGGACTTTTGCAGTAGCAATGGCTAAGGAGTGATGAAGACTGACTGCTGTTGTAGAGGATCAAAACTCAACTCGCGCCAGCCACATGTGAGATCACACCCACCTGTAACTCCATCACCAGGATATTTGGCACTCTTCTAACTTCCATGGGAACCCTGCATGCCTGTGGTCCACATATATATGTGCATGTGATTCACATACATGCAAGCAGGCAAAACACTCTTGTGTTTTAAAACAATAACCTCAGTGTAAAACTGCAGATTAATTATCTGACATTTGTGGATGCTGGAATTCCAAGATGTGCCTCATCAACCTGAATCTAAAAATCAAACTATCAACAGTGTTTTTTTTTTTTTTTTTGAGATTCCTTATTCAGTATATACTTAATAGATATAAAGATATATTGAATATACATATATTCACATCTCCTTGGTACTAGCTGTCTGGATCTCTCGGTTAACATCTCACTGTGAGACCATCGGTGTCTGAGTTTTTCTTTCTTTCTTTCTTTCTTTCTTTCTTTCTTTCTTTCTTTCTTTCTTTCTTTCTTTCTTTCTTTCCTTCCTTCCTTCCTTCCTTCCTTCCTTCCTTCCTTCCTTCCTTCCTTCCTTCCTTCCTTCTTTCTTTCTTTCTTTCTTTCTTTCTTTCTTTCTTTCTTTTTAGACTCTTTGCTTTATATTTACAGTATTTGTTTTTGTGTTGCCCCCACCTGGCTAACACAAGTTGATACCCTTTTACTAGCTATTTCTCTCCCATCTATTGTTTTAATTCTATTTTACTATGTAGAGTAAAAGAACAAAAAAAATTAGAGAATGGAACATGAATTTCTTTAGAAGGTTACCATTTTCTACAACACATATAACATAACAAGAAAAACGTGGATACACATTTGATGATTAATAAAATTATCCTGACAGTTCAAAGTTTGACCAAATGACAATGTATCCTGTCAGTGTTAAGAGTGATTTTTGCCTGATGGCCAACTGTCGGGCAGAGTGAATGGAGTCTTATGTAAGAAGTGGGAAATAGTAAGAGCTGGAGAGGACAGGAACTCCACAAGGAGAGCAACAGAACAAGATAATTTGAACACAGGGAATTTCCCAGAGACTCATACTCCAACAAAGGACTATTCGTGGAGATAATCTAGAACCCTGACAATGCATCCACTTCTGATGAGAACTGATAGACTAAGATCAGAAAGAAGGAGAGGAGGACCTCCCCTATCAGTGGACTTGGGGAGGGGCATGCATGCAAAAAGGTGGGAGGTGGGGGACCGGAAAGGGAGGAGGGAGGGGCTTATGGGGGGATACAAAATGAATAAAATGTAATTAATAAAAGTTAATTTAAAAAATATGTAAAAAAAAAAGAGTGATTTTTGCCCACATGTATTTTACTCTTCAGATAGATTTCTGCGCTGGTGTCTCTGAAGGATACTTCCACTTAAAATTTGAATTACTAGTGAAAATGACATTATGTAATCAATAGAATATTTTTTTGGGGTTTCCAAATCCATTTATTTTCTTTGTCTTTTCAGCTCTTGCAAAACATGAATATTTTTGTAATATAGTGATGCATTAAAGTTATTCTCCCATTTACAGCCAAATGGGTGATAAATACTTTGAATTGAAGAATATGAATAATTTTCACATCAACATCAGGTCCTCCACAGCAATGTATCTCTTGTGTTTGAACACAATTTATCTTGAAAATAAATATAATTTTATGCCATTTAAGTTTGTTAGTTGCATCATCCATCGAGTGAGAAATACTTTGAGGAAAAACTGCAGTGATTTCAATAATGGTTTTCATTAAGTATGTACCATTATTCATCATGGCACATACATATGTTTAAGACATTGGGATATATTAATGAATGATATAATAAGATATATTTATTTTATGTAAATGTTTTTGTGCACAAAGAAATTCAGGATACATAAAAGCTTTGTAATAACACTGAATTTTATTTTTTTAATTTTTATTTTTTTAAATTTTATTTTTCTTTTTAGTTACATTTTGTTAACTCTGTGTCCCAGCTGTATCCCGCTCCCTCATTCCCTCCCCAACGCTGCACTCCCTCCCTGGTCTCCTCCCTGTCCCTTTCCAAGTCCACTGATAGGGGAGGACCTCCTCCCCTTTCATTTGACCCTGTTTTATCAGGTATCTTCAGGGCTGGCTGCAAAGTCCTCCTCTGTGGCCTAACAGACTGCTCCTCCCCCTGGGGGGGGGGGGAGTCAAACAGCCTGCCCTTGAGATCCTGTTAGAAATAGTCCGTGTTCCCCTTACTTTGGAAAACTACTTGGTTACTGAGCTACCATGGGCCACATCCGAGCAGAAGTTCTAGGTTATATCCATAGATGGTCCTTGGTTGAGTGTCAGATTTTAAACTACTTTTTAAATATCCTAAAATTTTAATATCTATCTTTTTAATCCCATCAGCAATTATTTTGAACAACTTTAATGGTTCTTAAATGCTGTTATCTAATTTTTTTAATACTTTAGCTAAAGAAGGAAAAAAAATCTAAATTTCTTTAAATCTACATAGAAGAATTTAAAAATATTAAAGCAAATTTATGTTTTATCTTATTCCCCAGCAGATGCTTAGCATAAAGACATAGATGAAAACATTCATTCTTGTAAAGTTCTCATTAAAATGTTTTCAGAGAGACAGCTTAGTGGGTAAAGACGGCTATGCATGACCATCTGAGTTTGATCTCTGAACCTACATGGTGGAAAGAGAGAAGTCCCACAAGTTGTTCTCTAACCTAACAGGAATGTCATGGCATCTACATACTCACACCTATAGGCACAGCCTCTGACACACATGCACATGCATACAAACACCAAATAAGTTAAAAGTGATTGTAGATATATTTTGATAAATAAAATTGTTCCAGCTTAAGCACTGAACTACTCATGTGCTCATTTGTGATAAACCCATCTTCTTGAGGATGGAGAATCAATTGCTGAGCTCCCCGATGCTATTCTGACCATTGATTCATGAAGAACAGTCTCAACTGTCTACAACAGTCTGCAGCTTATGGAGACTTTACAAGAAAACAACCTGACAAGGAACATATTTGATGTGATTTGTAAATTCACCACACTCAATAGACAAAACAATATAGTCTTTTTCCTACCATAACCTCTCCTGAGTAGGCCTTTTTCTTTAGCTTTTCACATTTTGCTTAAATCTATTGACTAGGATCTGTACAAGAAGAAAAAATATCAAGAAAAGTTAGGATTTTTTAAAAAATCTCTGTTTACATGTTGAATTTTTACTCAGAACAAGATATTACAGAAAGAAAACCATGTAAACAAACTAAATTTAGTTCAGTAAAAAATAAAAAAATCAGGTTAAGTAGTTTGGCTAAGAAAATAAACTCTTTTCATATCTGGATGTGCTTTATCCTGGAGGTAGATTTTTGACCTGACATTTCTGCACTTAAAGTTAGTCTCCAAATATATGTAGATGATGTTTTAAATCTTCTTTTGGTTAACTATATCTCAGATGAGTCCTGGAAACCTTTTTGATTAGGTGATTATTACAAAGTTTGATTTCTTTAGGAAGAGATGAGGTAATTGTAACCCG
The DNA here is from genome assembly GCF_907164565.1 of Psammomys obesus. Lineage (NCBI taxonomy): Eukaryota > Metazoa > Chordata > Mammalia > Rodentia > Muridae > Psammomys > Psammomys obesus. The sequence continues at coordinate 25,158,466 of NW_026596057.1, read as the reverse complement.
GCAGTAATGTTAACCATTTATACTTTCATAATAGTTAAATTTACATCAAAACTGAGAGAGAAGAGGGATGATATGAGAAAAATGTGCCAGCATATTTCCATTGCTAAGGGCTAAAGACACAGAACATTTACAGATTAAATAGTGCGTAAAGTTTAACAAATGCCGATTATAGCCACTGTCGGACAGGAGAAGAGATTCACACAGTGTGAAACGTGCCTTGCAGCCCCACTGGAGGCTTGTTCCTCTAGACTTACCGATTTTACTGCCATTAACTGGATGTACATTAGGAGCCTAACATTATGGTCCAATTTACATAGTCAAGCAATATGCTGAGAGTTTGAAATTTATCTTATTCCTTTCATAAATAATAATTATGTATTAATCAAATTATATTAATTTCTGAACTCTATTAACAATAAAAACCTACAAGTTATTTTTTGTGGGTTAACTGCACTATTAGTCCGATTTTCCAATATGTCAGGAAGAAAATCTGCATTGGTTGCATGCAAATCCTGTTATTGAGCTTCTTAATGAAAATATTTTATTGCCAGAGATAGGAAAATGATATTGTATGTTTGAAAAATGTAGTTTCTTTGAAAACTATTTTGAGACAAAACAGAATTTATCCAGATGATGAGATTTCAATATGAAGTATGAAGTGTAGTTTGTGTTTTAAATCAGCCAATGTTGTTGTTTAATATTTAATTCAAGAAATGCAATGACAGATGATAATGAGGAGCACACATTCTAGCCTTGCTTGGTCTTGGCGTTGTCAGTTGACAGCTGTGTGACTGAGGTCACTTGGCCTCATTTCACCTTAGTTTCCCAATTTTTACAATGGTGACAATAATAGTACCCAGCTCCATGAGCCGTCATGAGGATTGAAGGAGGTAATAAAGCTAAAACCATTAAAACTTTGCCTGGCATCTTCTAAGTGCTTTTGGGGGGTAGAAAATATTAACTCATTTATTGTTTTAAGAGCCTGGTCCATGCCAAGCATTGAACTTCCTAGAGTCTCAAGGGCAAGAAAATTATGTGTTTCATCCTAAAATAACTTATAATCTGGGAAAGTAGGTATGTGTTAAGGCTTAGAGCATGAAGCCTGTGCTGTCTGTTATCGGAGAATCTTGGCTTTGAGGTTGAAAGCATCTAGAGGGAGTGTGTGTTATCTGCTTTTAATAGATAAGATGTTATCCAAGTGAGGAATCTGGAGAAGAGTCTTTCAGTTAGAAAACAGCACGTGAAGAGACAGGCATGCAAGAATGTATGTGTAGTTTGGAACTTTGAGCACTTCCATTTCAGAAAGCTATAAACAGGGACATAGCTCTTCATTTCTCCAGCCCCTTGTTTGCGTTACTTCGGTCGAGTGCCATTCCATACTTCAGCGTCATTTAGCCTTCCTCTGAACTTCTAAGATAATCAGGTAGGAAGGGAAGACCTGGAGATGGGTTCCTTACAGTGATAATAGAAAACACATGTTAAAAGTATAGAAAAGAAGTAGTAAGGAGGAAATAGAAATGAGGTCTGTGCTAGTAAGATTTTATTATGGACAAGGGGGCCTTCAGTCTAGTGGAGACTCTTATGAAGAGCCATGTGTGGGGGGGGAAACAACAACAACAATAAAACCAAAAATCACTTGAATTATTCCATGGAAAACAAGAGAGACAAGGGAAGATTATTAGTGTGTAGTCATGGCGTAAACACTGTGTTTGAAGCTGACACCAAGGTTATCTCTTGAAAGAACTGTGGTGGCACCAGCATGTGTCTTGGAATTGTTTTCCTATTGGGAGAGATACAGAGTTCATAGGAGACAACTATTTTTTCCCCAGAGGCAAGTGGAGTTAAAAAAAAAAAAATGACTTAGCAATTAGGGTGGTAAGGACCACCTGTACTCCACAGATTTACCTTAGTTTTTTTCTGGTCAAAGGATGTTTGATATGCTTGACTCTGGTATGAGGAAAAAATAAAAGAGTTGACTGGGCATTTGTGGTAAGTAAAGTGGAGAGAAGGCAGAATATTTGTGCATCTTCAAACCCATCTAATGTCTGCAATTTATTTTATATTCTGAAAAGAAACCTTTAAAAAGGTCTCAAGAGAGTGTAAAATGTGTGCATTTGCATTTTGGATCATTTTCTTAGCTTGCAAACATATCATTAAGTGGGAAATTATATATACTTACACTTAGACATTTGACTGAAACTGACTTAAAAATGGGTCTTGGCCAATACATGGAGATCTAGATTTAGGGGAAAAAAGGATTCTGCCTAATTTTGGCAGGACTAAAATTATTTTAGCATGCTTCAAATAGGTTTCAAGAGTAAGCAATCATAGATTAAATTTAGTTATTATGGAATATTTTCTTATTTACTTTTTAGCCATAATAATAAACTTCACTCTGCAATCCAGCTAGACTTGGAGGGGAATGAGGAAAATAGGGAACCCGAAGAAATTCAGTGAGAGCAGAGATTACAGAGTACTGTGAGCAGATGAGGTGGGAGCGCTCTCCTGAGCTGCAGAAGGAATGGTCTGGCAGGTAAAATACCCTCAAGCCAAAAGTATTAGTTATCCTCAGTAGGAAATTGTGATCTTGCTGGTCTTGCCATTCCTGGACCCAAAACGCTGCAAGTTTTTCAAGATTTTCATGCCTTCTTTCACCCTCCCAAAGACCACATGCTTGCCCTCCAGTCCCTCAGTCTTGGCAGTGCAGATAAAAAAACTGGTAACCTTTTTTGTTTGATCCAGTATTTGGCATGGACAAGATGCCAGGACCTGTACGCTTCAGGATGAAGTACTCATCCTCAAAGTTCTCCCGGTAGATGGACCTGCTGCCAGTGCCGTTATGGTATGTGAAGTCACCATCCTGGCACATGAATCCTTGAATAATTCTGTGAACCGACTATCCCTTTTATCCAAATCTTTCTCTCTAGTACTCAGAGCACGAAAGTTTTCTGCTGTCTTTGGAACTTTTGTCTGCAAAGAGCTCAAAGGAAATGCTTCCCAAGGGTTAGTCATCGGCCTAGATGTAGAAGTATGAGGTAGCTGCAGCAAGCAGCAACAGGGGACAGGGGAATCTGCAAAGCCTTGCTATGGATTTTTTTTTGTATATTTAAATTTTTTAATTTATTACAATTTATTCACTTTGTATCCCAGCTGTAGTCTCTTCCCTCAATCCCTCCCAATCCTGCCCTCCCTCTTCTCCTCCCATGCCCCTCCACTAATCCACTGATAGGGGAGGTACTCCTCCCCTTCCATCTGACCCTAGCTTATCAGATCTTATCAGGACTGGACACACTGTTTTCCTCTACGCCCTGGTAAGGCAGCTTCACACTCAGGTGGAGGTGATCAAAGAGCCAGCCACTGAGTTCATGTCAAAGACAGCCCTTGTTCATATTACTAGGGAACCCACTTGGATATTGAGCTGCCATAGGCTATATCTGAGCAGGGGTTCTAGGTTATATCCATGCATGGTTCTTGATTGGAGTATCAATCTCAAAGAAGACCCCTGGGCCCAGTTTTTTGGTTCTGTTGCTCTTTGTGGAGCTCCAGTCTCCTCCAGGTCTTTCCTTCTCTCCCTTCTTTCATAAGATTCCCTGCATTCTCCCTAAATTTTGGCTATAAGTCTCAGCATCTGCTTCAATACTCTGCTGGGTAGAGTCTTTGAGAGGCCCACTGTGGTAGGCTCCTATCTTGTTCCTTTTAAATTGAATTTTTATCAGTCTGAATCATGATGTCATATGGGGGTCAACCTTACCAGGCCACAGAGGAAGACAATGCAGCCAGTCCTGATGAGACCTGATAGGCTAGGGTCAGATGGAAGAGGAGGAGGAACTCCTCTATCAGTGGACTGGAGAAGGGGCATGGGAGGACAAGGAGGAGGGAGGGTGGGATTGAAAGGACATGAGGGAGGGGCTATAGCTGGTATACAAAATGAATAAATTGTAATAAACAAAAAATAAAAAGTAACTCAAAAATGTAAAATTGCTGCCTGCATTAAAGAGTGAACATATTTAGGCTCTTGTGTTTTTCATAGTATCTTGAACAAACGAACAACCTTTTAAATTCTTATTATAAGGGTATGCTATCAATGACATGAGGATTAGGACAAGACAGTCATCTTACTCAACCTAGATGTATTACTACCAGTCTTCAGTGAATGGAGACATTTCCTAGAAATTAAAGTTTTGCAATATAAATTACGGATTTCTACACAGTATTGCCTCTTAAAGGATTTGGTAGTGGTAATTTGTGGACAATTTGTAGATTAAGTGAATGAATGACTGCTTTGGGAATTATTTTCAAACAAAAGAATTTGTAATGTGTATGAATAAACAAGTCACTTTAACTTAGAATGCTGAACTTCTATTGACCCTCTCTTTAATAGTCCTGTCTATTTTCTATGTAGTTCATAAAAATCAATACATGGTTTCTAAACTTATATGCAAACCCTTTTGATAAGGTAGATCAATGTCCTCCTTATTTCTAACTGGCATTTGCTAATATGCACTTTAAGAATATTAAATAATTTCTTTTTTTATTTTCTTTTTTTTTTATTTTATTTTTCTTTTTAGTTACATTTTGTTAACTCTGTGTCCCAGCTGTATCCCGCTCCCTCATTCCCTCCCCAACGCTGCACTCCCTCCCTGGTCTCCTCCCTGCCCCTTTCCAAGTCCACTGATAGGGGAGGACCTCCTCCCCTTTCATTTGACCCTGTTTTATCAGGTATCTTCAAGGCTGGCTGCAAAGTCCTCCTCTGTGGCCTAACAGACTGCTCCTCCCCTGGGGGGGGGGGTCAAACAGCCTGCCCTTGAGATCCTGTTAGAAATAGTCCGTGTTCCCTTTACTTTGGAAAACTACTTGGTTACTGAGCTACCACGGGCCACATCCGAGCAGAAGTTCTAGGTTATATCCATAGATGGTCCTTGGTTGAGCACAGGGTCTTTTCAAAGAATATTAAATAATTTCTTATGGAAAGTGGAAGTAATTTAAATCAGGAATTCATATATAAAATATTCATACTTAAAATGTTCATGAAAATAAAAGTGAACATTCAAAGATATTTAATTATTTCAAACCAGTTAAAGTTTGTATTAAATTTAATAATTATAGTTATGCTGTCAAATTACTAGAAATGCTTTTGTTTCTTTTTAATACTGATGCATATGTGTGCATGTGTATTGTGAAATATTTATGTACGTGTGTGTATAAAGATGTACACTAGTGTCAATTTGTTAGCATTGCCAGTATTGTTACTTAGAAGACAAATACTTTTGAGATCTTTTCATGAATTTCTTTTAAGTTCTAAGTATAAACTATTTTCATTGGACAGTATTGAAAGACATTTAGGTACTAGGTTGTGGCAAGGAGGAGTGTCACACATTTTCTATAGTCCTATATTATGGATGAGGAATCTACTTCCTGAGAGTGTCAACTTATCAGTCTCACTGCATGTTAGCAAAATGTACAAGGGAAAACTGACAGGTTGTTGGTACTGGATAGTTTGGTGTGGTAGTTACTTTTGTGTGGCTTCCACAAAATCAAAGAAGAGCCTTTTCATAAAGATTCTCCTTTTAATTGAAGAAGATATCAGACAATGGAAAGATCTCCCATGCTCATGGCTCAGTAGAATTAACATACTGAAAATTACCATTCTGCCAGTTCCCATAAAATTCTCAACTTCATTTGGAGAAACAAAAAATTTCCAGAATTTCCAAAATGATCCTGTACAACAACAGATTGTCTGGAGGTATCTCCATCCCTGATCTCAAGCTGTACTACAGAGCAATAGTAATAAAAAACTGCATAGTATAGGCATAGAAACAGAAAGGTAGATCAATGGAACCAAATAGAAGATACAGAAGTAAACCTAGACACCTATGAATACTTGATTTTAGACAAAGAAGCCAAATCCATTCAATGGAAAAAAGACAGCATCTTCAACAAATGGAGCTGGTCCAACTGGATGTCTACATGCAGAAAAATGAAAATAGATCCATAGTTATTACCCTGCACAAAACTAAATTCCAAGTGGATCAAAGATCTCAACATAAAACCAGATACACTAAATCAGTTAGAAGAAAAAGTGGGAGATCCTAGAACTCATTGGCACAGGAAACAACTTCCTGAATCGACAGCACAGGTTCTAAGAGCAACAATGAATAAATGGGACCTCATGAAACTGAAAAGCTTCTGTAAAGCAAAAGACAGGTATCAGAACAAAACAACAGCCTACAGACTGGAAATGGATCTTCACCAACCCTATATCTGACAGAGGGCTGATATCCAGAACATATAAAGAACTAAAGAAGTTAAAAAACAATAAATCAAGCAATAAAATAAAAAAATGGGATACAGAGCTAAACAGAGAATTCTCTGTAGAGAAATATAGAATGGCAGAGAAACACTTAAAGAGATGCTCAACATCCCTAGTCATCAGAGAGATGCAAATCAAAACAACCTTGAGATTTCACCTTACACCCATCAGAATGGCTAAGATAAAAAACTCAAGAGATAATGCATGCTGGAGATGTGGTGGAAAAAGGGAACCCTCCTCCATTGCTGGTGGGAATGTCAACTGGTACAACCACTATGGAAATCAATCTGGCACTTTCTCAGACAATTAGGAATAGTGCTACCTGAAGATCCAGCTATACCACTCCTAGGCATATATCCAAAAAATGTTCAAGTACACAACAAGGACATTTGCCCAACCATGTTTATAGCAGCTTTATTCTTAATAGCCAGAACCTGAAAACAACCCAGATGTCCATCAAGGGAGGAATGGATACAGATATTGTGGTACTTTTAAACAATGGAATACTACTCAGCAATTAAAAACAAGGAAATCATGAAATTTGCAGGCTAACGGTGGGATCCAGAAAAGATCATTCTGAATGAGTTATCCAAGGATCAGAAAGACACACATGGTATATACTCACTAACAAATGGGTACTAGACCTAAAAGACAGGATAAACATACTAAAATCTGTACACTTAAAGAAGATAAACCAGAAAGAGGAAGTGGGGTAAGATGATTAATCCTCACTTAGAAAGACAAATAGGATGGACATTGGAAATAGGAGAAAATAAGTAACAGGACAGGAGCCTAACACAGCGGGCCTCTGAAAGACTCTACCTAGCAGTGTATCAAAGCAGATGCTGACACTCATAACCAGAGTGCAAGGAATCATATGAAAGAAGGGGGAGTTAGTATGACCTGGAGAGGACAGGAACTCCACAAGGACCAAATGTATCTCGGCACAGGGGTCTTTTATGAGACTGTATCTCCATCCAAAGACCATGTATGGATTTAACCTAGAACCCCTGCTCAGATGTAGCCCATGATAGCTCAGTATCCAAGTGGATGTCCTAGTAAGGAGAACAGTGACTATTTCTGACATGAACTCAATGACTGGCTCTTACCCTGAGGGAGGAGCAGCCTTGCTAGGCCACAGAGAAGGACATTACAGCCAGTCCTGAAGATACCTGATAAGCTAGGGACAGATGGAAAGGGAAGGGGACCTCCCCTATCAGTGGACTTGAAAAGGGGCAGAAAGGAGATGAGTGATTGGGAGGGAATGAGAGAGCGACTACAGCTGGGATACAAAATTAATAAACTGTAACTAATATAAAAAATAAATATTTTTAAATGAAAAATGATTCTTCTTTCAGGTTCATCAGTGTAGTTGACCACATAAGGATAGTGTAAGGAATGCTTCTCCACATAAAGTTAAAATATTCTTCTGTATAAAAATTATTTTTTTTTTCATGGATGTAAGATTAAGAACAAAGGCCTTTGCAATTGAAACAATCCTGAGCCAGTTAGATTGCAATAACTGGGCGTTCATGACTTTAAAATTTGAGTTTTAAAAAAGTTCTAAGTTCTAGCCTTTCCAAAGAGTAAATTTTGTGATTTGAACAGAATGAAACAAACAAATGCACAGAAAAGCAAAGAGCCAAAGAGGGAAAAAAAATATATATATATCGCTATATATGTATATATTTAGAGAGAAAGAGAGATGAGTATTCTGGTTTGTTTTTATTTTTATATTATTTATTATTAGTTTTATTCTGTCTTTCTCTTTCTATGATTCCCGATTTTATTTTAATGAAAATTAAAAAAAAAAAAAGAAAAAGAAAGGATGAGGATTTGGGTGAGTGAAGAATGATCTAGGAGAAGTTGGAGAAAGGGGAACCATAAGCAGAATATATTGTGTGAAAAAGTTTCTTTACCAGGCCACAGCAATAGACAATGAAGCTACTCCTGATGAGATCTGATAGACTAGAATCAGATGGAAGGGGAGGAGGACCACCCTATCAGTGGACTGGGCGAGGTGCATGGGTGGAGAAGAGGAAAGGTAGGTTTGGAAGGGGACAAGGAAGGGGGCTAAAGTTGAGATACAAAGTAAATAAACTGTAATTAATAAAATTAATTAATTTAAAAAAAGAAAATCACACACATACAAAAATAAAAATTTGAAAATAATTTGTTATATTGATCTGATAACAAAAAGATGTATTTAAAACTGTGCAAGTGATTTTTATTTTTTTTTTATTTTTGCAAGTGATTTTTAAAGTCTTTCTTTTTTAATTTAATTTATTTATTTTTGTTAACTATGGTTTATTCACTTTGTATCCCAGCTGTAGCCCCCTTCCACATCCCCTCCCAATCCTATCCTCCCTCCTTCTTCTTCTCCTATGTCCCTCCCCCAGTCCCATGATAGGGGAGGTCCTCCTCCCCTTCCATCTGACTTTAGTCTATCAGTTCTCATCAGGACGGGCTGCATTGTCCTCTGTGGCCTGGAAATGCTGCTTCCCTATCAGGTGGAGGTGACCAAAGAACCAGCCTGAGTTCATGTCAGAGACAGTACCTGTTCCATTACTAGGAAACCCTTATGGAGACTGTGTTGCCATGGGCTACATCTGTACAGCAGTTCTAGGTTATCTCCATGCATGGTCCTTGTTTGGAGTATCAGTCTCACAAAAGACCCCTGTGCCCAGATTTTTTGGTACTATTTCTCTGCTCATGGAGTTCCTGACCCCTTCGGGTCTTTTATCTCCCCCATCTTTCATAAGATTCCCTGAAATCTGCCCAGAGTTTGGCTATAAGCCTCAGCACCTGCTTTGATACCCTGCAGGGTAGAGTCTTTCAGAGACCCTCTGTGGTAGGCTCCTGTCCTGTTCCCTGTTTTCTTCCTCTTCTGATGTCAGTCCCGTTTGCCTTTCTGAATAAATAGTCTTTCTTTTAATTCTTTCTGTCATTACTAGGTATCTTAGAAACTCATTCAGAACATGATTGATCTTCACTGTATCATTTAGTGATGTTAAGTGCTTTGATACACTGAGAATAACTATATTTTTCCACTGCTGTTGGTTTTTTATATACTTTTTTCTTCCAAATTTTAATTTTTATATTAATTACAGTTTATTCACTTTGCATCCCAGATGTACCTCCTCCCTCATTCCCTCCCAATCACCACCCACCCTCTTGAGCACCAAGGATTTTTACTCAATTATTTAAAGAAACATTGTTTCTATGGCTAAAATATTCTAAAAGAAGCAATTCGTACTTTTTAGTGGCAGGTTGAGAATGTCTGAAGACAACCTGTGTGGAACATATATCCACTTTCATTTGGATCCAAATCCGTGAGAAAAACCATTTATGCACTACATGTTTAGGATATATTATGCATTCTAGCTAATAATATAAGGCAGGGCTTTTTTAACTTTTTCACTTGCAATTCTTTTTCACCTAAGAAAGTTTTAAAAGGTTATATATGTGTGTATCACATATGTGTAACATTTTATAGGAAGAAAAATTAATAATAAATCATAAAAATATATTATAGAACAATTCCTTGATCTATACATAATTTTATCTCTGTTAAAGAGAAAAACCAATTTGCATAGCAAAGAAGTGTTGTGCTTATTTATTTTTACACGAAGTAGCAAATCTTGGCTGTTGGCTACTTCAGGATGTTGTAGGGTGCCTTCAATTTTTTCAGAGTGCATTGATATTTTGATTTTGGAATCATCTTTGCTGAGAATACTGTTTTACATAAATACATTTTACAAAGTGCCAGAGCTATGCTTAGTACCATTTTAGAAATTATTATAAATTCTTTACCAATCCCAAGCCAAATTCATTTAACCATTTTTAAAAGAAATTTAAGTTAGAAACTCAAACAGCAATCTTCAAGCAACTCATCACATGTAGCACTGCAGAGATATTCTAATAATTTTCAAGCTGATGAATTCTGCTTTTTTTCTTGTGTGTGTGTGACAGCCTCCATCTCTATCATTACCTGTAATTTAAGTAGCTCCTATGTATGAAAATTGCTTTACAATTACAACTCTACCCTGAGCACTGTATTTAATTTCTGAGATTCCTCAGTACAGGATTATGCTTTTCTTGTGGACCTAGTCAGAAGCCAGTCACATTGGAGGTGCAGAAGACAGCTTCTTGGTAGTCTGATAAATGGGAATGGGGAGCAAGGGCACTCAGGTCTTTGTAACTCAAGATGAGACATGGTTACTTTATATTTATGTAATTTTAGTATTGGAATTTTAGTATGTTTTCTTTTATCCACCTGGAATAAACCACCATCCTGCACTTTCCTTTGTTAAGTCAGAGACTGAGAAAGTAAGAAGCCAGATTCTGTGAAAAGTTTCATGAATTTGCATTCAGTCTTTGTTCAGGATAGCAAAAGAATAGAAAAACTATGGTAGTTGAGACAAACTATGATAGTTGTATAAATAACTAATGAACTAATTGACTGTTAGGGATTTATACATATAATAAAATTCATGGTAGTTTAACAATGAATAACAGACATCAAAGACAGCATACCAATCACCTCAAATAGATTTCCATGTTTAAGCTACAAACAACATGTAAGGAAAAATAGGTTGTGCATCTTGTTCTGGAGCTGAGCATCGTACTGCTATGACAGGCTTCGTGACCTACTTAAAATCAGCTAAGGGGTAGTAGGAAAGATACCCACATAGATCCCTACACTAATTCTTTGCATTTATTTCTTTCGTTTTGAAGGGGACTCACATTTTTATTTTTAATTACTTTTTACAATTTATTCGTTTTCTATTTCTATTTTGCCCTCTCCCTCAACTCCTCCAAGTCCTGCCCTCCCTCTCTCACCTGCCCATCCCCTTCCTCTATTTGATTGTAAGGTGGAGTTTTCCTCCCCTGTCATCTTAAGCTAGCTTATCAAGTCTCATCAGAACTGTCTGGATACTCTTCCTCTGTAGCCTGGCAAGGCCTCATCACCAGGGGGAAGTGATCAGAGAGCAGGCAACTGAGTTCATGACAGAGGCAATCCCTGTTCCCCTTAGTCGGGAACCCACATTAGTGACTGAGTACCATTTGGCTATATCTGATCAGGGGGCGGTCTAGGACCTTGCAGTGCATGGTCCTTTGTTGGTGCATTGGTCTCTGCAGGACGCCCTGGGCTCAGAAAATTTAGCTTTGTTGGGGCTCCTGTCTCCTCCTTGTTCTTATAAGTTATGTTTTAAACCTTTGTTTTTCAGTGGCTAGCTCTTTGACTGCCTACCCCAGATTGGGGAGCAGCCTTGCCAGGCCACAGAGGAGGACAATGCAGCCAGTTCTAATGAGACCAGATAAACTAGGGTCAGAAGGAAGGGGAGGAGGACCTCCTCTATCCATAGACTTGGGGAAGGGCATAGCAGGAGATGAAGGAGAGAGGGTGGGATTGGGAGGGGAGGAGGTAGGAGGCTATAGCTGGGATACAAAGTTAATAAACTGTAACTAATATTAAAAAAATAATTAAAAAAACATTTTTTTGTCTCAACTTTCCTAGCCCAAATTTCTTATTTCAGAAAACTCAAGAGCTTCTAATCCTGGAAATGCTCTGAATGTATTCCCTCTGCCGCCATAAACTGACTTCTGTGCATATCATCTGGCACAAATCTCATGGAAATCTACCCCATTATGTTTCTTAGAGATGATGATAACCTATCTGCAGTGTTTCTTCACATCACAGATAAGTTCCAAACAATTTTCTATTATACTAAATTTGGCCTCAATTAGTACAAAATGGATCTTAATGATGTTATATAATTTTATTTTGAAACAAACAAACAAAAAAATCACTCCTAGGTTATATCCATGAAGTCTTGCCAGGCCACAGAGGAGGACTTTGCAGCCAGTCCTGAAGATACATGATAAAACAGGGCCAGATGAAAGGGGAGGAGGTCCTCCCCAATCCATGGACTTGGAAAGGGGCAGGGAGAAGCTGAGGGACAGAGGGTGGGATTGGGAGGTAATAAGGGAGCAGGATACAGCTGGGATACAGAGTTAATAAAATGCAACTAATAATAATAAACAATAAAAAATCACTCCTGTTGCATAAAAATCATAGAAGAAATTATGTGATGAATAAAAGAGAGTACTCTAGTTATAATGTTTTTTTTGTTGTTGTTAAGTATCTTTAATGATCTGTTTTATTGATTTTACAAAAATATATGGAATTTTAGTATAATGTGTCTAGAAAGCAGTGCCTTCATAATCTGCATAAATACTTTCATGATTAATTGATTTTAATAAGTCAATCAAACCTCTTTGTTCATGAATATATTAGTAATTATGCAGTAGTACCCTTACTTGATATGTTTATCAATTTTTGTTTAGGGTATATTGTTCTCTACTTTTGTGACAGTGTAAATACATGCCAGTGAAATATACCCTTCTTTATAGGAGTCAATATGAAATAAATACCCATGAATAAATAATTTAGATTTTGAAAACTGTTAAAAATGTAATCAGGAAAATAAGCAAGAGATACTTCCTTAACAGATGTTTTAGCATTTGTCAGTGGCCAAGTACACACATGAAGGGAATAATAATAAGCACAAAGTCCTACTTATTTCCCAGGGCTATAAGTTGAAAGAAAAGTGTTGGGAGGAAGCAATGTGATACTTAATCTGTAAAAGAAAAAAAAAAAAACCTTAGGAAACAAACTCTTGCTGTAAATCAAGGCAGATATTTGATGGCTCAGCAAACTCAAGTAGAAAACATAGATCTTCGAGGTTGATAAGGCTAAGACACTGAGACATCTGGATGACGGGTAAATCATGGTGTTAAGTATTAAAGTCCCCAAGTATGATGGCAATGATTGATTTTAAACTGTATTTCTAACAAACTCCTGAGAGTTATTTATGTAGAAATCTAGTTAAAAGTCTAAGTGTCCATTCTGGTGGCTACAAACTATCAGGGTGGTGGCTAATGAGACTGGATAGCCGGCTTATAACAACTTTTTAGGATGAGATGACAAAGATGTTTTCTGCATCAATTAATGCATCCTATATGAATGGTGCCTTTGCTTGATAGCATGTAACACGGGTGGTAATTTATTCACAGCAGGACTTCTTTGAAACTTGGTATTAACTCACATTCTATTGATATTTTATAAAAATACATACATATGATATGTTAAATCTGCTGCCATTTTCTAAATATGCACAGAAGACAGGATCAATACCTCTTTCTAGCTTTATTTTTTTTTCCTGATGTGTCTTCACATTTCCCAGTTTTATAGAAGGTAGTAGTGTTAAGAACTTGCTGCTGACTGGATTTTTACTTAGTGGAAATGCTAAGGCTACCTTTATCATCTAGCCAGACTTTTGGAATTTTCTTTGTAGCATCAATAAATTGGTTGCATACACACACACACACACACACACACACATATGTGTGTGTGTATGTATGTAAACTTATATATATGTATATATGTAAACATATATATATATATAATTTGTTGATAGAATAACACCTTTAATTTACTTCAGGAGCTTTCCTGTTGCATTCATATCATGTTGTTTGGCCTCAGAGATGTCTGTTTCAGCCTATCATAATTTTCAACATCCACACAATGCCTAACCACTGCTACCTTTCGCTTTAACATGAGATATGTGTGGCTTTTTTGTGTATAAAATTTTATGGACCATTTGAGTATTGTTATCTTTTCTATAATATTATGGTGCCTCAAGAACTCAGGGAAGCAAAGGGATGAAGGAGCACCTAATTGATGAACAGTCTAATCACATACATTTATCACTAAAGTTTACACGTACATGTTGGCTGTGATGGATCCAAACAACTAGCATTGTGGTATCAAAGATCACTGATCTCATATTATAACAGATACAATAGTAACGACAAAGTTTAAACAATTAAAAAAGTACCAACATGGGACACAAAGGTAGGACTCATGAATATGGTGTTAGAAGAAAAAAAATACTATAATACATTTTTTGACCATAGTTTGCTTACAGATCCCCAAATTTTATTATATGAAAAGGCTGTTATAAATTTAAAAAATAAAAGAATAAAAATGAATTTTAAAAATTAAAAAGGAAATAGCTCTTAAGTCATAGTAAAGCAAGGTACAATAAAAGAAAATATATTTGCATACTGCTGGAACAGCTGAATATAAATAATTTAGGTTCCTTATCAGTTGACTTTGGATTGATAAAATCATTCTTGGTAAGGTTGGTCTCTTTATTAAAGTTCACAAAAGTGAAAGTATTCTAGAAGGTTTTAATGAGGCAAGTTACAGTGTTTTCTGTAAAAGAATCACATGCCAAAACTATGATTAGGTCCCAGGATTCAAGATCATCCTCAAAAGGCAGTCAACCAAAAGGAAATCCAATTCTCACATTGAAGAGCATTGAATTTTTTCAACAATTATGTGAATTTTGGAAATGACCACGAGCTCTATTAGGAATGAAGATCAGTTCATACCTTGATTGATATCTTGAGTAAGCCAGAGGTGTGGATCAGGCTAGACTTTGCCTAGACCGTAACATACAGAGAATCAGAGTTAATACTTTTACATTGTCATAGGTTCTAAGTTTGTTGTAATTTAAAAAATGAAGGAGATCATCAGTATTTAAAAACTTGTTTCCCATATTAAGATTATCTATAGTATATGCTTACTGAACTATAGAACATCTATAAAATGGCAGATATCAAAACTATACTTTTTTTCTTTATCAATTGTACTTTATTTACATTGTATCCCCCTGTGGTTCTCTCCCTCCTCCCGTCCCAATCCCTCCCTTCCTCCACCCTCTGCATGCATGCCCTTCCCCAAGTCCACTGATAGGTGAGGTCTTCTTTTCCTTCCTTCTGATCCTAGTCAATTAGGTCTCATCAGGAGTGGCTGCCTTTTCTCTATATATTTAACCAAAAAAACTAAACTATATTATGGAATCTTATAATTTGATACCAAAAAGAAAAAGAAAACTATAGTGACATATTGCATAGTTTCTATTTAAGATATTTGCTTGTTGTAATAGTTATTAAACAGTAGAAAGATATTCATATTTATAACATCACGAGGAAAGAAAATAGAATAGTCATCATTTACAATTATTATTTAAAATATAATGATATATAATATATAGTATGTATCAAAATTACTACTATTACAATAGTAATTATTTACAATTTAAAACCTTTTTCTATTGATCTAGTAACTTCAGAGTATTTTTTATATATTTAATATTATTCATGAACATTAATGTCTTGGATAAATTTAGAAAATATGAGAAAAAGATGGATTTAGAAGGTATTTGTTCTACTTCTAAACAGGAATGAAGAGAAATAAATCCAAAAAGGTAAATGCTCCTAGGACTGAGAGAAAAAAAACAAAACAAAATAAAACTGATACTATCTAAAGAAATACTGAGATTTAAGCAGCAAAGGTTAAACATAATTCAGCCATAGAGCATGAACGGAATAAAAGGTTTTTCTGTCTCATCTTTCATAATTGTTCCATAGTTCCAATGACGGGAGGTAGATAAATTTGAATGAATGAAAATGTTGAGGAAAGGAAGACTAGTATTTTCAGAATACAGATCTCTCATTAAGCCTAAAATACCAATGTATTTAAGTAGCTGTTCTTTGATTTCTGATGGTTTGGTGCAACAATGTTTTTACTTTACAATGGTATTGAAAAATACCTGTTCAGTCAGTATTTCAAAATTTTCTTCCCCTAAGAGAGATATAACCTGTTTTGTATCCATTCATGTGTCACCGCCAGTGGTAACAGATGCAGTTGCTGGTCACCTACAGTTACAAAGGGAAACAGCAAATGATCTGGACCATGCCACAAGCTTTCCTGGTTAGTGAATTACAACATGTTACTTTAATTGTCCACTTGACATGACTTAGATGCGGAATCAATAGCATTGGGTTGGCTTAGGTATATGACTATGGGAGACACTTTAAGTTAAATTTATTGATGTGGTGAGACCCAGACAACTGTAAGTGGCACCATTCTATAATCAGGGGTCCTGGACTGTATCATTGTAGAGATTGAGCTATGCACAAGATAACTGAGTACTAAGCCTGCATACATTCATTTCTCTCTGCTCTTGACTGTGGATGTGATAAGACCAGCTGTTTTAAAATTCTGCTGCTGTAAATTACCTCAGTGATATAATGTAATATGGAATTGTAAGGTGAAATGAGCCACGTTCTTCCTGTGTTGCCTTTTGTAAAAGTATTTTACAGCAGCAGAAATGAAACTAGAAGAATGATCAAAATGCTTTTGTATTTATAATATTATCAACTTCTGAGATTACAGGGACGTAACCCTATTGTTAAGTTCAGACTTTGAACAAAGAAAGACATAGATTTGTATACCCTGCTGGGTAGTCTTTCAGAGGCCTCTGTGGTAGGCTCCTATCCTGTTCCCTATTTTCTCCTTTTTCCAATATCAATCATGTTTGCCTTTCTGAATGAGGATTGAGCATTGAAGCAAATGCTGTGACTCATAGCCAAACTTTGGGCAGAGTGCAGAGAATCTTATGAAAGAAGGGGGAGATAGAAAGACCTGGAGGGGACAGGAGCACAACAAGGAGAGCAACGGAACCAAAAAGTGTGGGCCCAGATTTTCTGAGACTCATACTCCAACCAAGGACCATGCATGGAGAAAACCTAGAAACCTTGCACCGATGTAGCCCATGGCAACTCAGTGCCTAAATGTGTACTCTAGTAAGGGGTACAGGGGCTGACTCTGACATGAACTGATTGGCCTGCTCTTTGATCACCTCCCCCTGAGGGGAGAGCAGCCTTACCAGGCCACAGAGGAAGAAAATGCTGCCAGTCCTGATAGGCTAGGGTCAGATGGAAGGGGAGGATGACCTCCCCTATCAGTGGACTGGGATAAGGGCATGGGAGGAGGTTGGAATTGGGAGGATATGAGGAAGGGCACTATAGCTGGGATACAAAGTGAATAAATTGTCATAAACACAAAATAAATAAATAAAAAGGAAAAAAGAAAGAAAAACAGATTTCATTACTTTGAGTGTAATTCATAGTCCATGGAACTGGTATGATTAAATGTATCTGAATCTATTATTTTGAAAGGCAAAGATTTTTAATTAAAAACATTTGTGTTTTAATTTTTTCCTAGTCTAGTTACAAGTGTTCATTTTTTATTGTCAAATATTTTATTTGGATAGACCTATGTTTATAAGTAATGTCAACTTTTAGTATTATTTCTTTTTACTGTGTCTTCTGTGCTTTAATTATAGTACGACAGTACAAACCCTTTTCTAGGCTTGTAGGTTTGGCATTTTAGATGCTTTCTATATCTGAACAATCATCTTTTTCTCTATATTTTGGGAAAATTCTTGCTATGATATTATTAATTATATACTCAATAAGGTTCTCGGGCTCCCTGGCTGATACTGACTTAATAAAGTTTTGTCGAGCAAGTGAATGATATTTTGACTTTTAGCTATAAATAAATCTTATCAAAATAAGTCACAGAAGAAAACCCAAAATGAGCTGAGGTAGGATTAAGAGAATGAAAAATAAAAGTATTAAAAGTAATATGGATAACATCTAGTTGAATGAGGGGGATAATGAAGGATTGAGACATCATAGCTGTTTCGTTTTCACAAAAACTCTGAGGTGAACGTTTATAGAGAGATCCAAATAGGTTAACCGTAATCTATACATAGTAGTCTATAATAAAATTTCCTTTTATTTCTGCCTTCCTACTTCAGTTCTTTCTTTGTCTTTTTTTCTTTTTCTTCAGTTCCCTCTCTCTCCTTTCTTTCTATCCATCTATCCCTTATCTCTCCCCTTTCCATTCATAGACACTCACGAAATCTCCTGGTTTCTCTTCTCAGATTTTAACATTTGTCATGGCACTGTGTTCAAAGAACTAATGAAGTAGCAATTGCTGAAAAAAATACTTGTGTCCAGGATAGCTTCACAGAGTCTCACATCCTATTATATGACATGAAAAAACACGGTATGAGTTGCTGATGCTAGGATACAAAGAACTACTGAAACAATTCTATGACTGAAGAGTCTAGAGTTGAAACAAAAGCACTATAGGCACAATTTAATTAGGGATATTGAGAGGGTCTAAAGTTAAGAGTGCAAATGTCAGAATCAGAACATCCTACCTAATCCTCACAAAAAGCTATGAAAGAGGTCCTTAACAGTTTTCGAACAAAGCATTCCCAGCTATAAAAAGATCTTAGGAGAGAGCTAATTTAGTATTTTGCTGTGCTATAGATCTCTGACAGCTTAGTCTTTTTCTCACATAATTTTTATCAAATTATGTCAATATTTGCACTTAATATAGATGAAAATTTATATTTAATGTTCTTTTTTTGTTTCAATGGGTCTATTTAAGCATGATTCTGAAGAGAATCATTTTACCATGATTCTGAAGAGAATGGATGTGGAAAACAACTTTTTCATGTTTCGTTGAAGTTAATGGAAGGTTGGCTCACAAGAGCTTAAGGAAATATGTAGTTGACTGTTTAATTATAAATAATTGAAGAAAATTCTATATTAGCAGACTTGAGTAATCACTCATAAAAGCTCTGAAAGAAAAAAAATAGATGTCTTTATCTAATGGGCTTGTCTTTGAACAAAAGATTTAGGGTTTTGAAAAATGTTTCCCCTGATTTTAGTGGAAGGAGATGAAATGGCCAACAGAGTGATGCAAAATGTGCTAACAGTGACATTTTATGATAGGAAAGGAAGGCCATTCAACTGTAGCCTCTGACATTATTCAACACCGATTTAGAAAATGTTTATAAAAGTTCTGCTACACAGCTGAACAGGAGTATCATAGGTCAGGCTTTACTAAGCCCAGTGGTGTAGCACAAAGAGATATAGTATTGCAGATGTTTTTTGCTGAATTTCAGGGGGCGTAATAAAGACATAAAGTCAATTTAGAATTCTATTTCTGACTTTGTAGAGTATGTGCTTTTTGTCAAGTAACCATTTTTTTTTCTTTTAGTTATGTAAAATACCCTTTGCTCAGAGGAAAGTATTGGAAAAAACAACTGCATTATGCATAAAATACTATTCCCTATATTGAGAGAGAGAGAGAGAGAGAGAGAGAGAGAGAGAGAGGCAGATAAGAGGGAGAGAGAAAGTGAGACAGAGAGAGAGAATTTTAAAAATCAGCATGAAGTTTGAAGATGGGCTGCCTGCACAATCTTTAGCTACTGGATTTAAGAGCACTCCACAAGGCCTAACACTGTATATAACGCAACAATTAAAGATGAAAAAGATCAGCTGTGAATTACAGAGAGATGTGAGGGACTCAGATTAATATATGTATAGGTCAGAGAATCTGCATAGGAAATTAAAGGAAACAATGTATAGAATGTGACAAAATGGTATTCAAGAACAAGGAAGAGGAGTGTACAAAAATTTTGCACATATTTTGACATTGAGTTCATAGAATGGAAAACAAGGACTAAAAGATAAACATGTAAAGGTTGAATCTGAAATTGTCATCAGATACTTGAAGAAAAATTTAATCTAGAGTTCCTAATTTTACTTTGCATTAGGTAAAGAGTCTCCACAGAAGAACCAATGTTACAGTTGACAAATGACTCATAATTCATAGAAAACAAGAGCAGAGTTTACTGACATAAATTCTTTTTTCCTAATTTTTATTCATTTCCTTTTAACCCACTTTTAATTGGCCCCACCATTGGACCTGTTTTTTAGCTGACAGGCATAGCTTTAAGAATCTTTCTTGGTGAGGTTAGTGAAAGTTCACTACCCTTCAGGTGAGAACTGGCCTGACTAATTTATCTCCTTCTATCACTGGTTTCTCTACTAAGCAACTTTCCTCTCACTAACTTCCTTTTTCTATTTACTATCTATGAATTTCCACTTCCTGTTATAATGAAACTCTGTTTCTTTCCCATGTTGTAGCTGTCTTGGTTATCTTATGTTTGGTATTTTAATAACTTGTTCTTTACACGGTTGACAAGGGCAAGAATAATTTTTCTTTAACATTCTATAAAGCTCTTTAACTGGAAAGGTGAGCTTTCATTTACATGCAGACACATTATCCAGTGAGTTGGGAAAATTCACAGAGAATGCTAAAGTCCCACTGTCTTTATGAAGAGAGTGTTGGAAAAGGAGCATTCTATTGGATGGAGATTTTCTATTATAAAAGGGATGACCTATGAAAAGGACATTTCAGATTGGAGGATAAAGGTCAAAAGCCTGGGAGGGATAACCTAGAAGTAATATTAGACAAATGTCAGCATTCTGTTAAAATAAATGAAGTGAGGATGAATCCAATGGATGGAGATGCAAAAACTGAAGAACCTCGACATTTCAGGGCTGTCAGGGAATGATTGCTCTGAAAAACTCCCTGTTAAATCAGAAATGAAGATCTGACCTCAGCAGCATTTCACTCACAGAGAATAATGCAGGGTCATGAATACCTTAGGACAAGGATGTAATCTCCATAGTCTGATTCCGCATCTTAGTCCGAATTTATAATTTATCAAGTTGTATAATAGCACTTTCTAAATTTCCTGTTAAAAAATAGTAAAAGATTTAAGATTTTCCCCAACTAATTTTGTCTTAACTTGACCTTTGGAACTGATAGCTCTACAGTGCATCTTAAATATCCTGTCTTGTTTAATGTCTTCTGTTGCTTATAAAAATGAAATCATTCTACTCAAACATCTCTAATGTACATGTTGTACTTTTGAATAAATTTATGATATGGATTGTTAGCCATCATACATCTCGAGCCCTTGTGTAGCATGTTTCATGATCTTGAGGATTTTAAAAGGTAGTAATAACTTTTGCTGAAATTTATTAATATTCAACAAAATTCGACATTGAGAAAAACCACAGACACGTTCATCCTTTCATCCATGTTTGTGGCCTAGTATACTCATTGCATGGTAGGAAAAATGTCTAGTTATATAACTAAGTCCTGGTAGACTCATCAATATCACCTTCCCACTCAGGAACAAAAGCTGTGTCTTTTATCTTAAGTTATTCCCAAGATTTTTCATACTATGTCTTTCAAAGATATAATTTAAGTGAGCGTTGAGGGCTATAGTCTAAGTACAAGAAAAATACTTTATTTCAGGAACTGAAGTGGTTTGATTTATGAATTCTTTCCTCTTTTAGATGGCTACTATTAGAAACTACTAATTTTGAAATTTTTTCTTAGGCAGGGCTCTGAACTACTTCCTTTACAGTTAGGCAGTCATGGTGGTGATGTGTGGAAGAAATCAGTTGCATAGTCTAGATGACAAACGCTGGACTACGGAACTCAATGTTTAGCCAAGCCTAAACTTTTGGTATTTCTAGTATAGATTAAAGATGTATCACTATCTTAAGAAATATATTGTATTATGTTTTTTTAAGAAACAGCCCATCATAAAATGAAATGTCTTCAATTTCTCTTTGCTTTAAATTAAATGTATATGTGTTTTTCTCATGACTAGTAGAAAAATACTTAAAATAGTTTGTGGAAGACATAGAAATTATAGTGCTGAAACTGACAAGACACTGATTTGTTTATATAGCTAAACAGATGTATCAGCAAAGTTGAAATAATAACACAGAAACGAGGACCTTGAAAATCATAAAGCAATTTTCCTGTTCATAGAGGGTCCTTGGCTCCTTGGAGGTAGTACAGATACTTACTAAGGACTCTTTAAGACCTTTTCACTACTCATCCTTGGGTCAACTGCTCCTGTCCTACTGAATATCTTTTGTTATACATCAGTGACTTATGGTACAAAATAGTCCTCTGAGACTTATGTTGTGTCTGTGTTAGATGCATTAGGCTAAAATGGATTTCAGAGATAAAGCTAATTTTCTTTGTTCCCTAATGTAATTGAATTAAACTATAAGTAGCCTTGTATACTGGCCACTGTGTTCATTCCATCATTTTTTTTCTCTCTCTCCTTCTCTATATCCCCCTACCTTCTTCTCACCCTCACAAACTGAGATATCTATTATTTCAAAGAATACCAATAAAAAGTTCAAAGTATTACAAAATATAATTATATGAGAGCATCCACATAAGCAAAAATTTCAAAATACTTTTAGACACGGTTGCTTTGTATACCATGCCAAACTTCACCCCCTTCCTCAACACATACTCCTCCCATCACCTGGTAACCATGAGTGCATAATCCCCATGTCTTAGTGAGTATTCTATTGCTGTAAAGAGATGCCATGACCATGACAACTCTTATAAAAGAAGGCGTTTAATTGGGGCTTGCTTACAGTTTCAGAGGGAGCATAGTGTCGTGCAGACAGACATGGTGCTGGATAAAAGAGCCAAGAGTTATTCATTTGTATCCACAGACAGCAGGAAAAGAGCAATACTAGGCTTGCCTTTAGCTTTTGAAATCCCAACATCCAATCCTTGTGACACACTTCCTCCAACAAGGCCAATTTCCATAAGGCCACACCTCCTAATCACTGTGAAATAGTGCCACTCCCTAATGATCAAACATTCAAATATATGTCTATGGAGGTCAGTCTTATTCAAACTAGCATACCCTGAGACAAAAGTACTGCAAAAGCTGCTGTGATTTTGAAGCTCTATGATCCAGAGGCCACCCAATAAGCTCCTCAGTGCCATCTAATATACTTAGGCTCCTCCATACTCCACCCTTCTCATGGGAACCTTCTTACCTTCCTTTCCTGTTGCATGGAGGCTCTGTCATTGTTGGCCCAGGCACAATTCTTTGCTTCTCACAATGATGCAGTTATAGTAAGTTTCTTCTCTTATTACAGTTAAAGAAAAGCTTCACACAGTGATATGTGATTGGAATTTCAACAAATGTTTGCAAGGGATTGAAAGAAATATCAGAGAAAAGGCATCAAAGGAATACATGAATAAATCTGAAATGGTCTTAGGCAAATGATGATTAGCATAGATACCCTGCAGCCAATAATGCATACCGGAGAGTAGTGGAGAAAAGAAGTATGCTTTAGTTTGCAAAGTTTTAGTTTCATTGATCTTAATTTTATAATTGTAAAATACAAACAAAAAATGCAGTGTGAGATAGTTTTTACGAAAACTGGATAAGTTTTGTAAGACTTTTGTGCATTTCAGATACATGTATGAATTTAGCATATTTTCACACACTTTACTGTAACCTTTTCAGTGTTCAGCTGGTGAAATTTTTTATGCACATGTAGTGCATGACTGAAATACCTTTTATAGAACCTAAAAACTTACCATCTTTAAGCATTATTTCTCATCCATTTTATATCCAAGGTATTTCTGAGTATTCTGTGTAGATTATATGATAATTTCTCTATTCACACAGGCATAACACGATTCCCTATGTGACTTTAACTGGCAAAACACTGAACACTAAGAGGAATTTGAAAAAAGAAAAGGCATTTTTTGGTAGAAGTTTTTCAAGAAATAAAATTGTCCGGAACTCAATTTATGAGCAATAATAATGAGTCCTTGACTGTTCAAATATAGAATGCTTAGATAGAGGATGTAATTCTAATGATTTCCCTTTTCTCTTATGTACAGTAATTTATATTAACCTAAAAATCTGTTCTCTGAGCCCAAGGAGGAACTTTTCCTTGAGGTTGTTGTTGACTGGCAGAATAAGGAATCAGCACATTTCTCAGCATGTGTCCTTTTCTTCATTATAATTTTGGAAGTTCAAAAGTAAGAAAGTCATAGCCTAAACAAATATAATATTTCTCATATTCATTTTTAAAAGCTATCCAAAAAAGAAAAAAAAAAAAAACCAAGAACACCAATTTCATTGTATAACATGTTTCATTATGAGTAATAACTTCTTAGCTTGACTGACCACTACCATTTCTCAAGGTTTAATTTTGGTAACTAGAGAACACAGAGGACTTTTAAGGAGTAAGAGCAACTGTGATCTTGGATGAAAATCTAGGGAGAACTGGGAACTGAATCAGGGATCAGAGTTACCTCTTGCTGTTTGATCTTTTCCTGTATGTAGGTAAACTTACTAATGCATGTTCTGTCATCAGCTTTTTGACAGAATCCTGGTTTCTTATAGACCATGTGTGTTTCTTTCACTCAGAGACAACACTCATAAGCTGGATCAGAAGAAACCATTGTAAAGGAGCTTTTTGCTTGACAGCAATGCCTGAAGGCTGTGAACAGCTTGAGCCAAAACCACTGAAGCACTTGTGCTAGCAATAGTCATCATTCTAACACTTGAAGCTATTGTAAAAGGCATTCAAGATAAGGACATGATTCTGCAGTCTTTTTATTACGCTCATTTCCTGAATGCCAGTTATTTAAGTTGTTTTATGTTTGATTAGTTTGGAATTGCATGCCTTTTATATGTGTTGGTCAATTTATCTGCAGGAAACTGATGTTTCCCCAAGGTCATAGCAAATATATGCTGTTTTGTTTGTAAGTATGTATTGCTAAGAGCAAAATGTGAACATCAGTCAGAGATCACCCCATCAGGGTTTATTCCAGAAGTCTGCATCTCCATGGAAGCTACACTAACAGCAATAACAATATGTTATTTTCTTATATAACCACAATAAAATGCTACTTAGCACAACATTATACAAGCCTACTTGGTTTACAGACTCTTCTGTAATATCCCCTTAGCTTCCATGCTGAAGTTCTGGTCTAATGCAAATATTAATAGAAAGTAATTACACACAACTATGCCTGATAGACCATTACTTTCAATTTCCCATGAGTCACTTAATCCACGTAGAATGGGTCTTCCTTGATCATTTAATTATTGGGCATAATTACTTGAAAGTTTGTAAGAGGATGTCTGATATTCATTTAAACAGGTCATAAATTAAAGACTGTATCTTTAATATTGTGTCTTTTCTGAGATGAAAACAGGGTAGTAGATCCCATTTTAACATACAGTTTCTAAAGATTGTTTATAAAAACACCTGTAAAGAGGAAATAAGAATTATTTTATTTGGAGTGGTACATCAACCATCCATCACTTAGTAGAAATTCAAGAAGTGTGTGTTGAATAAGATACTTAGTTCCATTAAATGCTTAAATTTACATGTTACACAGTTGAGAGTCTTCAGCACTGTATGTGTAGAACATACATTGTTAAGGGGCTATTACAGATGAGTCTGTAAACCAAGTAGGCTTGTGTAATGTTGTGCAAAGTGGCATTTAATAGTGGTTATCTTTTTGTGTGCTTGTGTGTGTTCTTGCTTTTGATTTAGGTCTAAAAAACAAACTAACTTGTGTAACTTACAGGACATTTTCTAAAGTATCTTTGATAGTGGTATTTTGTGTTCAAATTGGTCATAAGAACTAGACCAGCCACTGATATCACGTGATCAGTGAGAGAATGCTAAGTCCATATACTATATTTACTTACGAAATGGAAAAAATTCTCAAGAAGTATAAACTCATCTCTATGTTCAGGAAGGCTGTAATCCAGGGAGAGAACTGTGAGGCATGCATGAGTGACAACAGAATTTTGTAAAACAGCATGATGTAGAAGGCTAAGTTCTTTAAAAGCTTTATAAACATTATTATTTAAAAAAACTTTCAAATAAAAAAAACACTGCACACCACTTTAACTTGACCTTCAAAGTAAAATTTCAATAAACTTCTATATAGTTAGAAGAGCGATTGTGAAGCTTTACATTGAAGTTTACACTTTCATTAAATACTCAGCCCTTTAATTAATTAAAATTCTCATCTACGAATATATCACGGTATATTTGTCTTCCTATTTAAGCAGAATATCAAGGATTTTCATAACCGGAGGTAGTGAGCAGGCTGCCTCAGGCTGCAGAATTGTATTGCTTTATTAGTCCAATTTTATGAAAGAATAAATCATTGAGAATATTGAAGATATTAGATTAAAATATGTTTAAACAACTTAGATCAAAAAATAATTTGAGTCTGAAATCTTGACATTTTTAGACCTTCCTTCTTTCTTGGGAGAAGCTCAGTGATGTTTCACTTTTCAGATACTGATACCTTCGAACCAAAGTAGTATACTTTTCTTCCCAGGAATGAAGCTAAATTTGCTACACTTGGTTGACCCACGGGAAGTGTTCCTGCAAGGAGACACAGACCAGTAGCCGATATTAATCTAGTATTTTTGCGTTTGGTGACATTTATTGCTACACTAGTTTTAGTTCTGTGAAAATCTTTTTATGGCAGTAGAGTATAAGATTTCTTAAACGGATCTTTTTATGCAGTTTGATGTTAAAGTTCTAAGTGGTTTTTAATTTAAGCTGGAGGAGCAATTATTTAGTTTGATCATCCGAGCTGCTTCTTTAGAGTCGGATACTTGTAAGCAGCACTGTTACTTCCTTGCTCACTCACTTGGCGCATTACTTGTTCTTGCTCTGTTATAGAAAACCCCACCGAAATAGAACTCTTTTGTAAAGGCCGAACCTGTTTGGTTTTTGGTCAGTTTTGAGCATCTTTCACCAAATATGATACTTGCATTTCCCTTTCCACACTTACCTTGTTTTCATTAAGATGTGTTTGCATTTCTCACACGGAGAAAGGAAAACTGTGATGGATGTGCAGCCGTTCAGATCTTTGCTGCTTCATGTCCGGAAGAATTCACAAAGCTGACTTCCTAAATGTTACCTCAAGTAGGATCTGAAACTTATAGTAACATATGGAAGTTTGGGAAATCCTGACAGTCAGATTAAACCACTCAGATTTGGTAAATAAATGTATAGTTCTCTTTTTCTTAAAATTTGTTTTTGAAATTTCATTCATGCGTATCATATATCTTTTTCATATCTGCCCACCTACTTCCCCACCTCAACCCTGACCAACTCTTACACACCTTTTCTCCACATAGCTTCATTTCATCTTCATATCTTGTTTTCACACATGTGAAACACTAATTGAACATACTGGGTTAAAATGAACATATAAAGCCTAATTTTTAAGGCTCTCCCTTGTTTTCATAATGTTATTTAAAGGAAGTCTCCCCAATATTCCAATATCCTTCAGTTATTCAACAAATACAGTTAATCAAAGTTGCAAGAACTATCTTAGCCTGTTTGTATGTAGAATTTAAACTTCGTTTCCTTTGAACTCATAACTCAGAGCATATACTACATACAACTAAACAAGGAATTTGAAAACGTTTGCCCTCAATAATACCATACATTTTAAGATAGAATGGTGGAAACCTATGTAACTGCCTCTTGATGTAGACAAGGAAGAGTTAGTGGAACTGAAAAAATAGCTGCATGTTATTTTATTAATATGTCAAATGTAAATACTGATGTCAAACCTATATTTTAATAAAGACTCAAGTATATTGTCATATTTTAAATCTTATATATGTTTTGATGACTTCTTGTATATAGAATTAGATAGAGAAAGAAGGATCCATGGTGACATCTAAGTTTTAAATGGCCTTTGTAAAGTTAAGTGTAGAAGAATCTATGAAAGAAAAGGTGTTCATAACAGAAAAGATAATGAAACTGTTCCCATGTAAGATATTTATAGAAGACCAAGTAGACCCATCTACAACAACATTTTAAATGTGTCCCTAGAATTCATAACAAGAAGTTACAGCTAAAGAGGTAGAAACACTATGAGCAGAGAGGTGATTTAATGTCTATAAATTCACTCATTTGCAGGTTCAGAGAGGAAAAAAAGAACAATGAATGAGTATTGTGGTTTGAATGTGAAATGTCCCCCATAGGTTCTTGTGTTTGAACATGTGGTCTCTAGCTGCTGTCCTTGTTTTAGAAGGTTGCAGAACATATGAAATATGTTACTGGGGTGGGTCCTGGGACTTTATAGCCAAAGACCCTTCTATTTACCCCCTGCTCCCTGAGTGCATATACTATACTCCCTGAGTGCATATACCAACTAGCCGCTGTTTTGGTCAGATTGCCTTCCCTGCCTGTTGTCATCTCTTTCCTGCTATACACATCTGGATCGAAGCCTAAATAATCCCTTTATCCTTTAACTTGCTTTGGTCAGAGTATTTAATCACAGCAGCAGGAAAAGAAACAAAGACAGAATATCTATCTTGAAATCCACAAGATACTAAATGTGGTATGGAGACTCAGTGTTTGTGGTACTTGATACAGTAAACCTAGAAAATGAATGTTAAATAGAGATCAGTAGAATTCAGAAAAAAATCTAGGTCATGAAGAAGGATAAGATGATTAATAAGGCCAAAAGTTTAACTATTTAAAGACAGGGTTTTGGACATTCATTGAATTTAAAAACTAGGAGGTTAATTCATGGTTTTCAAAAAAGTGTTTTCTGTGAAGTGGTGATCAACATGTTAGAAGAAGTTAGCATGAATGAGTAGAAGTAAAGAAAGCAGCTGCTTACTTATTTAAAAGATTTAATTCATTTGTTTATTTATTTAATCATGTTCTCTCCTCCCAGACACACCCTCATGTCTCCCTACCCCTTTTCCTTCCTCTCCATCTTTGCTGAGCAGAGAAGCCTCCAAGGGGTACCAACCCACACTGGCATCTCCAGTCACTGCAATATTAAGTATATCCTCTCCCACTGAGGCCTGACAAGGCAGGCCAGCTAGGGGGAAGGAATTCAAAGGCAGGCAACAGAGTTAGAGACAAACCCTACTCCTCCTGAAAGAAACAAAACAGTGAGGAGGAAGGGAAAAAAAATGGACTAAAGGGAACTCTCATGGAGGCATGGATGTAATCGGTGAGGGTGAGCAGGCTTTCTGACTTCTACTGATCTCCGTTTAACTGACATTCATTTTCTAGATTTTCTGTACCAAGTACCACCAACTGTGAGTCTCCATACCTCAAAACTCACTGCTCTAGAAGCTCGAAATCTAAATTAAGCTATCGATAAATCTGGTTCTTTCTAAGCGGTGTGAGAAAATATTCTGCTCTATGTTCCTCGGTGATTTGCTGGCAATTGGCATTCTTTGGCATGCATAACGCTCATCCCTATTTTGAATTTCATGATCACATGGCCTCCTCCTTGTGTGTTTTAGTGGGAAAGTTCAATTTATCTGTAAGGGCACAAGTCATGATTGATTACAGTCTCTTTCTGCCTCTCTACTGTTTCAGTACAAACCACTCCTAACTAATTATATCTACAGTGAAAGTATTTTCCGATCTTGGTACTTGAGGTTAGAACTTTATAATGAAATTATAGCTGCTAATATGGTTTCCGACCTTCTTTGTTTTGTAATGGAAGAGGCACAAGTGTAAAGCACAGTGTAGAGTAACCTGGCCTATGACTCAAGGTCCTTCTGCTTTTGCATACTTACCGCTAAGGTTATAGCCTAGAAAATATAATCTTATTTATCAAATTCTAATAATCATTTGATACAAGTCTTCCAAATGATTTTAACTTACAGCCATATCTAATTGACTCCTTCACTGTAGAGAAATACTGTGAATTATCAGCATTAATCCCATGCAGGTCCCCGAAGTAGGCCACTTAGATAGGTTCCCTTCCCCTTCCCCCTTATTCCTTCTCTACACATGGACACTGCCAGAGACTTTAGGGAGTTTTTGGACCAATTTATCTTCCAGTACTGCGCCTAAATACTTTTTCTTGCCCCAGTAGTGCATCTAAGAGTTGAGCAGTTGCATTTAATTTTCTAACCTGTCCTGTTTATAAAGCATTAAAACAAGATCCATATGCTTGGTCGTTTTATTAATGTCAAAAAAACACCTTTAACCTCTTTCTTGTGTTCTCCTAACTGATGTTTAGTTTGAAATTTTTAAATAACATGTAGATTTGTAGATATCTTTTTATAAAAAGATTAGAGTTTGTTACAGGAGAGAAATAAGGTCTGGTATTTTGTTGCACAGAGGATGACTATAGATAGTGATGATGTATTACATACTTTGAAAGTGCCAGAAAGAAAGTGTTTGAATATTTTCATCCTATATAAAGATAAATGATGAAACTTCATAATTGATAAAACTTGTGTTTAGCCTTTCTTGAACATTATACTTTGAATATACATATAATGATATATATAGTTGTATATAGTTATATATCTAAAACTGTCATGTGATACCACATAAATATGCACAAATTATGTGTCAGTTAAAGTGAATGAAGTATTAGCAACAATACTCACTGATTACATATGCAAATATCGTTACTATGACAGACTGTATATCTCTGCATTACAAAATAATTTGTTATCTGTGGGGTGTGTACTTTTTCATGCAAGGTGACCACAATGACTCACTTATTCTCTTATCTATGTATTTATTCAGTAGCTGTTTGTTGAATCTCTATGCTGCAGACATGTTCATTCTTTACGCTGTCTAATTCTGAGAAATTTTCTAACTTATGTGTTTAGGAGGAAGCCATCCATTTGTCCCCTGAGAGGTGAAGTGTACCTGCAAGGTCTGTGAATGGTTTCTTGGATGCGACTTCTGAGAGGTTCAATCTGTAGGAACAGACTTAAAATTAACAGTGAAGAATTATTGTAACCGTGTGCAGAACTGCATTAGTGACTGAGACAGCAGTGTCAGTGATGGCTTCAAGTTGTGATGATAGCAAGCAAAAGTGACATCTTGGCATGGTTTGGGATCTTGTTCTGGTTCCTCGGTTTCCCATTTCAGATAGCCTAATTTTCCAAATTTCCTATAAATTTTATAAACTCTCTTATACATCTTAGAAATGCAACCAGTTCTACTGGGCTCATAAATAGACATTAACTTAACTTCAGAGATTCAGAGATGAGTGTTTTCTGAAGGGCCAGAAAATAATCTCTAAATTTTATTGAGAGAGATATAAAAAGAAAAAAATATCTTCCACTAGAAATAACTTTATAACTTACAAAATTTGTTTTTGAGATAGGGTTTCTCTATGTAGCCTTGGCTATCCTGGACTTACTTTGTAGACCAGGCTGGCGTCAAATTCAGGGTGATCTGCCTACTTCTGCGTCTCTGAGTGCTGGGATTATAGGAGTGCACCACCGCAACCGGCTTAGTGTACATTCTTACTACGTTCCTGCATCGTTATAAAACATTTTCATGCTCAATTTGTCCGAGGGTGATGTTTAGAAAGTTTGAGGTGGCACTGTCTTTGTTTTAATAGCAGACTATTCATTATGTCACTCTTGAACAAATGTCCTAGTTTGCCAGGGCAGTGCCAACATGTGCGTATGAAACATACCAGCTTCAGCAGCTTCCCTGCACCTGTGTGTGTCATCACTTGCTCTTACATGCCCATGGTTCTGATGATTGTTCTGTGTACTTAGTGAAAACATGAGGAAATAAAGTCATCTTGAACATTCATCATCTCACAGAGCAGTAGTAAACAGCATCAAGGTTCTATTGAATAGCTACAACATCTATGTGAACCATCAGGCTATACAGATAGACTCAGTTACATCAACAGGTGTGAATGAATTTGTTCCCTTAATCTTTAAAATGTCAACATTACCTTCAGGCTGTTATAACAAACTATATATTTTGATTCATAAGCTGGCTATCTAGCAGCTATGGAAAAACCTTTCCAAGTGTTACAGGCTTTTGGAGAACTAGTGAATTCATCAATGATAATATTTTGTTTCATCTGCAAAAAGGAAACTTGTTGAACACAGAAGTTATCCTCAGGCAGTAACTACACACCTGGGTAACTCTTTTCTCACAGAGAACACTCAGTGCTTTGGCTCCTCTACACTATTATTTTCAGAATATCTGCTCCCATTGTGTGAATGCTGCTGGAAGAACCCCAGAAGCTGGGTTTTTAAATTAATAAAGCTACAACTGCTCAAGCAGAAGCTTATTACTGTGCCAGGTTCTCCTCTTTTCATATTTGTCCTAACTCCTGGAAAGCCTCTTGGCTTGCTCAGGAACTTTTTTTTTAAGACAATCAGCTTACTCAACTTCAGTCACACTAAACTTCTGGTTATGCATTATTTCTTTTACCGAATTTCATTTTTACTATTCTGGTAATTGCCTTTGTTCAAGATTTAAACTGTGAACAAGAATTAATGCTCCTTTCTGAAATTTCATAACATGAAATGTTTCCTATCATTCTCTTATCTTGCATTCAGAGTATGTGGATTCTACCATCTAGAACAGCACTGATCCACATAGAACACTGTGAAGGCTGAGAACTCTTATCACCTCCAGATGTAGTCAAAATATATATTCATTTACCTCCAACTGATAAAGACTGACAACTAAACAAGTCATTTTTAACTGTATATTTAGAGAGCTCCTCTAAAAATGGCTATAATTATAGTAAAATATTTGCAATGTCCCTTCCACATATTACTTTTGTAAAGTTAGGGCTGTCAAAATACATACATTCTTCTAGAATGCATATTTCCAGTTGAATTTATACAATACACATTTAGGGACAGCCTATGAGCAGATAGTTTCTCAACAACAGCAACAAAAGTAGATCTTAATGAAGATGGAAACAAAGATAGGATATTTTTCCTTTTTTAATTTTTATTTTTTTATATTAATTACAGTTTATTCACTTTGTATCCCAGCTGTGGCCCCCCTCCACAATTCCCTCCCAATCCCACTCTCCCTCCCTCTTCTTCTATGCCCCTCCCCCAATCCACTGATAGGGGAGGTCTTCCTCCCCTTCCTTCTGATCCTAGTCTATCAGGTCTCATCAGGACTGGCTGTATGTATGATCTTCCTCTGTGGCCTGGTAAGGCTGCTCCCTCCTAAGGAGGAGGTGAATGAAGAAGGAAACAAAAGCAGCATACTAATGAGCATAAATATTGTCTAGAAATCTGAACAAAAACCTTGCCAGAGCATGGCTAAGAAATTCTGATGGTGGGGTTCAATCCACCCCTTTCATTGAGCACACCTGTGAAGACCAAAAGATGTCCACAAAATTAACTTTATGAGAATGGAAAACAACAAAAGTAGGCAGATTATGAAGGAAAGATTTTTAAAATTGGTATGAAACTCATGCTTCAAACATGGGTCCTAGTCAAGTAGCTATAGTCTGCTAGAGGCAAAACACTGGTAGAAATCTGGCAATATCCTGGGCATATGGATACAGACAATGCAAACACTGATGACCTAGGCAGTTTCAGTGATGTTCTTAAAGTGAAGATGAAGATTTGAACCTTTTGATTTGAATGATTTTGTACAGTTTTCTGGATCAAGAGTGAAGCAAATCAGTTTTACATGTCACTTCAGACCACTTGCAAGGTGAGTTAAATAATATTTTTATTCGTTGGGCATTTCATACAATATGTCTTGATTGTACTCTGCACATGCTTTATTATTGCTTTTGCGTCCTTACATGGTATAAAGATCAAAGTAAATTTTAGCATTTTTTTCAAACTTGTTGATCTTGTCTAATATACTCAACCCTTGTCATCGATTACTCCCTCAAAGAAATATTAGGATATTAGCTCACAGTAATTTCCACAAATGTTGGGAGTTTCAGCACATGACTTTAGAAAGTAGATAAATGTTCATAACAGCAGCAACCTTGACCTTAAGCTCAAAGACCCTAAGTCTTTAGTAGTTAGAGAACAAGGGTTTTACGTACAAGTAAGTTAAGCACATATAAGCTTTCCTTCATCTATATCTTTCACAAGAATCAGCTGTTTCTCCACCCAAACTGTTCATCACATCTTTTCAAATAACCTAACATTTTTATTATACCAAATCTTTGTCAATTTTATGTATCAGATTGACTGAATTATGATAAATCCAGGCAGCTAGAAACACAGTGGTTTTTAGAGTTTCTGTGGGAAGGTTTCCAGAAGATACTGACGTTTGCATTGGTAGACTGAATACAAAGAATCCACTGGGGCTCAATGAAAAATGGAAACAAGGAAGAAAGGATACTGTAATCTCTTATTCAGAAATGAGCATGTGTCACTCTCTTAAATTTGGAAATCTTCATCCTGGAAGTGTTGGTTCTGGGTCCTTCAGATATTAGGACTTCCACTAGCTATCCTGTGTATTATTCAGCTCTATCAACTGTGACTTAATACTTGAGATTGGCAACTTAAAAAATAAGTAAAGTGCTTGTTTTATCTGTGGTTTTCAGGATATCATCCTATTGCTTTGGGCCTGTGATTGAACAATAGTATATCATGGTGAACATGTACAGAAGAGGAAGTTATTTCCCCTTTTATAAGCCAGGAAGCAAAGAAATTGGATAAAAGGGCTTAGCCCCAGTATCTTCTTCATGTTAACACACCTAGTAACCTAATTTCTTTTCACTACCCATCACGTTCCCTGTAAATGTTCCATCTTTCCAATAGTGTCATGGGCTTGACATTATACTGTTAATGCAAAGACATTATTTCTATCAAAATTATTGGCCTTCACCCCCTTTTCTAGTATTTAGCCTCAAGTTGAATGGCATCAATACCTTTCTGGCTCTTCAAATTTTTTACTGTATATCAGGAGACTTCTTGCCTTTCATGAGTGTGTGTGTCAGTGTCCATGAAAAAAGATTCTATTCCATATCCATGCTATTGGTTTTGTCACACTGGAGCACGTTCACCACTACCAACAACAACATCAATAATAATCTCATCTCTTCTGTGGGTTCTCATCTATACATGATGTCAGATATCCACAAGACAAACCTGATTCCCATTATCAAAATAAACACTCATCATTTTTATTGCATTTAAGAATCAGTCTAGGATGTTTGAAAACTACATTTTCCTGAAGACTGAGTTTTGCTTAAGAATGTTAGAAAAAGAGTTATTAAGCTTTATAATAGAAAAGTGAAACTTCCCTATTTCAGCATCATTTAATATAACATAATAAAATAACTAGGAGTTTATGTTTATATAATTAGTTAATATCTCAATGTTTTGCATTGACAAAAATACAGAAAAACAATACTGTGGGTGAAATTGTGACTTTAGGTACAAACCAAAATTATAGACTCTTCAGTAAACTTTTCAACTCAGTGGCTCAATGACAATAGTGACAGCTTTTGCAATTAGTTTAGGCCCTTTGTTTCTTGAGGCAAATGTAAAATCTACATTCATGTATTCATTTTCCAGCGCAATTGGTACACATCATAAAAACTGTAGTTGAGTTAATTGGTGCATTGGCTGACAGATTCAGCAAGGAGGCCAAGCCCTGAGCCATCCAGTTATTGCTTAAACTGCCTTGTTTTAACTGTGCTGGCTGGGATCACTGAGAAGGTTGCTCTTCCCCAAGGCTCAGATAAGACACAACTGGAGAACTTTGGTATCTAGGGATATCAGTCTGACACTTTTGATAAGCATCAGGTCCTTACGTATTATGATAAATAAAAACACATGTTCTACTTGAGGATATTTTATAAACATCAAGCAATGGTGTCATGCTCAGAAGGATATGTTGAGAAAACTCCCCAGTAACTGAATAAAGAAAAGACATAACTGACATACAATTTTCTCTAATTTTTTTAAGTTTAATTTAACATATTCGACAGTACATCAGGAGACTTTTTGCCTTTCTGAGAAATTTGTCTCCTTTTTAACATTGATCATAAAAGGTTCTTCTCGTTCACTTAGTGAAAGTAAACTTTCAACTCATTTTTTAAAATATGTATTGTTTATTCTGATCAATTTTATTAAATTTATGATTTATTAGATATTATTAATTTCTCACAAGATGTACAAAGAATATGTATATTTTCTATATATTGCAGAAGATGTATTCAAAATAATATTCATTTAAGTTTTATGCTTTATATTTTGTGGAAAACTACCTCTTTTGAGTACTTTTGTAAATCAAGGATTTATGGTATATTTTGTGTATAAAAATGACTTCTGAAATGATAATTATTCTTAAAACTGGAAGCAATAGGGAAGAGTCATTAGTCAATGACCACTGGTTTCTGCATTTTCAGATTGATTGACAGCAAAAGAAAGACAATATTTCCCAAAAGGTACACAGGATAATTAAGAAAAATGATGGTAACTCAAAATAAAATGGATTAATCTAAGGACACTAAAGAAGTAATATATGTTTCAAATATAGGGTATTAACCATTGGGTATAGAATGGACATTTAAAATGCTGTCTTAGGAACTGCACACAGAAGAGTAGCAAGCCAGTAAGTGTAGCTATAAATTAATTTTTTTTATATCCAATGCCTTTTAGAATAATTTTATTCTTTTCCTGATATTTTAGATTAATTCCAAAATAAAGCTTTGTGAGAATACTGGCATTTTTATCTCTTTGGAGATTTTGATTTTTGTATCTGGAGCCTGAGATGGTTTTTCAATGGTAACCACAATGCCTTCACATAGACTCCAATGCCTTTAAAATGTATTCTACTCATGAGTTTCTGTTCTTGAAAAGTTCTGGCAAAGTGAGATTATTTTTCTTTTTACATTTATCTGAGGCTCAGGTTATTCCACTTCAGCCTTTCCTCTTTCATGCTTTCTTTAACTTTGGGAGATCCTGGACTATAAAAAAACTTGTTAAATCTGCTTAAGGAGAAGATCAATTTGAGATTGTTTTATTTTATTTTTTCTCCATTCTAAATAAACATTTGTGTTTATTATTAATTTTATTTTGTAATGTATTATCTTTAATTAAAGAAGATCCCCCATTTTTCTATTAAATCATGGGATCATAGATGATAGAAACTTTTTTTTTTTTTTAGAAACCCTAATCTTGATTTTAGAGACTTTTTAACCCTTTCAGCTTCTTGCACTTTTCACTGTTACCTGTTCTCTTTCTAGCTTCCATGACCTCTTTGCCTTCTGTTCCTAGTGATTTTTTTATTCTCTTTAAACTGAACAATAGATTCTTCTCTCATAAAACACATCCTTACCACAAGTTCCCCTACCTCCAATCTTCCCAGCTCCCCTTAACTTTCTCCAGATCCACTTCTTTTTTCTTTCAGAAAAGAGC
The DNA here is from genome assembly GCF_907164565.1 of Psammomys obesus. Classification (NCBI taxonomy): domain Eukaryota; kingdom Metazoa; phylum Chordata; class Mammalia; order Rodentia; family Muridae; genus Psammomys; species Psammomys obesus. The sequence continues at coordinate 25,121,353 of NW_026596057.1, read as the reverse complement.
AGGCCTCCAGAGAAAAATAAAATAGGACAAAGGAAGATACAAGAGGCTGAACAAGGGAACCCAATAAGAGTGAAAGAATCGCAAGAGTAATTAAGAGTCAGAGAAACACCCACTCCCGCTGATAGAAGTCGCACAAAACCACCAAGCTAACAGTCTAACATAAACACAGAGGTTTGCATGTTGCAGACCCATGCAGGCCCAGTGCTTGCTGTTCTGTCTCTGTGAGCCTGCATGAGCTCTGCTTACTTGATTCATTGGGCCATGTTCTCCTGATGTCTTCATCGCCTCTGCTTCTTAAAATCTTTCCTTTCCCCCTTTCGTGGTTCGTGGAGACCTCCCGTTTATATTTTCTGCAGAATGTCTGGCTGTGGGTCTCTGCATCTGCTCCAATATATGAGTATACCAGAATTCATTTATTTTATTTTATCATTCTAATTTTTGCACTTGTGTTTGGCTCTATTCTAGGTTTTTGAGCTATCCAGTATCTGGTTTCTGACCATCCAACAGTGTAGGGGATGGGTTCCCGTCTCCTACCACGGGCCTAACATGAATATTCCCCCAAGTTCTGTGCCACCATTGCCCAAACATATCTTGAAAGCAAGACAGGTGAAGGGTTTTGAAGTTGGATTGGTGTTTAGGTTTCTCTTTCCATAGCCTGTAGAGTAGTTTCTTGAGTCAAAGAGAGGCTGCTTCTAGTACAGAAAGTTGCTGCTGGTGATTTTTTCTCTTATCTTGTTACATTCCTATAATAGATACCGAACCATTGAAACACATTCTTTATTGGTCACTCACTCCAAATGAAAAATTTTCCCTCTTTGTTAAAATCTACTTTTCAGAAGCTTGTCATAAAGTCCAAAGTCTTTGCTCTGCTTTACAAGATGCTGTCTATTCTATCGGATTACTCAATTGCTCCTCCTTTTCTACTCAGACTATGTTGCTCCCTCTTCCAGCTCAGCTGTGGCCAGAAGGCCTCAGCTCTATTCTCTTCATAACCTCTTTAGACGAGAGTTGGGTTTAGGATGGCCATCTAACCCCATTAGAATTTGTATCCATGATACCTTAGATTGATGAACAAGGTCTCTGAACGGGCTTTTCTGAGCCTCTGAAATCAATAGTTGTATAAAAATGAAGCTGGTTATGTGATACTTCCATTATATGTAATGAAAAGTAGAACAAATGTAGAAACATTATGCAAGATAGAAAAATACATATTACATGGGATGAAGAGTAACGATATTTTGTTCAAGTAAATAACTTACCTATCTAGCTGAGCTCTTCCAAAAAAATCCCAGTTAAATGCATTGCATCACCAGAATAAAAGACAGCAGTGTAGAATGAGAACAGCAGTATAGAATGAGAACAGCAGTGTAGAATGAGAACTTCTTTGGAAGAAGAAATGGTTCACTGTCAAGGTGAGTGGGTTAAGTGAAGACATGGTCAAAGTACATTATAGAATTCTTGAGTGTGTGTGTGTGTGCATGCCTGTGTTTGTGCGTGTGCGCTCGTGTACACAAGGAATTAGAGTAATTAGAATAGAATATTAAGATGTTTTCTTCTGGGAATATTTAAATAATTTGAAAATTTGAAAAATCTATTTTAGTGAAAGACTGTGACTCATGATTTTATCTGCAAATTTCACTTAAAAACACAGATATTCCTAAAATATAGGTGGTATATTTTAGGTAGGTATATTCCTAAAATATTGTGCAACATTTTCTTTTTGTGACTTCCAGGTGACAATAAATGTAAAGTCTTATGGCATGTTCCCCTTCCTTTTTTATGATACGGCCTTTTTATCCCTTAACCAATGGGTAATAATTCTAATGAATGTATCTATATAAATACTTCTTATCCTAATTTTAAGACACTGAATTTTGTCTACTTAAATTAGATACATTTGATTAATAAACAGCCTGATTGTTAGTGTTCCAGGCAGGGCCAATTAACATGAAATCTTAAACCATTTCAAATATATATGAGTCTGTGTGTGTGTGTATGTGTGTGTGTTTGTATTGTTTTCTGAGAAAGCTCATTGTTACCCTCAAGTAATTTTCTATTTATAAAAACTTAAAAGACAACAGTGGATTTTTTTTCCCGTTTCTGTGAATTATTTCCCAGCCTTAAAATATTTGCTCATATTGCTTCCTAACCAAATGTCTTTAACAATTACATGCATTTTTAATGCCCCCAAATGTTAGGATTAAACAAGCAAAAAAAAAAAAAAAGGTCATGTGTTATTAGAATCCTATAAATATGGAACCTAAGCAAAATTTATTTTTGTAGTTCAAAATGTTGTACTGTATCATTTATTTTTATTGTATGGTTTATATAGTATTTGCGAAAACATAAAACTTACCAGTTTTCCGTAAAACACAAGCATGTGCGCACACCACACAGATGGATTTTAGATTCCTGTCAGCCAGAAGAGCTTCATTAAGGATCAAATACAAAGAGAGCTGCACATTTAAGCATGGATCCATTTTTCATGTTTATTTCTTGGCAAACATTATAAACCACCCAAAGTGTCAGTTTGGAAGAAAATACTCCTTAATTAGCATTTGTTTGTCCTAAGCTTTCCGTCATGTTTTGTAATACAATGGATCTTAAGTCAGAGTTATAGAAATGCATACATACGTAAAATATGCTTTTGTCATTCTTAAATTTTTAGAACCTAGCAGGGAGCTTGGCTTTCTGTAGATGTTTATTGGAGGTGAAAGAAATTAGCTAAAGTGATAACAAAGGCCAACTAATTGAGTTCTCATGAACCAAGTTAATTATAGAGTTTATAGCTTTTAACACTATAATGTGATACACTTAAGAACCCAATGTGGAAATGACTTATTTTTTTAATGACATGTACAGAAACTAATAGAGGTTTACATAATTTCTATATTCAGCATGTATATTTAGTTACATAAATATCATTAATTGGGGAGAGACATATATTATTAACATTTTCTAGAGGAAAGAAATTACCTTAAAGCTTATATTTCTAACTGTATTACTTGGCATATGTTTCTGGCATCTTTAAACACACTGATAACTAGCATGGTTGCTTGAATCTGGGAACAGAGCTCTAAAAATAGTTGGGTTTTTGCTGTTTCTATAGTAACAATGAAAATGGCTTCCGACTCTAGCACTGATCCCACTGTGTTTAATGCTCTCTCCTGATTTCCTGTACTCTGTGCTACCATTTGATTGCAGGAAAAACTACCATTATTTTTTCCATTGTATATTTGAAGTATCATAGTAATGGGATCACTTGTATAACTGTGTAGATGTTTATCTGATACAGATAAATAAATGTAGTAATCATTTTGTAGTTAACTAAGTTTCATTTTCTTAAAACAAACAAACAAAACAAAAGGACCAGGAAAGATTTTTACGTGGTGTGATTTGAACTGTCCTGTCACTCTCGTAACACTCCTATTTGCTTCAGCATGTGACATTTTGCCAGTAGAAAACACTTTGTTTTTAATGAGCTGATCACCACTGGCTGTTTGGGAATCCCTCAGAAATTTATTAATTTGGTGCATATCTCTTTCTCTTTGTAACATCTACATCACTCAAGGAAACATTTTCCATCATGCAAATACCTTGATATAACTGGATTTTTTCCTATGTTGTTGCTTAAGGAATTCTTGGTGTTGCCTGTAGAGCAGAAGTTTAATAAATGTCAGAAGAAAAACAAAACAAAACAAAACAAAAAACTCTTCTAGTGTTTACTTGGTTTCAGTGTCATTTATATTTGCTGAAACAATTCGATTTTAATATATCCCTGAAAACTCAGTGTAATTGCACTCCAGTGATGGTCATGTCAGGAATCACCGTGATTCATCAAGTATGTCCAGATTCCCGGGTCTATAACTAGATTAGATTACTTGGCAAGGAGGATTAAGATGTAAGTGGGATTTGAGTCACTATTCAGCTGAGTTTATGTTAGGGAGAATATCTTTGTTTTCACCGCTAGGTCAGTTTCGCCATACAATAAAAGTGCAAGAGGGAGACAAAAGACTCTTCGTAGGAACATGAAGCACTGCATTATGGGTAGGATTGTGCTAAGTGGCACAGGTGTAATCATGGAAGAAGATAGGCATACATGCCGATGTTTTGCTTTATTCTAACTCACTAATTTTCTCTTTATCTGATGCCTGGAATACGTTAATATGGGTCAATTAATAAGAATTCCAAATAGTGAAGACTCTGGAAACAGTAAATTAGGTGATTGTGTTTAATAGATAACTTTGATGACTCCAGGGAATAATGTGATAATTTGGGTTTAGGATACACATTACCTCACAGAAAAGCAATCTCTGGTACAAAATAAAATGAAACAAACAAACAAGCAAAAAAACAAAACAAAGTGTGTGTGTGTTTAAATTTATCATTCTCTATTGAAAAAAATTTCTTTGATTTGTTATATATTTTATTGGAAGACTCAGAACATAATATTTAATACACTATTTGAATTTAAAAATTCAAATTCTTAATTTCATTTATTATTTGCAATTGATACAAGTATTTTTGTTCTGCTGAAAGATTTTTATAATATGAATTGTTTCCAAAAGATAATGTACTATAATTCACCAATTTTATTGGAGAAATATAAAATACTATCTTTAAATGCATATTGATGTTTATATAGTTACATATGGAACTTCTCATTTTTTTTGTACTCAACTATATTGTGTTTCTTGTCTTACTTTAATCAAGATTACAATAATAGTAAAATACACTACATCCTACATTATTGAAAACATACATTATATTTAATTTAAAGACAACTGCATTTTACTACTGTTAACTTTTTAAGGTCTGTCAATACTTTTTTACTCTAGAATATGTGATGTTGATGCATTTATTCAGCACATGTATTGTATATCCTGTGTAATATATATATATATATATATATTTCAAATTGATAATATGCAATTTCTAGAACATGTGCTTCAAAAGCAAACATTATGATATCAGAATATAATTTTTTCTCAAGCCTGAACCAACCTAAAACCCACTTCTACAAATATTATTCACTTAAAATATTTCATTTAGTATCCACTTATATGTGAGTATATACTGTGTGTGTCTTTCTGTTTCTGTGATACTTCACTCAGGATGATATTTTCTAGGTCCCATCATTTGCCTACAAATTTCATGATTTCCTTTTTTTTCATTGCTAAGTAGTATTCCATTTTGTAAATGTACCAAATCTCTGTATCCATTCAATATAGGATAAACCTACAAAAATCTGTACACCTAAAAATGGTGAGCTAGAAGGAAGACCCTGGGTAAAATGATCAATCCTCACTCAGGAAGACAAACAGGACAGACATTGGAAGATGGAGAAAACAGGAGCCTACCATAGAGGGCCTCTGAGAAGACTCTACCCAGTATTGTATAAAAGCAGATAATGAGATTTATAAACACACTTTGGGCAGCATGCAGAGAATCTTAGGAAAAAAGGGGGAGATAGTAAGACCTGGAGAGTACAGTAGCTCCACAAGCATAGCAACAGAACCAAAACATCTGGGCCTAAGGGTCTTTTCTAAGACTGTTTCTCCAGCCAAGGACCATTCATGGGTATAACCTAGAACCCCTGCTCAGATGTAGCCCATGGCAGCTCAGTATCCAGTGGGGTAACCTAGTAAGGGGAACAGGGACTGTCTCTGACCTAAACTCAGTGGCTGGACCTTTGACCACCTCTCCTGGTTTAGGGAGCAGCCTTACAAGGCTACAGAGGAGGTCAATGCAGACAATTCGGATGAGACCAGGTAAGTTAGGAGGACCTCCCCTATCCATGGACTTGGAGAGGGGCATAGGAGATTAGACAGGGAGGGTGGGATTGTGAGGGGAGAAGAGAGGAGGCTACAGCTGGGATACAAAATGAATAAACTATAATTAATAGAAAAAATAAAAATTTAATTAAAATATTTCATTGAAAATTTTTAATTTGAAATATTTTTAAATGTTCAGTTTTCAGTAGAAGAGCAAATCCTTGTTTACATTTAAAAATAGAACTTTATCTGATATGTGTTCAAAGGCTAAAAAGGGTTCTCAATGAAAAAAAGAAATAGTACCATTAAAGTTGTTTACTATATTGTCCAGAGGAGTGAGATGATTTCCTATCTTGTATTGATTGTAAATTAGATCCAGGGGTAAGGCAATTTGGAAGATAGTGACTTATTTACAGTAGCAGACACATGAAATTCCCAAGACTGTCAGGATCATAGGCCAGATCCAACGTGCTTCATGACGACAGCTTCAGCAGAGAATCTGTGCAGTAGCCTGAGAAGTCTGTCAAGCAGAGAACAAGCAAGTGAGGAAACAGAAACAAAAGAAAGCAGCAGTGTACCTACTATTGACAGAGAAAGACATCATATCACATTTAAATAAGCCAGTTTCCCACCAAATTAACCATTATGTAGTTATTATCTTTATTTCACATCTCTAAATCCTGGATTAATTGTGTATCAAATTGAAATCTTCAAAGGCATTATTTTAACAGTTCATAAGATTTTGTCATGTAACAATTTTGTTGACTTTTTAAGATACCTGAAATTTATCTAACAGTATCATTTGACAAACTTCATGTTAATATTTTTGTTAATGTTATAAACTTTAACTTATCACTATCCAAATTTATTTCATGAATGTTAATTTACTAAAACCTGTTGAACAAAAATTTCACTATCTCTTTATAAATGGAAACCAATGTTATTTTCATTTTAATTTTGTCTCCATTAAATGAACAATAAGAACATCCTGGGCTTCCCATTTCTTTCATTTTCTGGAATTCAAAACATACAAAAACTCATATTTTGTACTAAAATAATAGCTGTCAAATAAATCAGATATTTATTATTTATTCCTATGGGAATTCAAGCTAAATGTTAATGAGCTGCTGAAAACATTCAGTAGAGTATGTTTTCCATACCCAAGATTTTAGGTTCAATTTTCAGGCTGTGATAAAAGGTTTTGAAAACTGTCAGTGTAGTTAATCCAAGGTCCATAAATAAAATTAATCCCCAGGACACAGCCAGTCATGACATTTTCTAGACTTGTTTCTGTCATATGGTACCAATTGCCTCTTGATTTCATAATCTCACAGTAGATTATAGGAAGTAGGAAGGGTGAGGACAGAATCATTCTTTCAGGAAAAGTGCTTCCTGAAAGTCTATTTTACATGCTCTCTACACAGAACATTTACATCAGAAGTTAATCACATGGCATGAGAACCCAGGAAGTCAGCACAATTGTAGTCTTTTATGGCATGAAGCCCTACTGGATGTGTAAATATAAGTTTCTTAACTATCATTGGGAAAATAAGCAGTTACTAGGGACACTTTACATTATTGACACAAATCGAGATGGTACATGCCCACAGTTGTTCTGTTGTGATAGGCTGTGTTGTGAGCAGCCTCATGTAAATGTTGGGAATTGAGCGTGGGTTCTCTGGAGGATTAAAAAGTTCTGTGAACCACTTAGCCCTACAAAAATATTTCTTTTGATAAAAAAATTACTAACAGTAATTTATTGAATGGAATAAGAACACATACACACAGTACAGCACAGCATAAAATGGAATTAGATTGTTAATTGAAAGTCTTAAGACATCAAGAACTCTAGAACAAAATATACTTACACGTTACAAATACCAACAAGTAAAGAATTAGACTATACTTTGCTCAAATTCCTATAGTCTCTGAAGTAAGGGTATGTACCAATTGAAAAAAAAATCTTGAGAATTATAGAGCAGAGTAATGTATAATGGGAAGTTGAAGAAAGGAGGCATACCTCTATAGAGCTAATCCTGGTTTCACCTGAGAGATGCAGGTCAACTATAGGTTTGGGATAGGTAGATATCTATGAAGAGAAACATTTTAATCAGTTAGAGCTGTAAGCAAGATGTGGTACCTATAGGGTTGTAGCTAAGGTTTTAATACATACTAAAGATTATAGAACAGTTTCTTATATTTTTCTGTGCCTACAGCTTGCTACTAATTAACCTGCCCACCATCTCTCATGCTTTACTTTCTTTTGTCCTTTGTAATTAAAGTTAGGAAATCAGGACTGTTCTCTTATCATCACCTAACCTGAGTAGCATAAGGAAGATTTAATTCCACCTAGCTGCATATGAAATTATGTTATTTTGGAATTAGGAGTATTTTTTTTAAGGTTTATCTATAAAGTTGTTAAAAGTAATAGTAGCCAAAATATAAATACTTACTATGTTAGTAGGAATATATGATTAGGTAGATTTTTGGGAAACAGTAAGTAAATTGGAAAGTACATGGGACAAAAGAGAAATAATCTATATTTGCTTCATACAAGTCAGCAAGCTTTTACAGAAAATTTTGCAGAGATATGATTATATCCCAATTGCATTTTAGCTCAATTATTCTGGAAGAATCACAGAGCCTGGATATGATAAAACAAAACAAAACAAAACAAAACAAAAAACACTTTGGAAGAAGGAAGGTGATTGGGGTGAGAACAAAATTTTCTAACAAGCCAGAAACCAGAGGCTATGTGCTTTACATGTGAAGAAAAGGAGACTCTTGGGTCCAATACATGTTCAGTGAATTAACAAGATGGTAATGGTATAAACTCTCAATAAAACTTCTGCGCAAGAAAGTTTGTGTAACGGTATATACTCACTTATATAAACTTATAAGATATGACAAACATAATGATATCTATACACCTAAAAAAGATAATCAAGAGAGCAGACATGGGGTAAGATGATTAATCCTCGTTTAGAAAGACAGATGGGATACGCATTGAACGCATAACAGTAGTCTACTGAGCGCATCTGAAAGACTCTAACTAGCAGTGTTTTCAAAGCAGATACAAAGACTCATGACCAAACCTTTGGCAGAGTACAGGGAATCATATGAAAGAAGGGGAGTTAGTATGACGGGGAAAGGATAGGAGCTCCACAAGGACCAAATATATCTGGGCACAGGGTCTTTTCTGAGACTGACATTCAACCAAGGACCATGTATGGATATAACCTAGAACCTCTGCTCAGATGTAGCCTGTGGTAGCTCAGTAACCAATTGGTTTCCCATAGTGAGGGGAACAAGGACTATTTCTAACAGGAACTCAATGACTGGCTTTTTGACCTCCCTACCCCCCAAGGGAGGAGCAGTCCTGTTAGGCCACAGAGGAAGGCTTTGCAGCCAGTCCTGAAGATACCTGATAAAACAGGATCGGATGAATGAGGAGGAGGTCCCCTCCTATCAGTGGACTTGTAAAGGGGCACGGTGGAGATGAGGGAGGGAGGGTGGGATTGGGAGGGAATGAGGGAGTGGGACACAGCTGGAATACAGAGTTAATAAAATGTAACTGATAAGAAAAAAATAAAATTAAATAAAAAAAGAAAGTTTTGTAAAAATATTTTGTGTACATTGTTATACTATGGTCAAAGAAGGGTGATGTCAATCAAAAGGTAAGTACAGGCAACATCCATGCATTAATTATTTTTCTCCTTGAAATAAGAAAGTCCCTAGCAAAAGCAACTTACGGAAGAAAGACCGGGTTTATTTTGGTTTGTGGCTTTAAAAAAAGACACAGTTTTTCAGAGTAAAGAAGGAGTGGTGGCAGGAATTTTAGGCAGCTGGTAGTATTTTATTCTCCATCAGAAAATAGGAGCAGGAAGAAAAGAGCTGACCAACCTCCTTCCCTGAAGTCACACTTCGTAAAGTTTCCACACAGCTTTCATGACCATAAAAGCACTTGGAGACCAAGTGTTCATGCACACTCACTTTTAAATAACAATGACGAGCTCATTGTGAGGACAGTGACTTTATTTGAGCCTAGGCAAAAATGACCATTTGGGCAAACATTTATTATAGCTATTCAGAAGTGCTATGATGGCTTCTGGAAAGTCTGGTTTTATAGATAAAGGACAAGAAGGGAATTGTAGCAAATTGGTTGTTACAATTACATTGAACAATGCGACTAATGTACCTTCATTGTTCATTGCTTATATGAGCTGTAAAGACTTGTGGTAAGTGAAAAATAGCCTCTATTAAGGTTACCTTTGTATCCCTTGTGTAAGGAGTGAAAGGAGACTATGTCAGAATGACCTGAATGACAGTGGTCTCATCCCCCCTATTTCTCCAGGAATAACAATACTGTGACCTTTTTTTTGTGATGCTTTATAGTGTTAGAGTCCTGATTCTACAGCAAGCTCAGCATTTGAGACCCTCTCAGACTGACTGTATGCTTAATTTGTTATTGTTTAGGTTGCTTTTGTTTTTGTTTTATTTTATCTTATTCTAATTTTGCTGAAATAAAATTTTAATCACAATTAAATGATTTCTCAAATTCTGTATCATCCCAGTAACTGGTGAAAGCAAGAAGGATGCTGAAAACTGAAAATATTTGGAGACAGTTTGTCAAAAGTGAGACATGGTTGGAAACACAGATTTGAGGTTAGCATCTGAAGTTATATTGATTCACCCTTAGTCTGTACGGTATAGACCAATGTTGAGTACCTAAGCAGTATATTTTGCATTGCAAAGCACAAAGGAGAGAGAGGCTATGTGAATACTTCAAGTAAGACAGAGAGAAAGACAGAGAAAGAGAGAAACTGGACTAGTTGATAAGTAAACTGTAAACAACAGAAAACCCAGGTGAATACTCTGTCAAACGCTTGAGTTTATGGACCTGAGGCTTTCTGTTCAATTTTGGGTATTTCAGATGTTTATCATCATGGAAATCTCTTGAGCTTTTAGAAGCTTTCTATACTTTGGGTAGTTTTCTGCCACATGAACTATGTCAGAGACTGTGGAAGAAACATTACAACATTATAAGCAAATTTGTTAAATTTGCTTTGAAACTCATAAACTCTAAGGATGCTTCAACAAGCTTCTAAAAAATACCATTCATTGTTGATGATAACCTCTGGTAGACATATGCTGAGAAAATACTACCTAGACAAGAACAAAATGCTGAGAAAAAGAAACTTAACACAATAGAGAAATATGAAAGACAGGTGTCTGAGAATAAATAGAAAAATCAAAGAAAATATGATATGGATGACAAGGGAGGCTAAAGTAAATTTCCTCACTTTTTAAGTTACCTAAGCTATTTTAGGATGAAAAAATTGTAAATAGAATCTAAACATTTGGATATAAATGACAATTACTGTCTGGAAATGTATATATCCATGTATATAAAATTACACATTTGATAGGGATAATAACTTAAAAGAAGGAATACTATATTTGGGTCATATGTTGAGGATACAGTCCCTCATGGTAGAGAAAACAAAGCAGCAGAAACGTCTGAGAGGTGTGAGCGTAGGAGTTTGTGCATACCTGGGCAGATATGGAAATAGAAAAAGAGAAATGCTAACATATATCTGGCTGTCATTTTTTTTTTCAATTTTTATTCAGTCCAAAATCCCATCCATAGATTGCAATGAAGCACATTCAGGATGGGCATTCTTTCCTTAGCCAAATCCCTCCTAAAATACCCTCTTAGACACACCACCTGTGTCTAAATTGAGCCTGCTAGGTGATTTAAATCCAAGTTGGAATACTCACCAAAATGAGTAAGCAGAGTAAATGCGTGACTAGCCTTATTATTTCTCATTCTAGAGTACAGTGTATATTTATACAAAACATTATGCTTTATTCTCAATTTATTATGAACAGAAGTAATAATTCTTGCTGCCTATGTATGTTTAATGTCAATAGAATTTTTCTAATTAATTTTATTAACTCTGAAATGTCTACATAGTTTCCACTGCTTTAGTATGAGGTGATATGTCCGTCACTATTTATAAATTTTATAAGTTTTAATTTAGATGTGGATGTAGTCTCACATCTGTGCACATTTGGATGTTAGGGGACAACTTGCATTGAGTCATTTCTTTCTCTGTACCATGTGGGTCCTTGGAATAATTGAGATAGTATCTCATGAAGTCACTCTTATCTTCAGTTCATTATGTAAGATTTCAGTGGAAAATAAATAAGTAAATAGATAGATAGGTAGATAGATAGATAAGTGAGAGAACATTAGGTGAACATTGCTGTTAGTGGAATTTATTTATAAATTTTGATATGGTATTATAGGTCCAGTTGATGTTTTAAATTTATTCTCCTAAATAATTTGTATAAGTAGTTTGCCTTAATAGATGTCTGTGCACCATATATGAGCCTGGTGCCACTGGAGGCCAGGAGAGAGCATCAGATTTCCTGGAACCAGAGTTTCAGATGCCTTTGAGCTGCCATGTAGGTGATGGGAATTGAACCCAGTTCTAGAAGAACAGTCAATGCTCTTAACCTCTCAGCCACTTGTATAGGACCCATACATAATTTAAATACAAATAAAAAACTGAATTAGTAGAGTTTGAATCTTCTCTACCTATCCTATGTATATCAACAGTAAAATTCTACAGACATTTATACATAGATTCAAGCTCTGAGACATAACCAGAAAGTTAGTGTTTCGGGAGCACATCAAAATGAGAAGAGTGTTTTCTGCAATGTTCTTGCCCTGTTAGAGCTGCCCAGATCTTAGATCATCTTTCTGCAGAAAGAACAAACAATTTTTTAATTTAGAAAGGCACGCCTCTACACAGCATAGATTTAATTTCCTTGGTAATATTTCTTCTCAGTCCTAATAATTGTCTTTATATTATATGTGATAAAGTTTTCTAAGAATAAAATACAGATTTTACTCAACTAAAACCTGAAGTTGTCTATCAGAAAATATCTTTTAATGATCAAAATGGACTGATCAGTAGAATAATATTGACAAAGAAGACCCATCATGTCTGTGGATAAACAAGTATGAACATCATTTGCTCTGTCTGTGAAACTTTAACAGTGACACTAACTTCCCTCTCTTCCCCAGTTTCTCTAGCACCTCTCATTAAAAAAAAATATGTATTCACTTTACATCTGGATCATAGCACCCTCCCAGTCCGGCCCTCTCTCCCTCTTCCTTCTAACCTCCCTCCCCTACTCCTTAGGAAAGGGGTGCCCTCCCTTACTACCAACCAACCCCAACACATCAAATCGCAAAGGACTGAGGAAATTCTCTTCCCCTGTCACCTGGTGAGGCAGCCCCACCAGGGGATAGTGATCAAATAGCAGACAAGAGAGTCCTTGTTGGAGTGGGTCCCTGCTTCCCTTACTAAGGAACCCACATGAAACCCAAGTTGCCCATCTGCTACATCTGTGTAGGAGGCCTACATCCAGTCTATGCATGGTCCTTGGTTGGTGCGTCAGTGTCCGAAAGCCCCTCTGGGCCCTAGTTAGTTAGCTCTGTTGGTCTTCTTGTGGAGTTTCTATCATCTCTGGGTCCTTCTATCTGTTCCCCAATTTTTCCACAAGACTCCCTATGCTTTGACCAATGTTTGACTGTGAGTCTCATCAACTGTTTCCATCCACTGCTGGGTCGAGCATCTCAAAGAAGAGCTATACTAAGCTACTTTCTACAAGAACAGCACAGTAATGTTAATAGTGTCAGGGATTGGCTCTCTCCCATGAAGTGAGCCTCAGGTTGGGCCGGCATTTGTTGGACATTACATCAATCTCTTCTCTGTCTTTATTCTTGAGCATCTTGTAGGCAGAGTAAATTTTGGTAGAAGAAGAGAAACCTTGGGGTGGGGGCAACTGTGACAAGCTGGAAACATAATACAGATGAAGCTTCTGGGAGGGTATGGGAGTTGCTCTAGCTAGGATCCCTAGTAGCAGGGGTCGTAGAGACTAAAGAGGACACCCTATAACTAGACGGGACTTCTATTAAAGGGAAAGGAACATCATGCCCCCTCATTTATCCAACCCTCCTCCATTCTTCCCTGCCTTCTTTCCTTTGTTTCTACTTTTTTTCTTTTTATGGTGTGTGTGTGTGTGTGTGTGTGTGTGTGTGTGTGTGTGTGTGTGTGTATGTGTGTGTGTGTGTATGTATGATTTGTGTGTATGAATGAAAACTCTGGTATGCCTCCGTGTGCATTAGGAAGTCAGAGGACAACTCTAATTGATTCTTGACTTCCACCTCGTCAAGAGAGATTCTCTCTCTTTTTTTTTTTTGCCACTTAGGTAAAATTCAAGGGATTCTTCTGTTTCCACATCACATCTTACCTTAGGAAATCTAAGACTGCTGTATTGTGCTGTTATGCTTAGTATATATGGGTTCTTGGGATGCAATGCTCAAGATCTAAGGCATTTGTGTCAAGTATCTTGCCCTATGAGTCAATCCTTCCCACCTTGGATCAGAAGAATGAATCATGATGTCTAGTTGAAGTGTTCTTAGCCTGCTTCGATTAAATTATCTAGGTTCCTTTGTTCTTATCTTTGGTCTTACTCTCCTAGTTCATCTCATATTCATCTTTTGGTCCAGTCTTGGGTAAAAATATCTCCTTCAGACATCCTTCCCAAGTTTACCTGAGAACACTTGCCCTATTTTTCTCCTCGGACACTGTGACATCACCATCTTTTCACTGAGCAACTCTAAAGTCTAGATTTAGATCCAAACACTTCTTTTGATGGCTGAATCCAATAACAATAGATTTTTTTCTTCCATAAATTTTTAAGAGTAGATTTGGGTAACTATCAGTAGAATTAAATAAGGTCTTGTAGGCTACAGAATCTTCACATGTAAATATGCACTTTATTGATAAGATATACCATGTGATGCCCCTTGGCCTTATGTCATCTTTTCCAGAATAGTTGACCATTTAAAGACCACAAAAATGCACTACAGAAACACTGAGGAAGAATCCAATAGATTTTCTGATATTTCTTTTCACAATTGACTTAAAACTGTAGTTAACCTGTATTTTACATGGAAGAAAATAAAGCAGAGAAACTTTGAAGGGTTCTCTATAAAGATGCTTCAGTTTAAATACAGGTCATAACATTGAAAGAAATTATATTTTTACAAACAATTAACTTAGAAGCTTATTTTATGTAAGCCTCTATTTAACTATAGAAAAATATATTATTCTAGTGATATATCATAAAGGTCTCTGTTTTAACATTGTATGAAAAAAAAACTCTACTTTTACACATATAAAATATTTAATAAACTATTCCATATCTATGTATTTGTTAAGGAAAGAAAACAGAATATGCTTTAGAAATAACACATAAAATTAATAGCATTGTCTTAATTAGGGTTAATATTACTATGATGAAACACCATGACGAAAGTGACTTGTGGAGGAAAGTCAGCTTAGGCTTCCAAATCGCATGTCATCATCAAAAAAAGTCAGGACAGAAACTCAAGCAAGGCTTTATCCTGGAGACAGGATCTGATACAGAGGTAATAGAGGGGCATTTCTTACTGGCTTGCTCCCCATAGCTTGATCAGCCTGCTGTCTTATAGAACCCACAACCATCAGTCCAGGGATGGCACCAGCCACAATGGGCAGAGTCATCAATCCACATCAACAAACAAATAGGAAAATGCCCTACAGGCCTGTTTACCACCTGATCTTACAGAAGCATTTTCTTTTTAAATTTTCTTTTATTATTATTATTTATTACAATTTATTCAATTTGTGTCCTGTCTGTGGTCTCCTCCCAACCCCACCCTCCTTCTCTCTTCTCCCTTTATGTGTCTTCCCTAGGCCACTGATAGGAGATTTCCTCCTCCCCTTCTGTTTGACCCTAGTCTATCAGGACTGTTTGCGTTGTCTTCATCTGTGGCACGGCAAGGCTGCACTCCCCCCTCAGTGGGAAGTGATCAGAGAGCCTGCCACTGAGTTGATGCCAGAGAAAGTCCCCACTCCCCTTAATAGAACCCACTTGGAGATTGAGTCTATGGGCTACATCTGAGTTGGGGTTTTAGGTCCTCTCCTTGCATTGTCCATGATTTGGACATTCTCTTCAGGGCTGCCAGGGCTCAGTTTTTATGGCTCTGTTGGTCTCCTTTTGGAGCTCCTGTCTCCTTCAGGTCTTTCTATCTCCCCCTTCTTTCATGAGATTCCCTGCATTCTGCCCAAAGTTTGGCTATGAGTCTCAGCCTCTGCTTTGATACATCAATCAGTAGAGTCTTTCAGAAGCCCTTTATATTAGGCTCCAGTCCTGTTCCCTGTCTTCTCCTGCTTCAGAAGTCTATTGCATTTGTCTTCTGAATGAGGATTGATTTTTCTTAATTGAAGGTCCTTCCTTTTAGGTGACACCAGTTTGTATAAAGGCAACATAAAACTATCTACACAAGCAGTTAGGTTTAGAACAATATAGTACAGTCTTTACCATTAAAGATACATTAAATTTTGGGTTCTTCCATTAGAATTAAGCAACTTATCCAGTAATATGCCTTGTTAAATGAGTATGACATATCAGAGTTTGTAATATTCATGGTGGAATAACAGAGACCGTATCTTAATGCCATGGTTATATCATTGGGGAATCACCTGCCTTTAACTCGTATCAACTATGTTCTGGTGTTATCACTATTATTTAATGTTTTTAATTTTTTGTATAGTAATGATTTTACTTAAAATTTCAATTAAACTCGTGATATTTGCTTTCTGTTGAATTTGGCCAGATCAACAATGTTCATTCTGAGAGATTTTTCTTTAGACTATAACACTGAAAGCTAAAAACAGAATAATTTTGCTCAAATGTTTAGCAGGCTTCTTTTTGAAATCTGTATATTAAAGAAATAAGTGGTCATCATGAGTGAAGTGCCCCAGAAGCAGAAAGACACACACGGTATATACTCACTCATAAGTGGATATTAGACATATAATATAGGATAAACATAATAAAATTTGTACAATGAAAGAAGCTAAGCAAGGAGAACCTTGGGTAAATGATCAACCCTCACTCAGAAAGGCAAATAGGATGGACATAGAAAGAGGGAGAAAACAGGGAACAGGACAGGAGCCAACCACAGAGGGCCTCTGAAAGACTCTACTCAGCAGGGTATCAATTCAGATACTGAGGCTCATAGCCAAATTTGGGCAGAGTGCATGGAATCTTATGAAAGAAGGGGGAGATAGAAAGACCTGGAGGAGACAGGAGATCCACAAGGGGAGCAAAACAACCAAAAACTCTGGGCACAGAGATCTTTTCTGAGACTGACACTCCAACCAAAAGATAACCTAGAACTTCTGCTCAGATGTAGCCCATGGCAGCGCAGTCTACAAGTGGGTACCCTAGTAATGGGAACAGGCAGTGTCTCTGATATGAGCTCAATGGCTGGCTCTTTGATCACCAACCACTGAGGGGGGAGCAGCCTTACCAATCCACAGAGGAAGACAATGCATCCTGTCATGATGAGACCTGATACGGTATGGTTAGAAGGAAGGGGAGGAGGACCTCCCTTTTCAGTGGACTTGGGGAGGGGCATGGGAGGAGATGAGGTAGGAGCATTGGATTAAGAGGGGACCAGGGAGGGGGCTACATCTGGGATACAAAAAAAGTGAAATAAAAGTGAATAAACTGTAATTAATAAAAATTAATAAATCTTAAAAAGAAAAAAAATGCACTCCAGTATCTTCATTACCTTTGAAATTTTCTCTCCATTATCCTGAGATGGAGAACATGGATTATCAGTATCAGTCTCTCTCTCTCTCTATTTTTCCCTGTCCCTTATATCTCTATATGTCTCTTTTTCTGTCTTTCTCTGTCTCTCTGTTTCTCTCTATGTCTCTATGCCTGCCTTTGACTCTCTCTCACTTTTGTGTATATGTACACACATCTCTATCTGTGTTTGATGGTCAAGCTGAGTGTTTGTTATACCTGTAAGTCACTTCACATAATATGTTGTTTGGAAATACATTTTTAATGTAAAATAATATCTTTAATAAAAATGCTTATACTCTTTAAAACTGTTATAAAGTAAATACATGATTTTTTATTTATATTATATATTTATACTAATTAAAGCTTATTCACTTTGTATCCCAGGTCTAGCTCCCTTCCTTATCCCCTCCCAATCCCATACTCCCTCCCTCATCTACTCCTATGCCCCTTCCAAGGATAGAGGAGGTCCTCCTCCCCTTCCATCTGACCCTAGCTTATCCAGTCTCATCTGGCTGCATTGTCCTCCTTTGTGGTTGGTAATGCTGCTTCCTCTCCCAGGGGAGGCGGTCAAAGAGCTAGCTACTGAGTTCAAGTCAGAGACAGTCCCTGTTCCCTTTACGAAGGTACCCCACTGGATACTGAGCTACCATGGGCTACATCTGAGCAGGAGTTCTAGGTTATATCCATGAATAGTCCTTGGTTGGAGTATCAGTCTCAGAAAAAGTCTCTGTGCCCAGATATTTGCTCTCCTTGTGGGGCTCCTGCCTTCTTCAAGTCTTACTATCTTCCTCTTCTTTCCTAAGATTACCTGCATGCTGCCCAAAGTTTGTTTATGAATCTCATTATCTGCTTTTATACAATGCTGGGTAGAGTCTTTCAGAGGCCCTTCGTGATAGGCTCCTGTCCTGTTTCCTAATTTTTAGCTCTTCCAATATCCATTCCGTTTGCCTTTCTGCATGAAGATTGATCATCTTACCCAGGGTCCTCCTCTTGGATTAGCTTCTTACGGTGTACAGAGTTTTGTAGGTTTATCCTGTATTATATATCTAGTGTCCACTTATAAGTGAGTATATACAATGTGTGTCTTTTTGTTTCTGGGATACCTCACTCAGGATGATCTTTTCTAGATCCTACCATTTGCCTGCAAATTTAATGTTTTCCTTGTTTTTAATTGCTGAGTAGTATTCCATTGTGTAAATGTGCCACAATTTCTGTATCCATTCCTTTGTTGAGGGACATCTGGGTTGTTTCCAGGTTCTGGCTATTACAAATAAAGCTGCTACAAACATGGCTGAACAAATGTCCTTGTTTGGTACTTGAGCATCCTTTGGATATATGCTTAGGAGGGGTATAGCTGGATCTTGAGGATGCACAATCCCTAATTGTCTGAGAAAGTGCCAGATTGATTTCCAAAGTGGTTGTATCAGTTTACATTCCCACCAGCAATGGAGGATGGTTTCCCTTTCTTCCACATCCTCTCAAGCATGTTGTCACTTGAATTTTTGATCTTATACATTCTGATGGGTATAAGGTGAAATCTCAGGATTGTTTTTTGCATTTCTCTGATAGCATTTTTTAAGTGTTTCTCTGCTATTCTATATTCCTCTACATAGAATTCTCTGTTTAGTTCTGTACCCTATTTTTTTAATTGCATTACTTGATTTGTTGCTTTTTAACTTTTTAGTTCTTTATATGTTCTGGATATTAGCCTTCTGTCAGATATAGGCTTGGTGAAGGTCCTTTCCCAGTCTGTAGGCTGTCGTTTTGTTCTGATGATAGTGTCCTTTGCTTTACAAAAGCTTTTCAGTTTCATGAGGTCCCATTTATTAATTGTTGCTCTTAGAGTCTGTGCTGTTGGTGTTCTGTTCTGAAAGTTGTCTCCTGTATCAATGAATTCTAGGCTCTTCCCCACTTTTACTTCTAACAGGTTTTGTGTGTCTGGTTTTATTTTGAGATCTTTGATCCACTTAGAGTTTAGTTTTGGGCAGGGTGAAAAGTATGGATCTATTTGCATTTTTCTACATGTAGACATCCAGTTAGACCAGCACCATTTGTTGAAGATGCTGTCTTGTTTCCATTGTATGATTTTGGCTTCTTTGTCAAAAATCAAGTATCCATAATTGTGTGGGTTTATTTCAGGGTCTTCTATTTGATTCCATTGATCCACCATTCTGTTTCAATGCCAGTGTCATGCAGTTT
Organism: Psammomys obesus; assembly: GCF_907164565.1. Taxonomy (NCBI): domain Eukaryota; kingdom Metazoa; phylum Chordata; class Mammalia; order Rodentia; family Muridae; genus Psammomys; species Psammomys obesus. The sequence continues at coordinate 25,101,656 of NW_026596057.1, read as the reverse complement.
TTATTACTATTGCTCTGTAGTACAGCTTGAGATTAGGGATGGAGATACCTCCAGATGATCAGTTGTTGTACAGGATCATTTTGACAATTCTGTTTTTTGTTTTTTTTGTTTTTTTTTTTTTTTTTGGTTGTTGTAGTTTTTCCATATGAGGTTGAGAATTTTTCTTTCAAGTTCTATAAAGAATTGTGTTGGTATTTTGATGGGAATTGCATTGAATCTGTAGATTGCTTTTAGCAGGATGGCCATTTTCACTATGTTGAACCTACCGATCCATTAGCAAAGGAGATCTTTCCATCTTCTGATACCTTCTTCAATTTCTTTCTTCAGAGACTTAGATTTTTTTTTTTTGTAAACAGGTCTTTCACTTGCTTGGTTAGAGTCACACCAAGGTACTTTATGTTATCAGTGGCTATTGTGAAAGGTGTTCTTTCCCTAGTTTTTTTTCTCCTTGGAAGCCTCAATGTCATTGTTTTGGTTTCCACTGCCCCTCCACTCACCAATTTCAGATCCTCTACCCCTCAGATAAGATGTGCACTGATTGCTACCATCTTAGATCTCAGTCATCTAAATACATATTTATTTTATTTTATTTTTTTTCTTATCAGTTACATTTTATTAACTCTGTATCCCAGCCGTGTCCCGATCCCTCATTCCCTCCCAGCCCCTCCCTCCCTCATCTCCACCGTGCCCCTTTACAAGTCCAGATAGGGGGGACCTCCTTCCCATTCATCTGATCCTGTTTTATCAGGTATCTTCAGGACTGGCTGCAAAGCTCTCCTCTGTGGCCTAACAGGACTGCTCCTCCCTTGGGGGGTAGGGAGGTCAAAAAGCCAGTCATTGAGTTCCTGTTAGAAATAGTCCTTGTTTCCCTCACTATGGGAAACCAATTGGTTACTGAACTACCACAGGCTACATCTGAGCTGAGGTTCTAGGTTATATCCATACATGGTCCTTGGTTGAATGTCAGTCTCAGAAAAGACCCTGTGCCCAGATATATTTGGTCCTTGTGGAGCTCCTATCCTTTCCTCATCAGACTAACTCCCCTTCTTTCATATGATTCCCTGTACTCTGCCAAAGGTTTGGTCATGAGTCTTTGCTTTGAAAACACTGCTAGTTAGAGTCTTTCAAATGCGCTCAGTAGACTCCCATCATATGTTCAATGCGCACCCCATCTGTCTTTCTAAGCGAGGATTGATAATCTTACCTCATGTCAGCTCTCTTGATTATCTTTTTTAGGCGTATAGATTTCATTATGTTTATCATATCTTATAGGTCTATATAAGTGAGTATATACCGTGTTTGTTTTTCTCCTTCTGGGATATTTCACTCAGGATGATCTTTTCTAGATCCCACCATTTGCCTGCAAATTTCATGATTTCCTCCTTTTTGATTGCTGAGTAGTATTCCATTGTGTAAAAATACCACAATTTCTGTACCCATTCCTCCATTGATGGACATCTGGGTTGTTTCCAGGTTCTGGCTATTACAAATAAAGCTGCTATAAACATGGTTGAGCAAATATCCCTGTTGTGTACTTGAGCAAAGTTTGGGTATATACCTAGCAGTGGTATAGCTGGGTCTTGAGGAAGCACTATTCCTAATTGTCTTAGAAAGCGCCAGATAGATTTCCAGAGTGGTTGTACCAGTTTCCATTCCCACCAGCAGTGGAGGAGGGTTCCCCTTTCTCCACAACCTCTCCAGCATGTGTTGTCCCTTGAGTTTTTCATCTTGGCCATTCTGATGGGTGTAAGGTGATATCTCAGGGTCGTTTTGATTTGCATTTCCCTGATGGCTAATGAAGTTGAGCATTTCTTTAAGTGTTTCTCTGCCATTCGATATTCCTCTAAAGAGAATTCTCTGTTTAGCTCTGTTCCCCATTTTTTAATTGGATTACTTGGTTTGCTGCTTTTTAGCTTCTTTAGTTCTTTGTATATACTCGATATTAGTCCTCTGTCAGATAAAGAATTAGTGAAGATTCTTTCCCAATCTGTAGGCAGTCATTTTGTTTTGTAAATACATATTTTTAATGAAAATTATATCCTACTTGTTATTGTACAGTGTTCAGTTTCTGGCTTAACAGTCTTTGCACACATAAGATCTTTCTCCTCTCTTGCTTTGGTCAGGCAATTAATAAATTATATTCACTCTATTTTCTTTTTCATTCAGTCCACAAGTCTCTTATTCCAAACTCTGTTATGGAAAAAGAGAATGTAGTTAAATTTTAATTGTGTGGCTACAGCTAATTACAAAGACAACCAAAATGTTTTCTAGTCCATGTGTATATATAGTCAAAGAAGTAAAATATTTCATTAAAAATTAACCAGTCTCTGTTCGCACAAGTCATTCTATTAACCAAATCTCTTTGCTCTTTGTTAGCCTTCCTCCATGCCCAAGGCGCATTCATCTTCTTCCTCAGTAAAATGATTCAATATTATGTCCACCAGCCCAATTCATTGGGCAGTCTACATGATGCAGAAAATGTTGTTTAAGTCTACTGTTGATTTTTTGTGTGTATGAACTGCAAAGAATTATAAAAAGTTTGTAGATCCTATAAAATTACAAAATGCAGTGTGATATTTATTTTATTTTATTTGTTAAACACAAACTTGTAAGAACAACCTCAATTGAGAAAAAAAAATCTCAATGACATTAACCTGTAGGCATGCCTTTGGGGCAATTTCTTGACTAAGGATGGGTGTGGGAGGGCCCACGGCCCACCCCATTCTTGGCGATGTCATCCACTGAAGATAATACTGGGTCAGGTAAAACCAAGTGAGCTGTGAACAGGAATCAGTAAGTAATATCCCCTCAAGTTCCCACTTTTGTTCATGCCTTCAGTTTTCTGCCCTCATTTCCTGTCCTGACTTCCCTTTTTGACTGAATCTGAATCTGTAATTCAGATTGTGTAAGTCAGATAAACTCTTTCTTTCTCAAGTTACATTAGGCCCATATTTCATCACAGCAATAGAAATCAAACTGAAACATGGAGGTGTTGTGCTTATCGTAACAATATTTGCTTAGAAAAAAACAAGAGACCCACATATGAAATAGTGGTTAAAACTTTTAAGCTTGTCTTGTTAAAATTCCTACACCAGAGTTCATGAAAAGGCCCTGTTGAACTTGATTTTGTTTTGCAAAAAAATTTTCTTATACACTATTTTGCAAGGATCTCGCCTTTACTCAAAAAAAACTACTTTCTGGTCTGTTAACCTCTATGGCCACATCTAAAGTAGGTGATAGGGACTGTGTCCTCTTTGGGGAGACATAGCTGTGGCAGCTGCTTCATGTCAAAGCCTCATCTAATACCCGTGGGTTATTTTAGTAGAGGGTTTTAAGACTCAGCAAACAGTCATAGACTATTTTTAGACCATACTTGCAGTTTCCTTGGCAATATAATTTCCTAAAAAACTTAGGAAGCATTTTATCTGTTTTCTTCCAGATAGTTCTGTGTGCCAGTAAATACAAATGTGTTTCTAAAATTATTTCCCAAGGATTTTCTATGTATTTCTACCTACTTACTTTCTTTCTGATTAATGACAACTCGATTATTCACAGAAGAAATATCTTGAAGTAATATTCTTAATTATGTTTTTCCTGCTAAATTGAGTCCATTTAATCTAAAGGCTTTTGTATACTTGTGTTGATGTGACTTTTGGTGCTATGCTTCCTCTCCCACTCCTCTGCCCACACTTTTCTTAAATCATTATTCATGGCCCTGAGAGTTAACTTATCTAAACTCTTAGTACCTTGCTTTATAATAGCTTCCTTTTCTCTTACCTCTTCCTAGCAATCAGCCAATTATATCATAATTTTTGATGAGTTTTAAAAAGTACTCTTAAAAACTGATAGTACCCTGGATTTTCAAGGAAATACTAAAATTATAGGCTCTGTAATATATCATATATATATATATTTTTTTTTTCCTTAGGTAAAATTTCACCAGATTTTTTTCATATATAACAATATGGCTCACTCATCTTTTAGATACATTTCTTTTTTTTCTCTTATTTCTGTCCATGATATCATGATGCCTAACTACTACATCAATAGCCATAAACCATCATGTTATTTTTTTTTAAATAATCTTGGTAAAAGGGAACTTCGGTATTGAAAAGTTTAGGCCTCACTGTAGTGAATGACTACAAAATTTTTGTAGTTAAAATCAACAAATATTCATTTCTTATTTTTGTTTAATGTGTTTGTGATTTACTGGGTGGCTTGTATGATGAGTGCCTTCATATGATATCTCTTTCATATTCTAATACTTCAGGATCATCTGCCTGCAATTTGGCAAATAGAAGAGAGAGAGAGAGAGAGAGAGAGAAATGCAAAAGAAAAGACCCACTGCTATATTAAAGGATCCAGGCTAATCCTAATCAGAGATATTCATTGTATAAGTCTTAACAGAAAAACAAACACATGCAAATAGACACCTTACACTCCCACATGTTTGTTTAGTTTGACTACTGTGGGAAATGTGTGATTGCCTGAATGAGAATGACCCACAGAAGGTCATATACTTGGCTTCTTGGCACCAGAAAGTGAAAATATTTCGGAAGGTTCAGGATGTGTGCCCTTGCTGGAGTCAGTATAGAAGTGTGGAAGCAGTGTATCACTGGTGTGTACTTTTGGGTCTCAAAAGCCCAAGCCACCATTTCTCTTTCTGCCTGTTGCCTGTAGAGCAAGATGTAAAGCTTTCAGCTACTCATGTAACCCTATTCTGGTTTGTTTAATGATGAAGGACTAGCCCCCTAGAACTGAAAACAAAGCCCCAGTCAAAGGCTTGCTTTTAGAAGAGCTGCCTTGGCCATCCTGTCTCTTCTCTGCAATACAACAGTAGCTAAGACAATGTGACACTTTTTCATGATGTTAAAACATTAGTGAGAACAATGTAGTTTGGGTAGGAGGGATTTGAGCACTCACATGCAGAAGTGGCAAGTCTTTAAAAGACAAGTAGAAATTTTGATCAATCAGTTGTGTGTTTAAGGATCAACTTTAGGAATTCTTTCATATTAGTTATATTAATTTTAAGATACACCAGAAAATTAAAGGTTTGTGACTGTATAGGCCCTGATGAAGCCACACAGATATTAATTGTAGCTAGGGAGATAATAAAGGCCAAAGACAGACTTCTAGAAAATTCCAGGATTAGGATGCATCTCAGCAAAGGATAATTTTATGAGTTAGAAAGAGAACTGGAAAACTGGTGAATCCTAAATGCTAAGCATGAAAATATTCCAAAAGTGTGTTGGAAAGGTAGCTATCAGTAAAATTCTTACTTAAAAGCATAGAAATCTATATTTGATTTTCAGATTCCAAGGAAAAGCAAGGCATGTCTGTTGGTAAACATTTTTAAATCTCATACTAGGAAGAGGAAAACAAGAGGGCTCCTGAACTTTCTGCCCAGACAGCCTAGCTTACTTGGTAGGTTCTAACCCAGTAGGAGAATGTCACAAAAACAATTTTTTTTTAATTTTATTTTTCTTTTTAGTTACATTTTGTTAACTCTGTGTCCCAGCTGTATCCCGCTCCCTCATTCCCTCCCCAACCCTGCACTCCCTCCCTGGTCTCCTCCCTGCCCCTTTCCAAGTCTACTGATAGGGGAGGACCTCCTCCCCTTTCATTTGACCCTGTTTTATCAGGTACCTTCAGGGCTGGTCCTCCTCTGTAGCCTAACAGACTGCTCCTCCCCTGGGGGGGGGGGGGTGTCAAACAGCCTGCCCTTGAGATCCTGTTAGAAATAGTCTGTGTTCCCCTTACTTTGGAAAACTACTTGGTTACTGAGCCACCACTAGCCACATCCGAGCCGAAGTTCTAGGTTATATCCATAGATGGTCTTTGGTTGAGTGTCAGTCTCAGAAAAGACCCTGTGCCCGGATATATTTGGTCCTTGTAGAGCTCCTATCCTTTCCATATCATACTAATTTCCCTTCTTTCATATGATTCCCTGCATTCTGCCGAGGGTTTGGTTATGAGTCTTAGTGTCTGCTTTGAAACACTGCTAGGTAGAGTCTTTCAGATGCCTTTTGTGGTAGACTCCTGTCATACGTTCAATGCACATCCCATTTGTCTTTCTCAATGAGGATTAATCACCTTCACCTGTGTCCACTTTCTTGATTAACTTCTTTAGGTGTGTAGATTTCATTATGTTTATCATATCGTGTAGGTCTATATAAGTGAGTATATACCAAGTTTGTTTTTCTCCTTCTGGGATACTTCACTCAGAATGATCTTTTCTAGATCCCACCACTTGCCTGCAAATTTCATGATTTCCTCCTTTTTGATTGCTGAGTAGTATTCCATTGTGTAAAAATACCACAATTTCTGTATCCATTCCTCCATTGATGGACATCTGGGTTGTTTCCAAGTTCTGGCTATTACAAATAAAGCTGCTACGAACATGGTTGAACAAATGTCCTTGTTGTGTACTTGAGCAAATTTTGGGTATATACCTAGGAGTGGTATAGCTGGGTCTTGAGGTAGCACTATTCCTAGTTGTCTGAGAAAGTGCCAGATTGACATCCAAAGTGGTTGAACCAGTTTACATTCCCACCAGCAATGGAGGAGGGTTCCCTTTTCTCCACAACCTCTCCAGCATGTGCTATCACTTGAGTTTTTCATCTTGGCCATTCTGATGGGTGTAAGGTGAAATCTCAGGGTCGTTTTGATATGCATTTCCCTAATGGCTAATGAGGTTGAGCATTTCTTTAAGTGTTTCTCTGCCATTCAATGTTCCTCTTTCGAGAATTCTCTGTTTAGCTCTGTTCCCCATTTTTTAATTGGATTACTTGGTGTGTTGCTTTTCTGCTTCTTTAGTTCTTTATATATACTGGATATTAGCCCTCTGTCAGATAAAGGGTTAGTGAAGATTCTTTCCCAATCTGTAGGCTGTCTATTTGTTTTGATGACAGTGTCTTTTGCTTTACAGAAGCTTTTCAGTTTCATGAGGTCCCATTTATTGATTGTTGCTCTTAGAGCCTGTGCTGTTGGTGTTCTGTTCAGGAAGTTGTCTCCTGTGCCAATGAGTTCTAGGCTGTTTCCCACTTTTTTTTCCAACTGATTTAGAGTATCTGGTTTTATGTTGAGGTCCTTGATCAACTTGGACTTTAGTTTTGTGCAGGGTGATAAATATGGATCTATTTTCATTTTTCTGCATGTAGACATCCAGTTGGTCCAGCACCATTTGTTGAAGATGCTGTCTTTTTTCCATTGAAAGGATTTGGCTCCTTTGTCAAATATTGAGTATTCATAGGTGTGTGGGTTTATTTCTGGGTCTTCTATGCGGTTCCATTGATCGTCCTTTCTGTTTCTATGCCAATACCATGCAGTTTTTATTACTGTTGCCCTGTAGTACAGCTTGAGATCGGGAATGGAGATACCTCCAGATGATCTGTTGTTGTACAGGATCGTTTTGGAGATTCTGGGTTTTTTGTTTCTCCATATGAAGCTGAGAATCTTTTTTTCAAGGTCTGTAAAGAATTGAGTTGGTATTTTGATGGGAATTGCATTGAATCTGTAGATTGCTTTTGGCAGGATGGCCATTTTCACAATGTTAATCCTACCAATCCATGAGCACGGGAGATCTTTCCATCTTCTGAGATCTTCTTCAATTTCTTTCTTCAGAGACTTGAAGTTTTTCTCAAACAGGTCTTTCACTTGCTTGGTTAGAGTCACACCAAGGTACTTTATGTTATTAGTGGCTATTGTGAAGGGTGTTGTTTCCCTAATTTCTTTCTCAGCCTTTTTGTCTTTGGTATACAAGAGGGCTTCTGATTTTTTTGAGTTGATTTTGTATCCTGCCACTTTGCTGAAGGTGTTAATCAGCTGAAGAAGTTCTCTGGTTGAATCTTTGGGTTCGCTCATGTATACTATCATATCATCTGCAAATAGTGACACTTTGACCTCTTCCTTTCCGATTTGTATCCCCTTGATCTCCTTTAGTTGTCTTATTGCTCTGGCTAGGACTTCAAGTACAATGTTGAATAGATATGGAGAGAGTGGGCAGCCTTGTCTTGTCCCTGATTTCAGTGGGATTGATTTAAGTTTCTCTCCATTGAGTTTGATGTTGGCTATAGGCTTACTGTATATTGCCTTTACTATCTTTAGGTATGTGCCTTGTATCCCTGATCTCTCCAAGACTTTAAACATGAATGGGTGTTGGACTTTGTCAAATGCTTTTTCAGCATCTAAGGAGATGATCATGTGGTCTTTCTCCTTCAGTTTGTTTATGTGGTGGATTACATTGATGGATTTCCGTATGTTGAACCACCCTTGCATTCCTGGGATGAAGCCTACTTGGTCATGGTGGATGATATCTTTGACGTGTTCTTGGATTCAGTTTACAACTATTTTATTGAGTATTTTTGCATCAATGTTCATAAGAGAGATAGGTCTGAAGTTCTCTTTTTTTGTTGGATCTTTGTGTGGTTTAGGTATCAAGGTGACTATGGCTTCATAGAATGAGTTTGGTAATGTTCCTTCTATTTCTATTTTGTGGAATAGTTTGAGGAGAATTGGTGTTAGTACTTCTTTGAAGGTCTTGTAGAATTCTGCACTGAAACCATCTGGCCCAGGGCTTTTTTTGGAGGGGAGACTGTTAATGACTGCTTCAATTTCCTTGGGAGATATAGGACTATTCAGTCTTTCTACCTGATCTTGACTTAATTTTGGTAGATGGAATCTGTCAAGAAAGTTATCCATTTCATTTAGATTTTCAAATTTTGTGCCATATAGGCTTTTGTAGTATGACCTAATAATCGTTTGGATTTCCTCAGTGTCTGTAGTTATGTCCCCATTTTCCTTTCTGATTTTGCTGATTTGGATAGTTTCTCTCTGCTTTTTAGTTAGTTTGGCTAAGGGTTTGTCTATCTTGTTGATTTTCTCAAAGAACCAGCTTTTTTTTTCATTGATTCTTTGAATAGTTTTATTTGTTTCTAATTGATTGAATTCTGCCCTTAGTTTGATTATTTCTAGCCGTCTGCTCCTCTTGGGTGTATCTGCTTCTTTTTTTTCTAGGTTTTTCAGTTGGGCCATTAAGTTGTTTGTATGTGATGTTACGGATTTCTTCTTGTAGGCACTTAGTGCTATAAATTTTCCTCTGAGCACTGCTTTCAATGTGTACCATAAATTTGGGTATGTTGTGCCTTCATTTTCATTGAATTCTAGAAAGTCTTTAATTTCTTTCTTTATTTCTTCCTTGACCCAGCTGTCATTGAGTAGTAAGTTGTTCAGTTTCCATGTGCGTGTCGGCTTTTTGTTGTTTCTGTTGTTGTTGATGTCCAGCTTTAGTCCATGGTGGTCAGATAGTATACAAGGGATTATTTCAATCCTTTTGTATCTGTTGAGGCTTGCTTTGTGACCAACTATATGGTCTATTTTGGAGAAGGTTCCATGTGGTGCTGAAAAGAAGGTGTACTCTTTTGAGTTTGGGTGAAAAGATCTGTAGACATCTATTAGGTCCATTTGATTTAGGGATTCTGTGAGTGCTTTTATTTCCCTATTTGGTGTCTGTCTGGTTGATCTGTCCCTTGATGACAGTGGGGTGTTGAAGTCTCCCACTATTAAGGTATTAGGATCAATGTATGATTTAAGCTTTAATATTGTTTCATTTACGAATGTAGGTGCTCTTGTATTTGGGGCATAGATATTCAAAATTGTGATGTCCTCTTGTTGGATTTTTCCTTTGATGAGAATATAGTGGCCCTCCTTATCTTTTTTGATTAACTTGGGTTGAAAGTCTATTTTATTAGATATTAGGATGGCTACTCCAGCTTGTTTTCTGGAACCATTTGCTTGAAAAACATTTTTCCAGCCCTTTACTCTGAGGTAGTGTTTATCTTTGTTGCATAGGTGTGTTTCTTGGATGCAACAGGATGTTGGGTCCTGTTTCCGTAACCATTCTGTTAGCCTGTGTCTTTTTATTGGTGAGTTGAGTCCATTAATATTGATAGATAATATTGACCAATGCATGTTAGTTCCTTTTGTAATGGAGTCAATGATCTTACCTTGTTTCATTGCTTGTTTTCTTTTCCTTTTTGTTGGGATATTATCTGTATGCCCTGTTTTCTTGGGTGAATTCGTTTTCGTTGGATTGGAGTTTTCCTTCTAGTATCTTCTGTAGGGTTGGTTTGCTGTATAGATATTGCGTAAATTTAGTTTTGTCATGGAATATTTTGTTTTCTCCATCTATGTTGATTGAAAGCTTTGCAGGGTATAGTAGTCTGGGTTGACATTTGTGATCTCTTAGAGTCTCCATGATGCTTGCCCAGGCCCTTCTGGCTTTCATAGTTTCTGATGAGAAGTCTGGTGTGATTCTGATAGGTCTACCTTCATATGTTACTTGGCCTTTTTCCCTTGCTGCTTTTAATATCTTTTCTTTGTTCTGTAGATTTAGTGTTTTGACTATGATGTGACGTGATGTGTTTCTTTTCTGGTCTAGTCTATTTGGTGTTCTGTAGGCCTCTTGTATATTTATGGACATCTCTTTCTTTAAGTTGGGAAAATTTTCTTCTATGATTTTTTTGAAAATATTTTCTGGACCTTGGAGCCTGGAGTCTTCTTTTTCCTCAATTCCTATTATTCTTAGATTTTGTCTTTTCATAGCATCCTTGATTTCTTGGATATTTTGTGATTGGAATTTTTCTGATTTTACTTTTTCTTTGAGAGAAGTATCAATTTCTGCAAGTGTGTCTTCAGCTCCAGAGATTCTCTCTTCCATCTCTTGTATTCAGTTGGTGATGCTTACTTTTGTGGTTCCTGATCTTTTCTCCAAGTTCTCCAGCTCAAGAGTTTTCTCATTTTGTGTTTTCTTTATTGATTCTAATTCTGTTTTCATGCCTTGCACCATTTCTTTTATGTGTTTGAATTTGGATTCCTGTCTCTCTACGATGGACTCTATTTCTTTGTTCATTTCCTTTTTGTATGCCACTAATTTTTTCTCTACTTGTGCCTCTATTTGTTTGGCTATGTTTGCCTGTGTTTCTTTAAGGGTTTTGTCTATTTCTTCTTTCTTTACCTCCAATTGACTGGCCAACTCTTTGAAAGATTTGTTCATTTCCTCCTTGTGAGCCTCAAATAATTGAGCAAGCATGGCTTTAAGGTCATTTTCCTGTGCTTCTGATGAATTGGAGTATCCATCGATTTTGGGGTTTGCTGGTGAAGTCATGATGTCCTGATTTATGTTGGAAGTGTTCTTTCGCCTACCCCTGGCCATTGGCTTATCTGAGACCTTCCCTGTTTGTTTTTGGATTCAGCCGATCAGACTGGTACTGTCTCTCTCTCGAGTCTGGAGAATTCTTCAGGAAGTTGAGAGAGGTCCCGTGTCCTTAGCGTATGCTGAGGACTAGCTGTACCTGTGGGAGGAAAGTACGCAGGCGCAAACAGAGGCAAATGCAAGCGTGCGTGCGTGTGTGTGTATATGTGTGTGTGTGTGTGTGTAAGTGGGTGTGGGCGTGTGTCTCGAGGGACAGAGTGATGGCTAATGTTGAACCCTTGAGTGTGTGGGAGGGGCTCTGCAATGCATATGTCGCAGGCGCTAGTGATGATCGCAGCGCAATTTCTGGCATTAACTGCCTTAACTCCTCAATTAGACCCACAGAGCAGGAACTTCAATGTTCCAAGTGCCCCTCTGTTTCCCAAAGTGGGTATGTGGGTGGGAGGGGGTTCGATGCCTGGCTTCTGTTTTAGAAGGACCCAGGATCAGTGGAGCTGCAGATTCTCAAGGGTGCACTCACTTACAGGCAGGACACTTGGCAGAGACTCTGTGTTCTCTGGTTTGGCCCTGCTTCTTTGATGTGCTCCGCCAGTTCCGTGCTGTTGTCACTGCCAGGTTATGAGGTCTTGCTGCAGCTGGAGATTTCAGGGTGGTCACGTCAGTGGGAATCGGGGAAACCAGCCTTTCTGTTCTCTGGTTTGGCCCTGGTTAGTCTTAAACTGGAGGGCTGATGTGCCCCGCCAGCTCAGTGCTGCTCCGCCGCCAGGTTAGAAAGTCCTGCTGTAACTGGAGACTGGGTTGCTAGTCCAGATGCTTTCTGGGAAGTCCTGGGGTCTCTTTACTGTGCTCTCCAAGCTTCGGAGGCCCAGCGCCTGGTGTGTCTAGCTTGTATGGCGTTTCTGTCTGGTTTTGGTGAGTATATAGCGTATTCTCTGTCACTGTGGGATTGGGCGGGCCGTACCATCAGTGATGGCGCTCCTGCGGAGCTAGTATGGCGTCTAGCAGACTCGGGCCCTGGGAGGATGGTGCAGCCGCCGCGCGTGAATCTGGGGCTCCGAGACACAGTACTGCTGGCCTTTGCCGATAAAGGGCTTGGGGCTCCGCCTCAGTGGCTGCAGGCCCCAGGCAGTTAGGTCTGCGCTGAGAAAGGCGAGTCTGCTGTGCCGAGGAGGAGGGAGGTCTGGGGGAGGGGAGTGCTGAGAGATCAAAGGATCATTTCTCACCTTCCCCAAACAAGTCCCTGGGTGACCCGAGACCAAGGTTTTCACCTCCTGCGATGTTCCCTGTTGTTTAGAAAGTCTCTCCGTTGTTTCCCTGGCTTCAGAAGTTCTTCCACTCATCAACTCAGAACTTTATCTCTTCCACAGCTCGGAAACTGTGTGTGCTAGTCGACATCTTGGCTCCGCCCCTCACAAAAACAATTTTAAAGGTAGACAGTACTATAGAAATGAAAATCAAGGCTGTCTGATGACCTCAGCATGGATACCACACACTCATATACAACTGTACACACATCTGCGGCTATGCACTCATATACACATGAACACACACACACACATACATGAAGAAGCTTGCTGAAATGAAGGTGATGGGGGAGGGGGCTACAGTGGAAATACAAAGTGCATGAATTGTAATAAATAAATAAATAAGATTTAAAAAGATATTTGCATGCTAACCATTATAAGGACAAAAAATTTCTCGTTTCACTAGAATACAACTTGCACTATAGCAGGTTTTGCTACTGGCTACATAAAAGAAAAAGAGGCTTATAACATACTGACAAAAAGTAGCCGAAATCTAGGGAACGTTTACTAGCTTTTCATATATATGCTGTCTAATCTGAAACCATCACAGAAAGATAGGTCCTTGCTTACTCTTTGTTACTTTTTAAATTAAATGCTTTTTCTAGGTTTATAAGATATTTGCATACTTTTGCCTATATGAACATTTTCTCAAGTTTTTCAAACTGATCAATTTATGCTTTTTTTCTCAATTGCAAGAACTTCTAAAATTTCAGATTTATAGTCTCTGTTAATGTTGCAAATATGCTTTCAGCTTGTGTTTATGTTATATTTACTTTGCATATTGTGGAAGAATAAATGTTTTTATACATTTAAAAAAATGAGGTTGGACAATAAGCCTCGGGATCCAAGATGGTGGCGCCAGGAGGACACTGTGTCTGAGGAGCAGGACAGCAATGCAGGCACAGCGACCAGGAGACTGAACTCTGGGACCTAAAACACCAGCAATTGTGTTTCCCAGGTGAGAGGAAATTCTGTGGTGTGGAGATCAACTGGGACTGACCTCAGGTCACTCAGTCAATCCCTGGAAAAGGTCCTGGGGGCCGGCAGGCACACAGCCCCTGGCCCAGATTGTGGTGCACAGCCTCCCACTCAGAGCTCATCATCCTAGACCAGGACACACAGCCTCCAGCGCAGAGTGAGGCACCCAACCTCTGGACCAGAGCGGAGCCCTCAGTTGCCAGCCCAGATAGGTGCGCACAGCCTCGGGTCCAGAGCAGCGCCCCCAGCCACCATCCCATATCGGAGCGTGTAGCCTCCAGCCCAGAGAGGAGCGCACAGCCTCTGGCCCAGAAGGGGATGCACAGCTGTAGCCCAGAGTGGGGTTCACAGTTACCAGCCCAGATTGGAGCACATAGCCTCAGGTCCAGAACTGCGCCCCCAGCCGCCCACCCTCCAGCCCAGAATGAGGCTCCCAGCCTCCAAACCAGAGTGGAGCCCGCAGTTGCCGGCACTGAGAGGAGCACACAGCCTCTGGCCCAGAGCTGGGCGCACAGCTGCCAGCCCAGATCGGGTGCACAACCTCCTACCCAGAGCGGAACCCTTAGTTGCCAGCCCAGACAGGAGCACACAGCCTCTGGCCCAGAAGGTGCACAGTTGCCACCCCAGAGGGGGCTCACAGCTACCAGTCCAGATCAGGATGCACAGCCTCCAGACCAGAGTGGCACCCCTGGCCCAGAGCAGGGCCTTCAGCTGCCGGTCCAGAGCAGAGAACTCAGTCTCTGCCCCAGAGACTTGCTGTGCACTGAACTTGCCTTCCCAGACAGAACAGTGGGCCCCAGTACTCCAGAGACTGAGTTTCCCTGTTGGGGAGAAAATCCCACAGCTAGGGAATCAGCAGATTCTTCAAGAGGGCTGTGACTGGAAAACGGTATAACAACAGCAGCAGCTCACTAAATTCAGAACGAGAAACCCAGCAGCAGGGCAGCTATCTCCAGGACTTCTACTGGTGAGAGCAGAGCCCCCCTGACTAAAAAAGACAACAGCTAACACTCAGGTCTATACGCCTTACCGGCCATTCAGTGACCATACCCAAAAAGCGGAGGAGGCCTCCTTCAGAAAAAAATCATCTTCCTGCCAAGGGGATTCTCCCTACCCCAGGATTCCAGGAAGCACCAGAAAATAACACCCCCTACCTAAAATAGTCCAAAGGGCACAGGTCAGCATAAAAGCTCAACCAACAAAAGACAGAGCAATATGGCAACTTTAGAACCCAGTTATACAGGAGTGAGCAGCCCTGAACACCCCAGCATAATTGAAATCCAAGAAGAAGACCTTACATCTATGCTGATGAAAAGAATAATAGAGGAAACAAATAAACTATGTAAAGAATTAGAGGAAGGTAAAATCAAACAGATTATAGCCATTCATAAAGAAATGGAGGAAGTTAAAGACAAACAGAATATGGTCGTCTGAGAAGAAATACGGGAAGATGCTGCCAAACTATGTGGGGCCTTCAGAGAGGAAATAATTAAGTCACTGAAAGAAATAAAAGAAATACAGGAATTTTCAAACAAACAGTTAAAGGAGCTAAAGGGAAAACAAGAAAATAGAATCAGACAGGTGAAGGAAATAAACAAAACAACTCAAGATCTGAAGATAGAATTGGAAAAATTAAAGAAAACATAAACGGAGGAAATCATGGAAAGGAAAAATTTAGAGAAGAAAACAAAAACTACAGAGGTAAGCATAGCCAATAGACAGACTAGAAAAGATGGGAGAAAGAATCTCAGGTATAGAAGATACAATGGAAGAAATCAATGTATCTGTCAAAGAAAATGTTAAATCCAAAAAATTCCTGACACCAACCATCCAAGAAATCCAAGACAATATGAAAAGACAAAACCTAACAATAATAGGAATAGAGGTAAAAGAAGATTCCCTCCTCCAAGACCCAGAAAATATCTTCAACAAAATCATAGAAGAAAATTTCCCCAACTTAAAGGAGAGGTGTATAAGAATAAAAGAGACCTACAGAACACCTAATACATTAGACCAGAAAAGAAAATCCTCCCTCCACATAATAATCAAAACAGTAAGTATATAAAACAAAGAAAAAAATACTAAAAGCTGTGAGTGAAAAAAAGCCAAGTAATGTATAATGGCAAACCCACCAGAATCACACCTGACTTCTCAACAGAGTCTATGAAAGCAAGAAGGGCCTGGATGGATATAATACAGACCCAGGAGAACACAGATGTCAGCACAGGCTAATATATCCAGCAAAACTCTTCAGTTGTCATAGATGGAGAAAACAAGATGTTCAATGACAAAAACAAATTCAAACAATACCTACCTACAAAACCAGCATTACAGAAGATATTAGAAGGAAAAATAGAAAACTAATTTAATTCAGGAAAACACAGGAAGCAAAAAAACCTCACTAAAGTAAAATTAAAAGTAGCCAATAGTACAGCTTGAGATCAGGGATGGAGATACCTCCAGAAGATCTTTTATTGTAGAGGATTGTTTTAGCAATTCTCGGTTTCTTGTTATTCCATACAAAGTTGAGAATTTTTCTTTCCAGGTCTGTAAAGAATTGTGTTGGCAATTTGATGGGAATTGCATTAAATCTGTAGATTGCTTTTGGTAAGATGGCCATTTTTACTATGTTAATCCTGCCAAGCCATGAGCATGGGAGATCTTTCCATCTTCTCATATCTTCCTCTAATTCTTTCTTCAGAGACTTGAAATTTTTTTTCATACAAGTCTTTGACTTTCTTGGTTAGGGTTACGCCAAGGTACTTTATGTCATTTGTGGCTATTGTGAATGGTGTTGTTTCTCTAATTTCTTTCTCAGCCCTTTTGTCTTTTGTATACAGGAGTGCTACTGATTTTTTTGAGTTAATTTTATATCCGGCCACTTTGCTGAAGGTGTTTATCAGCTGTAGGAGTTCCCTGGTAGAGTTTTTGGGGTCACTCATATATACTATCATATCATCTGCAAATAGTGATAATTTGACTTCTTCCTTTCCCATCTGTATCCCCTTGATCTCCTTCGACTGTCTTATTGCTCTAGCAAGGACTTCCAGCACTATGTTGAAGAGATATGGAGACAGTGGGCAGCCTTGTCTTGTCCCTGATTTCAGTGGGATTGCTTTAAGTTTCTCTCCGTTCAGTTTGATGTTGGCTATAGGCTTGCTGTATATCGCCTTTACTATGTTTAGATATGTGCCTTGTATCCCTGAACTCTCCAGTACTTTAAACATGAATGGATGTTGGATTTTGTCAAATGCTTTTTCAGCATCTAGGGAGATTATCATGTGGTTTTTTTCTTTCAGTTTGTTAATATGGTGGATCACATTGATGGATTTCCGTATATTGAACCACCCCTGCATACCTGGGATGAAGCCTACTTGGTCATAGTGGATAATATCTTTGATGTGTTCTTGGATCCGGTTTGCAAGTATTTTGTTAAGTATTTTTGCATCAATGTTCATAAGGGAGATTGGCCTGGAAAGGATCATCCTGAGTGAATTGACCCAGAAGCAAAAAGACACTCACGGTATATACTCACTCATATAAACATACAATATAGAATAAACCCACTAAAAGCTGTACATCTAAACAAACTAAGCAAAAGAGAGGACCCTAACTAAAATGTTCAATCCCCATCCTGAAAGGCAAAGAGGATGGACATCAGAAGAAAACGAAAATAGGAAACAACCTCGGAACCCGCTACAGAGGGCCTCTGAAAGCCAGAAGAAAACAGGAAACCACCTTGAAACCTGCCACAGAGGGCCTCTGAAATCTTCTGCAGTATAGACTGTCAAAGCAGATGCTGAGCCTGATGGCCAACTGATGGGCAGAGTGAATGGAATTTTATGTAAGAAGTGGGAAATAGTAAGAGCTGGAGGGAACGGGAACTCCACAAGCAGAGCAACAGAACAAGATAATTTGAACACAGGGAACTTCCCAGAGACGCATACTCCAACCAAGGACTATTTGTGGAGATGACCTGGAACCCCTGCACAGGTGTAGCCCATGGCAGTTCAGTGTCCAAGTGGGTTACATAGTAATGGGAAGAGGGACTGCCTCTGACATAATCTGATTGGCCTGCTCTTTGATCACTTCCCCCTGGGGGGGGGGGAGCAGCCTTACCAGGCCACAGTAGAGGACAATGCAGCCACTTTTGATGAGAACTGATAGACTAAGATCAGAAAGGAGAGGAGAACCTCCCCTATCAGTGGACTTGGGGAGTGGCATGCATGCAGAAAGGGGAGGGAGGGTGGGATCGGCAGGGGAGGAGGGAGGGGCTTATGGGGGGATACAAAATGAATAAAGTGTAATTAATAAAAAATAAATAAAAGATAAAAAAAAAAAGTAGCCAAGAACACAATCACACTAACATAGTCTGGTCATTAATCTCCCTTACCATCAATGGACTTGACTCTCCAATAAAAGACACAGACTAACAGAACGGATACATAAACAAGACCCAACAATCTGCTGCATATAAGAAACACACGTAAGTCACAAAGATAGACATTACCTGAGAGTAAAGGGCTGGAGGACAGTTTGCCAAGCAAATGGACCCAAGAAGCAAGCAGGAGCAGCCATTCTAATATTTAATAAAATAGATTTTCAACAAAAATTAATCAAAAGAGATGGGGAAGGTCATTTTATACTCATCAAAGGAAAACTCCACCAAGAAGACAACACAATTCTGAACATCTATGTCCCAAATACAAGAGCACCCACATTTGTAAAAGAAACATTAATAAAACTGAAACCACACATAGATCCCCACACATTAATAGTGGGAAATTTCAATACTCCACTCTCAACAAAGGACAGGTCAATAAACCAAAAATTGAACAAAGAAACAATGACTCTAACAGAGGTCATGAATCAAAACAGACATCTACAGAACCTTTCACCCAAACACAAAAGATTTACCTTCTTCTCGGCACCTTATGGATCTTCTCCAAAATAGATCATACAGTTGGTCACAAAACAATTCTCAACAGATACAAAAAGATTGAAATAATACCATGTATCATATCTGACCACCATGGTCTAAACCTGGTGTCTCAAAGACAACAGAAATAACAAAAAAACCTACACACACATGGAAACTGAACAATTTGCTACTCAATGACAGTTGGGTCAGGGAAGAAATAAAGAAAGAAATTAAAGACTTGCTAGAATTCAATGAAAATGAAAGCACAACATACTCAAACTTATGGGACACAGTGAAAGCAGTGCTAAGAGGAAAGTTCATAGCACCAAGTGCTTTCAAGAAGAAATTTGAAACATCTCATGCAAGCAGCTTAATGGCTCACCTAAAAGCCCTAGAAAAAAAGAAGCAGACACACCAAAGAAGAGTAGATGGCTGGAAATAATCAAACTCAGGGCTGAAATCAATCAATTAGAAACAAATAAAACAATTCAAAGAATCAATGAAACCAAGAGCTGGTTCTTTGAGAAAAATCAACAAGATAGATAAACCCTTAGCTAAACTAATTAAAAGGCAGAGAGAAGCTATCCAAATCAACAAAATCCTCAACATAGTTAAGACAATATACAGCAAGCCTATAGCCAGCATCAAACTAAATGGAGAGAAACTTAAATCAATCCCACTGAAATCAGGGACAAGACAAGGCTGCCCACTCTCTCCATATCTCTTCAACATAGTTCTTGAAGTCCTAGTTAGAGCAATAAGACAATTAAAGGAGATTAAGGGTATACAAATCGAAAAGGAAGAAGTCAAAGTATCACTATTTGCAGATGATATGAGACTATACCTGAGTGACCCCAAAAATTCTAGCAGAGAGTTCCTACAGCTGATAAACACCTTCTGAAAAGAGGCTGGATACACAATTAACTCAAAAATCAGTAACCCTCCTGTATAGAAATGACAAAAGGTCTGAGAAAGAAATTAGCGAAACATACCTTTCACAATAGCCACAAAGGACATAAAGTACCTTGGTGTGACCCTAACCAAGAAAGTCAAAGACTTGTATGAAAAAAATTTCCAATCTCTGAAGAAAGAATTAGAAGATATCAGAAAATGGAAAGATCTCCCATGCTCATGGCTTGGCAGAATTAACATAGTAAAAATGGCCATCTTACCAAAAGCAATATACAGATTCAATGAAATTCCCATCAAAATACCAACACAATCCTTTACAGACTTGAAAGAAAAATTCTCCACTTCATATGGAATAAGAAGAAACCCAGAATTGCCAGAACAATCCTCTTCAACAAAAGATCTTCTGGAGGTATCTCTGTCCCTGATCTCAAGCTGTACTCTAGAGCAATAATACAAAAACTGCATGGTACTGGCATAGAAACAAACTGGTGGATCAATGTAATAGAATAGAAGACCCAGAAATAAACCCACACACTTATGGACACCTGATCTTTGACAAAGATGCCAAAATCATACAATGGAAGAAAGATAGCATCTTCAACAAATGGTGCTGGTCTAAAAATGCAAATAGATCCTTATTACCCTGCACAAAACTAAAGTCCAAGTCGATCAAAGACCTCAATATAAAACCAGACACACTAAACCACTTAGAAGAAAAAGTGGGGAAGAGCCTGGAACTCATTGGCACAGGAGACAACTTCCTGAACACAACACCAACAGCACAGGCTCTTAGAGCAACAATTGATAAATGGGACCTCATGAAACTGAAAAGCTTCTGTAAAACAAAGACACTGTCATCAGAACAAAATGACTACCTACAGATTGGGAAAGAATCTTCACCAACCCTTTATCTGACAGAGGGCTAATATCCAGCATATATAAAGAATAAAGAAGCTGAAAAGCAGTAAACCAAGTAATCCAATTAAAAAATGAGGAACAGAGCTAAACAGAGAATTCTCTGTAGAAGAATATCGAATGGCAGAGAAACACTTAAAGAAATGCTCAAAGTCATTAGTCACCAGAGAAATGCAAATCAAAACAAACCTGAGATTTCACCTTACACCCATCAGAATGGCCAAGATGAAAAACTCAAGTGACACCACATGCTGGAGAGGTTGTGGAGAAAGGGGATCCCTCCTCCACTACTGGTGGGATTGTAAACTTGTACAACCACTCTGGACATCAGTCTGGCGCTTTCTCAGACAACTAGTAATAGCGCTTCCTCAAGATTCAGCCATACCACTCCTAGGCATATATCCAAAAGAGTCTCAAGTACACAATAAGGACATTTGCTCAACCATGTTTGTAGCTGCTTTATTTGTAATAGCCAGAAGCTTGAAACAGCCCAGATGCCCCTCAACTGAGGAATGGATGCAGAAATTGTGGTAAATCTATACAATGGAGTATTACTCAGCAATGAAAAATAAGGAAATCATGAAATTTTCAGGCAAATCGTGGGAACTGGAAAAAGATCATCCTGAGTGAGCTAACCCAGAAGCAGAAAGACATACACGGTATACTCACTCATATAGACATATAATACAAGATAAACCTACTAAAATCTGTATACCTGAAAAAACTAATCAAGAGGGAAGACTCTGGCTAAAATACTCAGTCTCCATCCAGAAAGGCAAAGAAGATGGACCTCAGAAGAAGGAGAAAACTGGTAACAAGTCAGGAGCCTGCCACAGAGAGCCTCTGAAAGGCTCTGCCCTGGAGACTTTCAAAGCAGAAGCTAAGACTTTTGGCCAAAAGTACATGGAATCTTATGAAAGAAGTGGGAAATAGTAAAATCTGGAGAGGATAGGAGCTCCACAAGGAAAGTAACAGAACCAAAAAATCTGAGCACAGGGGTCTTTCCTGAGACTCATACTCCAACCAGGTACTATGCATGGAGATAACCTAGAACCCCTGCACAGATGTAGCCCATGGCAGTTAAGTATCTAAGTAGGTTCCATAGTAATGGGAACAGGGACTGTCTCTGACATGAACTGATTGGCCTGCTCTTTGATCACCTCCCCCTGAGGGAGGAGCAACCTTACTAGGCCACAGAGGAAGACAATGCAGCCACTCCTGATGAGACCTAATAGACTAGGATCAGAAGGAAGGAAAAGAAGACCTCCCCTATCAGTGGATTTATTCCAGTTGATAGAGGAACCCTGGAAAGAAGAGAAAAAAAAGTACAGAACAATATATGATAGAAAAGGAAAAAAAGAGTTTCCTCCCTGTTGCAACCATGCCATTCAGACAGAAGAAGACCCAATAATTCTGGGGCATGTGAGCCACAGCCACGGCCACATAGGTAAGGAGTGCAAGCACCGAGGAGGTAGTGGGAAGGCTGGAGAAATGTGTCATCACAGGATCAACTTCGACAAGTATCATCCAGGTTACTTTGAGAAACTTGGTATGAGGTGTTACCACTTAAAGAGGAACCATAGATTCTTCCTAAATGTCAACCTGGGTGGACATTGTTCCATGTGCACACACAGGTTAATGCTGCAACAACAACAACAATGCTGCTCCCATCATTAATGTTGTGTGATCTGGCTACCTCAGTGTTCTGGGAAAGGAATAGCTCCCTAAGCAGCCTGTCATTGTGAAGGTCAAATTCTTCAGCATAAGAGTTGAAAAAGATTAGGGGTATTGGAGGTGCCTGTGTCCTGGAGTTTGAAACTACCCAGGGAGATTCATTAAATGCTAACATTTCAAAAGAAAGAATGAAGGAAAGAAGAAAGAAAGAAAGAAAGAAAGAAAGAAAGAAAGAAAGAAAGAAAGAAAGAGAAGAAAGACTTGTAAAACCAAAGAAGGATAAAATGAAAAAGAGCACATTCCTAATTTTTATTAAGTAAATTTGTTCAGTTATATGTATGTATCTAATGCATTCTGATTTCTGTCACTCCACTCAGTTTTAGCTCCATCTCAGCACTGACAACTGTCTCTGCTCTCTACAATTATTTTCTTACATTCATAAGGTTTTCTTTTGCTCTGCTGATCCACTGAATTTAACCTAGACTCAGATCACTACTGTTTTAAAACTATTAGAGCCTGATGAGTTCAGCAGTGGATACACAACTGAAGACAATAGCCACTCCTACCTCAGAACCTATCCATAGGCAATAGTTCAGTAGGGAGAGGTAGGTTCCTATTAGCCAGTTTTATTTAATTTAATTTATATCTCTATCACAGCCCCCTCCTTCCTCTCCTCCAGGTCCACCCACTTTCTTCCTCTTTTTACACCTCCCTTTTCCTCAGAAAAGGACAGCTCCCATCACTAACCAGCCCAGGCACAACAAGTTGTATCAGAACTGAGCACATCCTCTTCCTCTGGGGCCCAACAAGGAAGCACATCTAGAGAAAAGATATTAAAATACA
The DNA here is from genome assembly GCF_907164565.1 of Psammomys obesus. Taxonomy (NCBI): domain Eukaryota; kingdom Metazoa; phylum Chordata; class Mammalia; order Rodentia; family Muridae; genus Psammomys; species Psammomys obesus. The sequence goes on along the minus strand of NW_026596057.1, from coordinate 25,078,897 downwards.
GGCAACATAGCCCATTCAGGTGACAGATCTCCCCCATCTAATTGCTATGGGACCCTCATGGAAACCAAGTTGTCCACAGCTACATATTTGTATGGGACTTAGGTCCAGTCCATGCTTGCTCTTTGTTTGGTGGTTCAGTTTCTGTGAGTTCCCATGGTCCTCAGTTACTTGAAATTGTTGGTCTTCTTGTGGAGTTTTTATCCCCTCTGTACCCCTGTAATCTCATCTCAACTCTTACACAAGATACTTGAGCTCTGCCTAATGATTGGCTGTAAGTCTCTGCATAATTTCTATGGGCTGCTGGATAGATGACAGTTATATTAGAATTCTGTCTGCAAGCATAACAGAGTATGATTAATTCTGTCAGGGGCTGACTCTCTCCTATAGGGTGAATCTCAAGTTGGGCTACTTATTGTTTGGCCCTTCCCTCAATCTTTGCTCCATCTTAATCCTGGCAAATGTTGTTGGCAGGGTAAATTTGGGGTAGAAGGTTTTGTGGGTGGGTTGGTGTTCTACTCTCTCCACTGTACACTGTCAATAGAACAAAATTACAGCCTAAAAATTGGGAAAAGGTCTTCATCAACCCTACATATGACAAAGGGCTGATATCCAAAATATATAAAGAATTCAAGAAATTAAATACCAATAAACCAAATAATCCAATTTAAAAATGGGGTACAGAGCTAAACTGAGAACCGTCAACAGTAATCTCTAGTGGCTGAGAAACACTTAAAGAAATGCTCGATTTTCTTAGTCACCAAGTAAATGGAAATCAAGACGACTCTGAGATTCCATATTACATCAGTCAGAATGGCTAAGATCAAAAGCTCTAGTGACAACACATGCTAGCAGAATGTAGAGCAAGGGGTCACCCTTCCATTTCTGGTGGGAGTGCAAACTTGTACAACCACTGTGGAAACCAATATGGCACTCTCTCACAAAATTGGGAATAGTTTTACCTCAAGACCCAGCTATAATACTTCTGGGTATATACCCAAAAGATGCTCTACCATACCACAAGGATACCTGCTCAAATATGTTCATAGCAGCTTTATTTGTCATAGGCAAAAATTGCAAACAACCTAAATGTCCCTCAAACAGAAAAATGGATAAAGAAAATATGGTGCATTTACACCCATGAACCATGGGTGTAAACCAGTCATCCATGACTGACTGTTGGCTTGATGGCCAGTCTCCTGCGGTCCTGCTAAAGGTAAATTCATTTGCTGTGAGTTTATGATTGCAGTTTCTGTTTCATGACGAGAAGATGAAATTTTACCATGCTTCTCTCCATTTTCTCTCAAGCCATTCCATTTACTCTTATGCAATGTTTCCTGAGCTTTTGTGGGAATTGCATAAATGTTCTGTTTAGAGCTAAGAACCCAACCATTATTTTTTCTCAGGAGTTTGAGCTGCCATGGGTCTGTGCACTCACAACTATTCACTGAAGAGAAGCTTCTCTAATTAAGGCTGAGAGAAGCATTTGCTTATTCAGATAAATAGACATTTAGAAGGCAGTTTTAGTTCCTGGATTTAGGACAGAAAGTAAAGATTTCTGAGGCCTTCCTCATAGAACACTACACGTTACCAATTTTGAAAAATGAGTGGGTAATTCAAACAACAACAAGATCAGAGGGAAACAAAGAAGACATCAGACACCCTTTGCAGGAAAAGTTGACAGTATTCTCATGATGCAACTGGATGTGTCTGAGCTTCATCTGAAGCTTGAGGTCATTTAAGCTTCTGCATAAGCCTTCCTGGCTTTAGTGTGGGCAGATCTTCACTGGACACTGATCACAGTGTGTGAAGAGAGCTGGCTTATGAAAAAGCTTTGTTTTGTTGGGCTTGAATAGCTTTGGGTTACAGAGTACTGCAGTTCAATCTTGAACTTCACTTGTACCGGAGAAGCAGAGCCTGAACAATAGATAATAGAGTCTTTCATTATACCAGCCTTTAGGAAGGGAAGCTACAAGTAAGTGTAAATTGAGCACAGCTGACTCCCACATGCTCTAGACAGCAGTACTTCTCCAACTAACTTTGCAGAAAGAGAGCTTTTTAATGTTTAAGCTTCAATTTCATTTTTGGACATTTCCATAAAGTAGAACACAAGTTAACTATTTAAAAATTTAATAAAACCTCATACAAGATGAAAGCCTGAATAGTTTGACCATTAGATCAATGTAAATACAAAATATACTCCAATAAATGTAATCAAAACAACATACAACAGGAGAAAAGTACTAATTGAAGTTCATTATTCATTGAAAGCTTTATAAATGATTAATGCAGAGAATAATTTGTATGGTTAGCTCTATATTGCAAAGCAATAAATGCTGTATATACTCAGTCATACTTGCATCTTTGATTAGACTTTTCAGGTTTCTGTGTTTCAGTGCAGTCTGTAGAGGGTAGAAATGTGAAGAGAGCCACAAGAAGAGTTTTTAAAGAATATTAAGAGGTCTAAATAGGGACAAATAGCAAAACACATGTGATATAAAAGTAGAATGGAAGAATAATTGGGGTGAAAATGTTTGTACAGAAGTAAAACAGGAGAATTAAGAAAGGGCAAGGGTCAACCCTATCTAAGAATTATGAAAAAGCTGCAAAGCTTTGGAAAAAAAAGGTACATGAAAAACCAATTATTTTATAAAGTAAGTAAAATATAACTTTTTAAAAAAAAAAGGAGTAAAAATGTAATTTAAATACATGGTATTCTGTATGTATGGATGACACTGTTACCACAAGTCATGGATTTTTAAACCAAACTCCTGTGCCATGCACAAGGACCTTCCCTGAATATCATGAGCCAGGGAGCCTCCATGTCTCACAAAACAATACAGGCTATTGCTATTTGTCTTTGTTATTAATTAGAACTGGATAGTTATATTCTATTACTGAAGATACCACACACTTTTGATAAAGAACGTAGAGAAATCAAGGTAGAATAAACAAAAAGTTGTCTTTCTGGTGATTCCTGTTCATTTTGCTGTAAGGTATTGTTAAGGGCACTATGTGAGAAAATTATCAGTGGTCTTAACTAGCTATTGATACCATGTATTACAAAACACACACCTGCTAGGCTAATTCTGGTTTCTGGAACAATAGTGGCATGATTAAACATTATCTCTTCATATTTGAGGCCCACTACACATTTCTACTTGAGTGAAGATATAGTAATAAAAAATTTTCCTGTGTGTGTGTGTGTGTGTGTGTGTGTGTGTGTGTGTGTAGGGATTTTAATCCATCACCATGGTTGTTCCTATCATGATCAAAGATATTGTAGGCCTGTGTGATCTGGTTGGAATGCAGACACATTGTTATTATATATCTTTGGTCACGAACAATGAAGGTGAGTTTAGTTTGTAGAAGAAAGCACCCATGTTTGAAAGTGATGTCTAATTGAGGGGCAGACAAAGTGACAAATCAGAGAAAGATGTGACAGAATGAGTCAGAGGTAGGATCTGACAAACTCTTGAGAGCAGAGAGGAAAGAAAATCTACTTGAGAGAGGGCAGAGTGAGAAAGATAGAGGAAACAATTTTATTGAGACAGTTTTACAGAGAGCAGATTTTTTTTTTTTTCTCCGAAATTCTCTCTCTGGGTTCATTTCAATATTTATTTTTTTTTATTTTTTTTTATTTTTTATTTTTAGTTACATTTTGTTAACTCTGTGTCCCAGCTGTATCCCACTCCCTCATTCCCTCCCCAACCCCACACTCCCTCCCTGGTCTCCTCCCTGCCCCTTTCCAAGTCCCCTGATAGGGGAGGACCTCCTCCCCTTTCATCTGTCCCTGTTTTATCAGGTATCTTCAGGGCTGGCTGCAAATTTTAAGAGAGCAAGCTAGACACAGATGAAGACAGACAAGCCAGAGAATGAGAAGGAGCCAGATGAAAGGGTGAGTTTATTTAACAGTAAATCTCAGAGGCTGAAAGTATTCTGGGCTTAGATTAGATTGTAAAGAGGCTAGAAATTTCCAGGTCCAGACCTAAGTTAGCAGACAGAGGCAGTACACATTGGAGTTCACCGTTAAAATTGGGCAAATAAAAGTTGCTTTCACAGTGGTAAGTAAGGCCTTCTGGATTGACATCACTAAACTATTGACCAGTGATTAGTGATATGTTGGGCAATGTTGCTGGAGGCTTCAATGAGTCTAAAAATAATCCTGTGCTTATGAGGATTAAGTAAGATAATAGAAGCCAGAATGTACCCAGTGTGAAACACAGAGTAGATTTACATTAAACTTAAAAAAAAATCTTCTACTTAACATGATTTAATGATTTTTTTCTTTAAGAATAGAATTTTTCAGACTGAGGAGATGGCTTCTGCCATCTTGGGCTAAAGAGATAGACATTTGTTGTTGATTCCCACAATCAATGAGTCCCATGCCTACATGATACAGAATAAATATATAAATAAACAAACAAACAAATAAATGTGATAAAATGAAAACAGAACAAAATTCTTTGGCTAGAGAAACAAACAGGCTCTACAAGGTATATCTTGCTGGAATTTGGCAAAATAGACATGCTGTCAAACTTCGTTCTATATATCTCTATTTCTGCTCATAAACCAGTGCTGCTGTTAGCATTTGTCAGAGAAGCTTCTTTCTGAAGTTGTCAACAGATAAAGAGACTCATCACTAATCTAGGCACTAAGAGCAAGTGACCATGGAAGTGATTAGCTCTAAATGAGATCTTGATCATCATTCCTACACCCAGGAGACATCACAGAACAGAAATTGAAAGACTATGCGACCTAGAGGATGGAGAGGTGTGCCAAAGCAACCAAGCAAGCAAACAATTAAAAACAAACAAACAATTAAAAAACCCCAAAACCAAAAACTGACTTCTAGACTTGACATGGTTGTTGCAAGCCTGAACACACAGCAACTGTGACCACCTTCACAAAAAAGAATGTAGACTAGTTGGAAGAACAAGGTGAGTGGAGGTAGGAATTGGATAAAGGAGTGTAATGGGATGAATAAGATCACAACACATTGGGGCTGGAGAAATGGCTCAGAGGTTAATAGCACTGGGTTATATGCTTTAGGGGAAGGAGAGCTTTCAGAGCAGAGTGGATCCCTAGCAGAGGACACTGCGGTGCTAGACCACACCCAAAACTGGTAACTTTATTGAGTACTGAGTACTGAGGAGCAAGAAGACAACAGCATAGCCAAAAGACAATAGCCAAAAGAATATGTTGTCTCTAAAATCCAAATAGGCCATGAAACATTAGGTATTTTTGGTGGTTATAACAAAATTTAGAGGAAACAAATTACCTTCACCTTAGAAAGAATACCTTACCACCAAAACCAGAGAAATTCACTGAGTAGAATACTTTCCAATTATAGATGATTTATTTTCTACCCTCTAATAAATAAATAAATATCTTATTAATAACCTCCAGGACCATCAGGCATTTAATATGAGCAAAATATTTTGATAAGTAATTTTTTTCATTTAAAATAATATAAAACATGCAAAATAGGTGTTATATTTTGTTATAACACTACAGTTATAACAGTTATAACTAGTTATAAAACTACAGCATGCCACTACTTTTAATACCCATAATATGTTTTTATAACCTTGACATTTTTATACATGTACACAATGTGTTGTGATTTTTAAAATGATTTATTATTTATTTTTATTTTATGTGCATTGGTATTTTGTCCGCATGTAAACATGTCTGTTGAATCCCCTCAAGCTGGAGCTAACAGACAGTTGTGAATTGCTATATGGGTACTGGGGAACTGAACCCAAGTCCTTATATCAGTATTTATGGAAAATTTTGCATCATTATAAGATTGGGGATACCAGGAGAATAGTAAATATTACTCAGAAACTTTACTTCTTTTTTTTTTTTTCCAAAAGGAGGGATACATCTATCCTCTTTGCTCTATTCTAAGTAGAAATTTTACCTTGTCTGGAAGGTGAGTGCGTTGAAAGGAGATGTATATGAATATTAACAGGAGATGGTATTGTACTAGGAACAAGTGAATTATTAGTTTTAACTATGTATAGGGAGGTTCTTCCAGAGAAGGTTGGCATATATGTTGGTGGGCTATATTGGAAAGATCCACCAGCAATGTGGGTGGAATCCATTTAATTGACTGAGGCCCCAGATATAAAAACGACAGTAACAAGACAGAAAAAGTCATTTTAGACAGTCTGCTTACCAAAAGCCTATTATTGGACTTTTTGTAGTTTGTACTTTTATAGCTCATTCCCTAACAAGTCTCATTCCTATCATATTTTATGTGTCATCTATCTTTTATCTACATATCATTTATCTTAATTTTTGAAAGGTATACAGTAATAACTGACTCCTTTTAATTTGTTAACTTCTCTCCTAGAGACTGTGTGGTTGTTGATAATACTACTTAAACCAGGGTTATTCTTCCTTCTTCACGTTGTCAACTGTCAAATTACATACGCATACTAGTGGAAGAATAGATTTCAAAGCAAGATCAGGAAGCAAGCTACTTGAATTCATTTTAACTTTTAATAAGATGAAGCAAAATGGTCTCAGACTTTCCAATATGTCAATTTTAATTCCATATTAGAAATTCTAAAAATTCATCTTGCTAATTTATATTCATATTTAAATTATCCTCTTGTGAAAGAAGTGGATTCTGGATTCATTAATTTACTATTGATGCACTATCATTTCGGAGAACACAAAATTCAAAGCATGCTTTTAATTTTCAAAAACATTTTTTGGAGGGGTTTCTGTGGATTTTCCAAATTAAAATTATCACCCACTACATGCAAAATTGTTGATTATAGACTATGGTGTTAACAGTCACCAGGAACTCTGCACTTTCAAGATTCAAATGAGTCCACCGTTTTGGTTGATGCTTCTGAGGTTTCAATCATATCAACTCTATCATATTCCTCTAATACCAACACTTTCTGCTACAATAGCTCACAACCCTCCTTGTGAGCCACATGTTCTGCATAACACCTTATCTTCAAGTTAAGCCTAGACCAGCAAAATGTAAAACCTGCTTATCTTGATTATGTTCTGCTTGCCCAGTCGACATCACCACAAAACGAAGCCTCAATAACTTATGCAGTGAGAACCCACATTTCGGGCTTTACTTAAAGAAGTTTAACTTAATAACTAATGACAATAGTGAGAGTTCCTCAACTTCTATAAATTAAACCTACTAACAATTGGAAACATTGAATTGCTTGGGAAAAAAAAGTTGTAAAAATAGATTTTGCTCTCAGAAAAGGTTATTGCATATTGGCATAATTAAAATTCTGCATGGATATTTTTCCCTGCTGAGTTTAACTTTATAAGCATCCTAGTTTGAAAATGCCTTGGAAAGGATCGGTTTGATATTTTATTCTCTGAAACGTCTTTTTCTCAGAGTGTTTGGGGTCTCTGCCATGATTTTAGCAATGCTAAGTACTAGATTTTAGAAAGGGAATTTTGTGAATTCAGGAAAGTTGTTGGCTTAATTTTAAATTAGTAAGTGCAGAATTGTTTCACTATTAAATTTTATATCAATTTTTTCTTTAAAGCTTATTTTAAAAACTGTGTATCTGTAGGATTCAATACTATATACAATCTATGTAGTAACTGTACAATGATTTGGTCTAGAGAGATTATATATATATATATATATACATATATATACTTATGCATTGTACTGAGAACATCTGTTCTTCTAGCAATTTACAGATTAAAATACATTTTTTAATCACATTTATTTTAAATATCATCTTTTCATTAATTTGACAATACACCTGAGTATATTAACTCATAAAAGGATAGTTTATTCTACTACTATTACTGTTTATTATTATTTACAATTTATTCACTTTGCATCCCAGTTTTAGCCCCGTCCCTCATCTTCTCCTTGTCTCACCCAGGAAATCAAGTTAATCCAATTAAAAGATGAGATACAGAGCTAAACAGAGAAATTTTCAATAGAGGAATATCGAATGTCAGAGAAACACTTAAAGACATGCTCTGCCATTTGATATTCCTCTACAGAGAATTCTCTGTTCAGCTCTGTATCCCTTATCTTAATTGAATTACTTAATTTGTTGATTTTTAACTTCTTGAGTTCTTTATATATTCTGGATATTAGCCCTCTGTCAGATATAGGGTTGGTGAAGATTCTTTCCCAATCTGTAGGTAGTCATTTTTTTCTGACGACAGTGTCCTTTGCTTTACAGAAGCTTTTCAGTTTCATGAGGTCCCATTTATTAATTGTTGATCTTAGAGCCTGTGCTGTTGGTGTTCTGTTCAGGAAGTTGTCTCTTGTGACAATGAGCTCAAGGCTGTTCCCCACTTTTTCTTCTGACATATTTGGAGTGTTTGGTTGTATGTTGAGTTCTTTGATCCACTTGGACTTTAGTTTTGTGCAGGATGATAAGTATGGATCTATTTTCATTTTTCTGCATGTAGACTTCCAGTAAGACCAGCACCAATTGTCTTTTTTCCATTGTATGGTATTTGATTCTTTGTCAAAAATCAAGTATCCATAGGTGTGTGGATTTATTCCTGGGTCTTCTATTCAATTTCATTGATCCACCAGCCTGTTTCTATGCTAGTACCATGCAATTTTTGTTACTATTGCTCTATAGTACAGCTTGAGATCAGGGATGGTGATACCTCCCAAACATCTTTTATTGTAGAGGATTATTTTAGCTATTTTTGGGTTTCTTGTTATTTCGTATGAAGTTGAGAGTTTGTCTTTCAAAGTCTGTAAAGAATTGTGTTGGTGATTTGATGGGAATTGCATTGTATCTGTAGATTGCTTTTGGTAATACGGCCATTTTTACTATGTTAATCCTGCCAAGCCATGAACATGGAAGATTTTTGCATCTTATGATATCTTCTTCTATTTCTTTCTTCAGAGACTGAATTTTTTTTTCATACATGTCTTTGACTTGCTTGGGTAGAGTTACACCAAGGCACTTTATGTTATTTGTGGCTATTGTGAAGGGTGTTGTTTCCCTAATATCTTTCTCAGTCTATTTTCATTTGTATACAGGGGGGACCTCTGATTTTTTTTTTTTGAGTTAATTTTGTATCCAGCCACTTTGCTGAAGGTGTTTATCAGCTGTAGGAGTTCCCTAGTAGAATTTTTGGGAACGCTCATCTATACTATCATATCATCTGCAAATACTGATATTTTGACTTCTTTTCCAATCTGAATCTTATTGATCTCCTTTGCTTTAGCAAGGACTTCAAGAACTATGTTGAAGAGATATGGAGAGAGTGGGCACCCTTGCCTTGTCCCTGATTTTAGTATGATTGATTTAATTTTCTCTCTGTTTAGTTTAATGTTGGCTATAGGCTTGCTGTATATTGGCTTTACTAAATTTAGGTAAGTGCCTTGTATACCTAATTGTCTTTATTATTTTTAGGTATGTGCCTTATATCCCTGACCTCTCCAAACTTTAAACATGAAAGAGTGTTGATTTTGTGAAATGCTTTTTCAGCATCTAAGGGAATGTTTTTTTTTTTCTTTCAGTTTATTTATATGGTGGATTACATTGATGGATTTCTATATATTGAACCACCCCTGCATGCCTGGGATGAAGCCTACTTGGTCATGCTGGAGGCTATCTTTGATATGTTATTGGATTCAGCTTTCAAGTATTTTATTGAGTATTTTTGCATTAATGTTCATAAGAGAAATTGCTCTGAAATTCCCTTTCTTTGTTTGGTCTTTGTGCAGTTTAAATATCAAAATGACTGTGGCCTCATATAATATTCCTTCTGTTTCTATTTTGTGGAATACTTTAAAGAGTATTGGTATTTTCTCTTCTTTGAAGGCCTGGTAGAATTCTGAGCTGAGGCCGTTTGTTTTTGGTCTTTTTGGTCTTTTGTTTGTTTGTTTGTTTGTTGTTTTTTTTTTTGGTTTTTGTTTTTTGGATGGGAGACTTTTGATGACAGCTTCTATTTCCTTAGGGAATATAGGACTTTTTTATTTATTCACCTGATCTTAATTCAGCTTTATCAAATGTAATCTATCAAGAAAACGGTCCATTTCCTTAAATTTTCAAACTTTTGTTGTATATAGGGTTTTGCAGTAAGCCCTAATGATTCTTTGCCTTGGTGTCTCTATCTTGGCTTGTAGCCATTGGAGCTATCACAGTCCAAAACATTATGGGAAGGGCATATGGCTCAGAAATTTCTCAACATGTGGTAGCTAGAAAGCAAAGGATTAAGATGTAGGATCTCAGTACTTTTTAAGATTTCCAATGACTTACAATGACTTACATGCATACCCCTACGTCTTAAGTTTCCTGCCTTTGACTATAATATCTCCACCAACAAAGAATATTCATGGACTAGATCTAGGCCCACAACACATATGTAGCTGATGGGCAGCTTGTCATGTGGGTCTGTAGCAAGTGAAGAAGAGTTGTCTCTGACATGGACTTTGTGGCCTGCATTTGGATCCCTTTCCCCTAGGTAGGCTGCCTGGTCTGACCTCAGTGTGAGAGGAAGAGCTTAGCCCTGCTGTGACTTGATATGCCAGTGTCTAAGTCTCTGAGGTTATTCACTGACGAAGTTGAAACTTTCTTCTTAAAGCCTGTGGTTACAAAAAATTGACTATAAGAAGAGTAGAAATTGAGAGTGGGACATCTCTTTGTCAAGCTGAAGGCCTGTGACAGGGTAGGCTCTGGGACGACATACTTGTGACTTTAGCTGAGCCTGCTAATAAGAGGGAAGGGGACATGAAGACTAACGTGACCATCGCCTAGCCAGGAAGGACTAGCAGAAGGAAGGGAACAGCAACCCGATGACAAAAACTGTGATCCAAAAATTACTCTCCCTACAAGAGGTTCAGGGAAAAAGAGGGAACAAAGATTGAGGGGCAGTCCAAACAATAACTGGTCTAACCTGAGACCAACCCTACAGCAGAGAGCCAGATCCTGACATTAATAATGATACTCTGCTATACTTTCAGGGAGGAGCCCTACTTGTCTGTTATATGGGAGGCTCCAGCCAGAAGCAGATGGAGACAGATGCTAGGACTTGTAGCCGAGCATGGAGCAGAACTTCAGGGGTTTTGTGGAAGTGTTTGGAAAAATAGAAGGATCTGGAGGGGATAGGAACCTCAAAAGAAGACCAACAGAGACAATGAACCAAGTCCCATGGGACTTACAGAGACAGACATCAACTAAAGAGCATGCATGGTCTGGACCTAGGCCTCCATCGCATATGTTCCTAATGGATGGCTTTGTCTTCATATGGATCGCTTGGCGAGGGGAGTTAAGGGGAGCTTTAACATGGACTAATTGCCTGTTGTTGAATTACTTTCCCCCTGATAGTACTGCCTTGCCTGGCCTCAGGGGAGTACAAAATGCTCATTCCTGCTGTGTCTTGATGTACTGGGAAGGGTTGATATGGGGGAGGAGAGCTTCCCTTTTGGGCAAAAATGGAGAGGGGAAGGGGGAAAAAGGATAGTGGAAGGAAAGATGGGACGGTCACCCTTGGGATGTAAAGTAAATAAACTGAAATAATAAATTAAAAGAAAAGTGGAAATTGTTATTAAAATAAACATATGTTCTTCCTTTCTAATCTAATAAACATCAGTTCGTTGAAAACATGCTAGGACAAATAACTTCCCTGGAAGAAATTGTGAAGCTCTAGATAAAAGAAAGTTTCTTGAAAAATAAAAAATTCACGAATCCCATTCACCTAAAAGGCTCATTTAAACACAATATTTGTTCCAACCACAGAATTTGGGATTTATTGAGCGTAGAGTGGAGTATAAAGTTTCTATTTCTAGTAACTATATTTAGAATATTTGTTATTTAACACTGGTCATCAGAGTAAAGGAAAACAAAAACTGTAGTGAAATGCCATTGGTCCTAGCTAGAACAAGTAGAGTTAAAAAGAACGGTATGATGAAACATTAGCTATGACAAGAAGCAAGAGAACAGATCTCTATTGTTGATGGGAAGGACTTTTGACAAATGGCTTTGGAAAGGGATTAGGCAATTTCTTAAATGAACAGTCACCTCTGAGTGAATTATTATTTACCTTTGAGTCCACAGTGTTCAGTCTAAAGGAAATGCAGTAAATTTGTACCATGGAACGGTGGTTATACAAGGATGGAATACGTACACACCATCACAAGGCAGGTCCTGAGAAGCTTTGTGAATGAAAGTAGCCAAAAAAAAAAAAAATGCGTTGCATGCTAGCTAGTTTCTTTTTATGACATATGTAATACGAATAAAATAAACCTATGGTGATCAAAAAGAAATGCTGTCTTGACCATTGAGTATCAACTGAATGGAAGGTGACGCATGGGTGAAAAGGTGATCGAGGTAGTTGTGACTTTGGGAAATGATGATGAAATTAAAACCCACGACTTTTTCTATAAATCAACTTTTTTCATTATTACACATCAGTCTTACTTGGTATATTCTTGGACTATGGATAGGACTAAAATACTGTGAATCAAATTTGATGATCAATTAAGGAAACTGAAAATTCTACTCATTAGCCAGCAACTGTAAGTTAAGATGACTTGAAGCCTGATAATGTGTATCTGTGCTCATTGGAGAAACAGGGAACTAAAACGATCATGACACATAAGATATAATTTTAGAGATTATATGAATTTAGTTGCCAAAATGATGCTATATTTCTTAGGAAGGGTCCATTTCAAAATGAGCTTTCTTTTTACTCCGTGATAAAGGCCCATGTTTTATATATAATCTGTTAGCTAAATACCCATACACTATGGATGCAATTAAAAATCATGCATGGTATTTTTTTTAAATACTGTCAGGCACCACTAAGGCCCAAGACTGGTTCAATCTGAAAGCCTGTGTATATTAAAAAGTCCTTTATCTTCAGCAAAGAATAGTACATTGCCAATAAGTTTTAGTTTTATGGCTTGCATATCCATCAGCTATCTAACTCTGTTTCCTATATTCTCTGGAGGCACATATACTTTCTTTGTGTGACTTGTGATATTCCCTGCTTGGTAATAATTGTCCATATATATGGAGCCTATTCCTCCATGGATAGTTACTGAGTTTTTTAACCTGATAGTCTTAGCTTACTAGGCCAACTGTCACAGAATTCCTTGCTGGCAGATATCTTATTTCTGTCAGGTAAACGTTTGGAAATAAGGTCTTCAAAATAAAGATAACCGGAAAATTGTAAGCAAATATCTGGAACATTCTCTTAATATAGTCACTTTTTGTTCTTTCAAAAGAACACATTAATATGGAGTGAAAGGTATCACAGTCATTATGCTGAAAATATGTTTGGGGGATTAAAGAAAAAAATGTGGGTTTTTGTTATTTTGATTAATTTTTATTTATTATTACTATTATTATTTGCTTCTAACTCATGAGTCCAAACCAGCTTTAAAAATCACATGACAATGGTCATTAAGCTAAACCATATTTGGAAGAATTGGTTGTGTAGGAATGTGGGTGGATAGTCCAAGCCTATCTTTTTTATTTTTTATTTTTTATTTATTTTTATTTTTATTATTAGTTACATTTTATTAACTCTGTATCCCAGCTGTATCTTGCTCCCTCATTCCCTCCCAATCCCACCCTCCCTCCCTCATCTCCAAGTCCACTGATGGGGGAGTCTCCTCCCCATTCATCTGATCCTGTTTTATCAGGTATCTTCAGGACTGGCTGCAAAGTCCTCCTCTATGGCCTAGCAGGGCTGCTCCTCCCTTGGGTGGGGTGGGGAGATCAAAAAGCCTGCCATTGAGTTCATGTCAGAAATAGTCCCTGTTCCCCTTACTAGGATACCCACTTGGTTACTGAGCTACAACGGGCTACATCTGAACAGAGGTTCTAGGTTATATCCATACATGGTCCTTGGTTGGAGAAACAGTCTCAGATAAGACTCCTGTGCTCAAATATATTTGGTCCTATCTTTTTTTTTAATATCATTTCGGAGGTATCTGCATTTAGGAAGGATTTTTTTTTTTTTTTTAAGAGCAGCATTGGTTCTTAAAGCATGCCAAATATTCTCCACATCTCTTCATTTTAAAAAAGCTACTTAGCATTCCATCCTTCCATTATGTACACAACTTAGATATGTGAAGCAAATCAATGGTAATAGACTTCTTTGCTGCACTGTGACTTAGGAGGAGAAATCCCCTACCAAGGTGCGAAGAAAGTCACTTGTGTTACTGGAATGCAAGAGGGGGCTGAGCTTGTACACAAAGGAGTTTTTTGAATGTAATGAGTAACTGTGCCAAATTTAGTTAGTTTTCCTTTCACTGCAGGCACTGCAGTCATCGACATCTTAACACAATTATATGAATTGACAAGTACACTCTCTTAACTTAATGTAAACAGTTGATAAGATTGAGTTAATACTGAGATACAATCTGTTTGGATGACTCCACACCTGCTTAGGACCCAAAAGGCCACAAGGAGTGGAATGAAACAAGAAGTTTATGTGGCCTCACCATGTGTCCTTTTCTTCATTGTCACTGCCACCTAACACAAATTTGATTTATTCAGGTTTAAGTCTGCATTCGCAGCACTATTTATATTGGGAAAATATAATTTGCATGTCACCATCTGTGAAGAAAGATTATTAAACAATAAAGGATTAAGAGATAAACAGTAAAGCCTCCAAGCAATTCCTTGAGTCCAAACTATAAATGCTGCAATTCTGAAAGATTTGTTTAAAGGCTTCCAAACTGATGTGAGGTGCTGAAGCTCTTCTAGAAATAGAGAGCAAGATAAAATATGAAAAAAAAAATGCATTGTTGTTAGGTTACCAAGTATAGTTTAGCATGGTTTTCGATTAATTTGCTTCTTTTTTAACTTTCTGCCATGCTGATTTGATTTCTTTTCTTCACTTTAATAGTGTAATTATTACAAAATTCAATCTTTTATATGGGACAATTTGTACCCTCAATAATGCTTACAAAGAAGTTATATCTCCATTTAACATTTATTCTAAGATAATGATTCTTCTCTGGCTAATACTTTCCAGCAAATATAATATACATTAAAGCCAGTAATTTTGTTTCTTTTCAAATTTCCTTTTCAAACTTAATTTGTCTGCCTAATGATGAGTCTTTAGTTTCAGAAAAGCATTTATTAAAGAAAGAATATTTATTTGTATTTAGACATGCATTGGGATATAATATACCAGCAGTGTAATATCTTAGAGTCACCTCTAACACACCTAGGTGAGGCAAGCTTTACTGGGATATTTTGAGAAAGGGCAGAGTGGGGCATGTATGAGGTGCAGAAAAGCTATTGCTGTGGTTTATGAGGCAAGTGCCAATAGTTCTAAACGCATCCCCAATGTGTTTTCTGAGTAAGCTAAGTAAAAAGTCATTTTTTGTAATGGAAAATTGATTAAAAAACAACACAAAATGAGTAAGATAAAAGAACAACAGCATTAAAAAGCAGCTTGATAGATGATTATACTTATTGTAGAGTGTCTCCTTCATTTCTCAAAAATTAAATCAAGTTTTAACTAATGGGAATTATCTAACAACTCCAAAATGTCAAATCACCGTTGAGTCTCAAACTCATAATGCTTACATGGCTTATTAATGTTACAGAGTGGTACTGACGTGTAAGTTATGAGCTGGAAGACAATATTAAGCACAGATGTCTCCTACTGCTCAATACTGAAAAGTTCTTATTTTCCAATTGTGGGAAAAACTTCCTAAGCAGATGACAGACATACAAAAGAAAATGTTGCAGAGCCTGAAGAGGAGAAGTGTGACCATGCTAGCATGTGGTCACACAATGTAGACAATAGAGACCTTGGGCTCTAGATGAAATTGTCTTGCCTATAAGGCAGATTAAATCAGAAGGGTACAACTAACTGATACAATAAATGATTATAATTCAAGCATGAAGGGTATTTCTAAAGAAAGGAGTGGTTAATATGTAATAGTCTATAATGTTACAGGGAGTTTTTGAAATTGATTTACTTTTTTAACACTTTAAATACAAAATAGAGTATGTATTCCCATTCTGCTAGAAATATTTATATATATACATAAATATATATTTATATTTATATATACATAAATATATATATATATATATATTTATGTATATATATTTATATTCTCTTTAATTTCAGAGAAGGGTTTACTGGATCTCATGGATAAAGGCAAGCATTATATTGAACTCTATCTCCTGTCCTGTATAACTTCTTTTCAATATATAAATTTTATTTCAATTGAAAAAGCCTACACACACTAAGACCCGACTGCACGTGAAGCCCTGTTGGCCATGGGCATTTAGGTGCACTTGCGTTTTCCCTGGTCTTCTGTGTGGTGGAGAGCAGTGCTGGCACAATCTGGCCCTTTTCTGTATACCCAGCTCCACCCTCCCTCTTGTGCCAGGTCATACATGTCAAAATAAAGCCTTTAGAATCAGAAGAGGGAGAGAGAGAGAGAGAGAGAGAGAGAGAGAGAGAGAGAGAGAAATTGTGTGAGAGAGAGAAATTGTGAGAGAGAGAGAGATGAGAGAGCCTAGTTGGTTACAGAAAAACTTGACTGCAGAAGGGAATATCTTCCAAGCAGTTTCTTTCTGAAACTGTGACTTAACTAGTATTACAAATTTTGTTTCCTGGATCATCTAATGCAGATTTGGGATAGAGGTATTTTGCTCTAAGTTGTACTGCTATTTTTTTAATTTTTATTTTTTTTAAATATTCATCACAGGTTATTTACTTTGTATCCCAGCAGTAGCCCCTCCTTCCTTCTCTCCCAATCCCACCCTCCTTCTCTCATCTCCTCCCTGTCCCTTTCCAAGTCCACAGCTAGGGGAGGTCCTCTTCCCCTTCCATCTGACTTACCCTAGCTTCTCATGTATCTTCAGTACTGGCTACAATGTCCTCCTGTGTGTGTCCTAGCAAGGTTGTTAGTCCCTCAGGGACAGGGGGAGGTAAAGGAGCCAGTTCTTGAGAACATGGCAGAATATCTGCCATGTTCCCCTTACTAGGGAACTCACTTGGATACTGAGCTACCATGGTCTACATCTGACCAGGGGTTCTAGGTTATATCTAAACATGATCCTTGGTTGGAGAAACAGTCTCATAGAGGGCCCCCGTGCACTGATATATTTTGTCCTTGTGGCACTCCTGTACTCTCCCGGTCATATTAACTCCCTCTTTTTCATATGATTCCCTGCACTCTGCAGAAAGGTTTGGTTATAATTCTCAACATCTGTGTTGATATGCTACTAAGTAGAGTCTTTCAGAGGCCCTCTGCGGTAGGCTCCTGTCCTGTTTCTTTTTTTCTCCTGCTTCCCATGTCCATCCTATTTGTCTTTCTAAGTGAGGATTTATCTTCTTACCCTGGGTCCTCTTTCTTGTTTATCTTCTTTAGGTGCACATATTTTAGTATATTTAGCCTATCTTATAGGACTACATAAGTGAGTATATACCATGTGTGTCTTTCTGCTCCTAGGATACCTCACTCAGGATGAACTTTTCTAGATCCCACCATTTGTCTACAAATTTCATGATTTCCTTCTTTTTAGTTGCTGAGTAGTATTCCATTGTGTAAAAAAGAGATCATCTCCATCCCTGATCTCAAGCTATACTACAGAGCAATAGTAAAAAATAAAAAAACAAAACAAAACAAAAAAACAAAACAAACAACAACAAGAAAAACCGGCATGGTATTGGCATAGAAGCAAAAAGTAGATCAATGGAACCGAATAGAAGACTCAGAAATAAACCCAAACACCTATGAATACTTGATTTTTGACAAAGAAACCAAAACCATTCAATGGAAAAATGACAGCATCTTCAACAAATGGTGCTGGTCCAACTGGATGTCTATATGCAGAAAAATGAAAATAGATCTATATTTATCACCCAGCACAAAACTAAAGTCCACGTGGATCAAAGACCTCAACATAAAATCAGATACACTAAACCTTTTTAGAAGAAAAAGTGGAGAAGAGCCTGAAACTCATTGGCACAGGAGACAACTTCCTGAACAGAAAACCAACAGCACAGGCTCTTATAGCAACAGTTGATAAATGGGACCTCATGAAACTGAAAAGCTTCTGTAAAGCAAAAGACATTGACATTAGAACAAAACGGCAGCCTAAAGACTGGGAAAAGATCTTCACCAACCCTATATCTGAAAGAGGGCTGATATCCAGAATATATAAAGAACTAAAGAATTTAAAAAGTGATAAATCAAGCACTCCAATTAAAAAAATGGGGTAAGGAGCTAAACAGAGAATTCTCTTTAGAGAAATATCAAATGGCAGAGAAACACTTATAGAGATGCTCAACATCTTTAGCCATCAGAGAGATGCAAATCAAAACGAACTTGAGATTCCAACTTACACCCATCAGAATGGCAAAGGTTAAAAACTCAAGTGACAACACATGCTGGAGAGGTTGTGGAGAAAGGGGAACCCTCCTCCACTACTGGTGGGAATGTAAACTTATACAGTCACTTTGGAAATCAATCTGGCACTTTCTCAGACAATTAGGAATAGCACTTCCTTAAGATCTAGCTATAGCTCTCCTAGGCGTATATC
Source organism: Psammomys obesus (assembly GCF_907164565.1). NCBI lineage: Eukaryota > Metazoa > Chordata > Mammalia > Rodentia > Muridae > Psammomys > Psammomys obesus. Next base: position 25,060,388 of record NW_026596057.1, on the reverse strand, counting down.
CAAAAGATGCTCAAGTACACAACAAGGACATTTGCTCAACCATGTTCGTAGCAGCTTTATTCATAATAGCCAGAACCTGGAAACAGCCCAGATGTCCCTCTATGGAGGAATGGATCCAGTTGTAATGTTCTAAAGTTTAAAGAGGCCATGAATTTGAGAAAGAGCAAAATGGGTGACATGGGAGGGTTTGGACAGAAGAAATGGAAGGAAGAAATGATGTAATTATATTATAATTTCAAAAATGAAATCAGATGATGTGAAATAGAACTTTAATAATAGCACATAGTGAAAATTTATTATTATCTTTGTTTTCCATACTGATAAGTGTGAACTAAAAAAGTTAAATCCATGTCTTTATTTACATGATTACAAAAAATCACATAAAATACTTTATCAGTCTTAACATTTTTATGTTTTACATATCCAATATTATTTTCAGAAGTATATATACTTGCATACATACAATGACTATTTTCCAAGTACCTTCATATATATTGATATCAAATCATACATCATGTACAGGTTCTTGTTAGGAAGGTATAAATAAGGATTCTGTAAAATGGGATGACTACATGGAATGACAAGATAATGAGAGAACCTGCCTTCATAGAGCATGAGATGGAGCAGGGTAACAATGAAGGAATACACATAGTGTATGAGGCGGAGCAGGCTGCTTCCTGTGTTCTCAGGATCTAAGAAGCTCATTATTGCAGTATATAAACGCACATGTGTAACCTTTGAAATGTGCTCAGCTAAAGCAGCATCAAGGGATAGACTGGATTAAGGAAGGGTTTCTTTTCTCCTTCTTCTGATGTCCATCCTCTTTGCCTTTCTGGATAGGCATTGAGCATTTTAGCAAGAGTCCTCCCTCTTGATTAGTTTCTTTAGGTGTACAGATTTTAGTAGGTTTATCCTATATTATATGTCTATATGAGTGAGTATATACAGTGTGTGTCTTTCTGCTTCTGGAATAGCTCACTCAGGATGATCCTTTCCAGGTCCCACCATTTACCTGCAAATTTCATGATTTCCTTGTTTTTTTTTTTTTTTTTTTAATTGCTGAGTAATATTCCATTGTGTAGATGTCCATGGCAGTTCAGTATCCAAGTGGGTTCCTTTGTAACAGGAACAGGGACTGTCTCTGACATGAACTGATTGGCCTGCTCTTTAATTACCTCCCCCTGAGGGGGAAGCAGCCTTGCCAGGCCACAGAAGAAGACAATGCAGCCACTCCTGATGAGACTTAATTGACTAGGATCAGAAGGAAGGAAAAAAGACCTCCCCTGTCAATGGACTTGGGGAGGGACATGCGTGCAGAGGGTAGAGGAAGGGAGGGATTGGGATAGAAGGAGGGAGGGAACCACAGGAGGGATACAAAGTGAATAAATTGTAATTAATAAAGAATTTTTGAAAATTTTTAAAAAATTATTATCGGAAACAATAAAGAAAAAAAAGAAAGTGTTTCAGTTGCATCATCATAAACTGGTTGCCGTGACAAGGGCTTTAATTTTTTTTTAAACTTAAACTTAAACCAAGATTATTAAACTTTCTATCAAGTAGATATCTCTTAGTGTCATACTACTTTTGTCAAAATATAGTCATTAGTCATTATTTAAAATCAGCTTGGAATGATAACTTAAATGAGCAGCTGTTCTTGTAGACAATTAAAATGTTGCATATTTGTAATAACATTAGTGACAGACAAGCTGTTATCACATACCTAAGCATCTGAAATTAGTCATGAAAACTCTGTTTCTAGAACAACAAAATGAAGATATTAACTTAAACTCTACATAGACTGGAATGCAAAGCAGCCATTATTTCTCTACAGCCCTGCTGTGGTTGTTTAAGGATTGTTAATGTGCTTCTCACTTGTTGCCTGTGGTTTCAAAATAATGATCAAGAAATTCAGACAGGGTGAGTCTGATAATAATTATGTCTGGTCAATGAGTTGAACTGTAAAATTAACTTTTGTGTTGACAATAGCCAAACAGTGCTTTCATAAGCATAATCAGAAGCTTAAAAAACTTCTAGTCAAAACATTTCCAGACATTTAATATTGTACCATAAAACCAAATATGTATATTTGTATACATATGCAAATATATGTATACATACTTAGGTTAAAATTGCTTAAATGAACTTCATTCTATCTCAAAATATTCTAAGAACCTTTTTTAGACATCAATATTCTAAGCATATTTTATAGCAGGCTAGGGATCATACACTATTTTGTGACAGGGATGCTATACATTTTACAGTATTTCTTAATAAACCAGGTAATTTGTGTTTACTATTAAATGACAATGAATATTTCGATATTTTAGTTGGTCAGAAAATTAAATATTATTGATTCATGATTTTTTTCCTTATATGGCATTATACAACCTAGACATAAGTGAATGAATTTCTTTTCAGATTCAGGCTTTTGTTTATTTTATGAAATTAAAATACTTTTGTCATTATAGTATTTTGGAATGTCCTAGGGATAATTCAAACTACCATTCAGTCAACTCTGCAATGTAAAGAACTTTATGATTCATTTTTTAAATGTTTTATTTACTTTTATGTTAAGTGCTTTGGTGTTTTGCCTGCATGTATGTTTGTATCGTGGTGTCAGAGCTATAAGTCCTTATAATCAAAAGATATTAAGAAGTAAAATGACATGTTTAAATTTGCACGCTGCTTAATTATGTTTTTCACTGCTGTGTGAAAATATTTTAATAATAATCTTTTAATTTTGCTGTTGAATAAACTAAGACATAAAGATGCTAACTTTTCCAGTTTATTTGGTGAAAGTGATTTGGGAGCAAAAACTTGAATTATTTTTGTGGCCCCCTTTGTTCATGATTGCTCACTGAACAATTTTGCATTTGAGCTTTTTATATTAATTAATGATCGTGACAATAAACAGTCATTTACTCATTTTTTACTAATATAATGAAAAATGTTTGAAACTGAGCGCAAGGAAAAACAACAACAACAACAACAAATCCTTCTTTACTTTGGCATGCACCTTAGACCAAAACAGCTGAACTCGATGTTCGCCGAACTTGGCAAGAACTGGAGTCTGACAAAAAGTAATCTCATGCCAGCTTCCATTTGAAATTAAATGTTCTGCCAAAGTTATATGCTATTGAAAATTGGGACTTTATATTAATCTTCAAATTCAATATATACCACCAATAAAAATTTTAATTTTAATAGGCACTACTCTGTTATTAGAAAACATATATGCTGTGTTCTGTAGCACTAGAATTCCCAAGGAAAGTGACACTTTTAAGTTGAGTTATTTGGAAAGACATTGGATATCTCATTTATATTTTATGATGTTTTATTACTCTCTTCAGAAGAAGCTTTCTCTTCCAAGGTATATTGTTTCAACCCCATTTCCACATTTAAATCTCATTTTATGACTTTCTACATTATTCTAATTTTCATGTAAATGATTCCAAAATACCTATACATATCATTCTTTTGAGTATCCCTGTACAAGTACTATTTCATGTTCCTTTCAATATAGGTAAAAGTTTAAAAGAATGATGTTCACTTGAACTGTCCATACCTCATTCATGGAAGATTCTTTAAAAATGGGAAGTCTGTCATCTATCTATCTATCTATCTATCTATCTATCTATCTATCTATCTATCTATCTACAATCTACCTACCTACTATTTGTCTAATTGGCAGAGAACTTTATAAACAGAGTGAATTGGCTTTGATTTGAAAGCATTAGAAGCCTAGAAAGTGTAGAAATAATAACTCCATGTTTTCCTGATGCTGTTCAGTTTTCACAGTTAGTCTTTAGCTCAGGCTGCCATACATTTAGTGACAAAGTTGGGTGTTTAACCTTTGTCCTCTTTACTCAAACCTGCCCCCTAATATGGATAATGAAATGAATCACCAATCATCTCTACTCTTCACCCAACCCGGTCAATTTTTAATTAAAATTTTATTTTTCTATATTAAGTACAGTTTATTCACTTTGTATCCAAGCTGTAGACCTGTCCCCCATTCCCTCCCAATTCTACCCTCTGTCCCTCATCTCCTCCCAAGCCCCTCTCCAAGTCCACTGATAGGGAAGGTCTTTCTCCCCTTCCATCTTACCCTAGCTTATCAGGTCTCATCAGGACTAGCTGCATTGTCCTTCTTTGTGGCCTGGCAAGGCTGCTCTCCCCTCGGGCGTGGAGGTGGGGGTGGGGTGAGTGTCAAAGAGCCCTCCACTGAGTTCAGTTTTGATCCCCTTAATAATTCTCAATTTCTTTTCTTTTCAATTTCTACTGCCTTTTCCATTTTTTAGTCACAACCTCTCTGAACAGCCTTTATTTTTCTGAATGATATGTTAATGTGTTTCAAGATTGATCATAAATATTTATGCCAAATGCTGCATTTTCTGTCTTTTTCTGGCCTTGTTAAAACTTTTAGCCCAAGTCTTCATTGTGTCCAGCCTGTGACCCACATATGCACCCCAGGAAATCTATAAATATGGCCCAATACCAGATAATACATTTACTCAAAACATTATGAGATTCTTATTGCTAGTTTTTGATAACTCAGTTGTGAGGCATGAACTCTGTAAATGATGACAATTTAATATAATAGGGAAGATTAAACATGCCTGACAGTTATATTTATTACAAAGATTCAACTTGCTGTAATGATGTGACTGTGGTTTACCCAGAATAGAAATCTAGCTCACAGATTACTTCATACATGATAGGTATTCAGTGTGAATTTGCTAAATAAATAAATGTACAAATATATCCCTTCTTTTCCTATTGTTTGTTGTATGTGCCCTTGGGATTTCCTCTGGATGTCCTTAGCAGGTAAGAGTGTCAAAACCTTATATAAATTTCTGTAAAAAAAGTAAAGATTTTGAAAGAATGTTTTATATTGTATTAATGATTACTTCAAAATTTGCCATTGTGTTGCTATAATAGAATTCCCATGGATGTATACTTTAGAAACTAGTGGGATTGTTTTGAGTTTACATTTCTAGAAATTAAAAAGCATTTGAAATATCTGCAATAGTATCTGCATCTTGGCCAGTGCTTCAACTTATGCCATAACATGATAGCGAATAGAAATGGGAAATAGCAACATGAAAGAAGAGGACAGGAAGCCACACTCAAATCCTCATGGCTGCTTTTCCCCTTTGTTGTTAGTCCCTTCTTAGCTCTCCACCCTGTTGACATATCTACTTCTATTAGTTTCACTTTTAAAGGATTTTCCATCTCTGCAGAGCACCACAGTGAAAAACAAAGGCATAACACTGTGTACACCCAAGAAGGTGCATTAAACAAACATATGTCCAACAGTTTCAAAGACTTTGGAAACACTACTGCACTTTGCAAATTTGTCCCATAACTTATGTACAATCAGTAATGACAGTTTCCAATTGGAGCAAATATGAACAAAGTTATTGCAATCCTATGAAACTCTCAGCTGGCTAAAAGAATGCACATCCAATAACAGGCTGAAAAGCGTATATTACTTTAAAATCCTTCTCTATTGTGTTTCTATAAACAAAACCATGGCAGTTGATATAATTTAGATGAAACAAAATACTAAAAAGCTATTATCAATAAACCTTTGGTCTGAGGATGTAGAACAGTCAGTAGAGTGCTTGCCTAGGAGCATGAAGGTCTGGACATCATCCCAGCAGCACCTAAAACTTTGGCTGTTAGGTTCTGATACTTCCAAATACGGAGGTAGATAGGAGAATCAAAAGTGTAAATATATCATTTTCATTACCTACTGCTTTGAAAATTCAAGGCATGGATGGGCTATATAAGACCTTGTTTAAGAAAAAGAGAGAAACAAAGACACAGACAGTCTGACAGAAAACACACACACACATACACACAGAGGGTGAAAAAGGGAAAGACTACTTTAAAAGTTAACAATGATAAGGTAATTTTTGCATATCTTATGATTAATTTTAAGGCCATGAGACAAGACAGTATTTGAATGCATTATTTGTTCAACCATGCTTTTCCCTTGTTAGCCTTTGTGACTCTCATGAATTTTCCTTGTAGATATAGACTTGATTGTTTTAAGTTCTTTTCTCCTCAACACTTTCTTAAAGTTAAGCTATTAAAAGTCAGAGAAAAGAAGCTGTTGAAAGCATGAAGTTGGAATCTGTGGCAGTTTTAACTTTCTATTTTTATCTTTTCTGAGTTTCAGCGGCTCTTCCTTCCTCTCTTGATGGTTTGAAAGATTGCTTTTTAAGCTAGCTATATCACCACAGTGTATAATAAAACATGTTTGCAGCACTTTTATGACAACAGAATCTCTTTCGTGCTTTTCTAGCATTAGCAGCCAAGACCGTTACAAGGAAAGCCTGGGAGAAAAGGTAAAGATGACAAAGGTGATAAACACCTACTTGGGGAATGGGGGAGACACACAGCCAATTTCTTTCATTTATATTGACTGAGGCAGGCCGAGGGACTAAACTGGCTAGAAGAATAATGTGGTCAGTGGGATTAAGTACAAGTAGGACACTTTTCTCTTCATCATGGAAATTTGCACATTGTGTCCAGGAAGATTTCCATGGTCTGCTGATAGATTGTCGTGACATTATCTTGAAAAGATAAGTATCATAACTCTGAAATTCACGTTTATAGTAATTTCTGCAATAAACTCAGGTTAGAGTTGCCACATAGGTCAAATAAAACTATGTGATACCAAATTAAATTTAATTTCAGATAAAAATTATGTGTTCTTTGTAATAGTCCCTGCCCTGTGCACTACTTATACTAATATATATATATATATACATATATATAAATATATATATATACTAATATATATATATATTTGTTTTAAGTTTACCTGGAGGGACCTCAGTCCAACATTTCTATCAGTATGTTTATAAAGAATTTCTACCAGTTTCTATGAGGATGAACAAAGCAGAACAGAGTAACACAGAAATGATTTGTAACCCATTTAAATGCTCAAATTTCAATTTCGGATATAATATTGTAGGAGTTGGCATATTTTCTGTAAGTTTTGTTCACAAATAAAAAGCAATAGTTATTTTTCATTTATTTCCATATGAACTATCTATTTAATGTTCCCAATAGATTATCCAAAGTGAATCACTAGTTACATTAGTTATGTAAAATCCAGCATGCCCAGCCCTACCAAAATGCTGTTTTTTCAAGAAGTGTTTCTAACCTGGCAACACAATCAACTCTACACAGTATATTGAATTCACTAAGATTTACCTCTTAGGTGTTTTGTGGGGGTATGGAGGTTGTTTCGAGACAGGATTTCTCAGTAGCTTTTGGCTGTTCTTAACTTGCTTTGTAGCACAGGCTGGCCTTGAACTCACAGTGATCCACCTGCCTCTGCCTCACTGAGTGCTGAGATTAAAGGAGTGTGCCTCCATATCCAGCTGCCCCTTGAATCTTAAGATGGTTGTTTTACTTTGGAATTTTGAATCAACAAACACAATTAATATGTCATGACTGTAGAATTGGAAACTAGCTAAAACATTTTGACAATTTAAGAGCTGTTATTATTATAAAATGCTTTTACCTTTATCTAGCCAGTAATATACAACAAAATAAAATAAAGCAACAAAATGATAGTAATGATACCTAAAATATTAATTTTGACACATTATGGAAATAGCTTCTAATTTATATTTCCTAAGTTGGTGTTATCTTACATATGAACTATGTAGCATTTTTCCACCTTTCTGTAACCATTCATTGGGAAATACACGAATATAAATAAAAATAGAGCTCATTCACAATTAAAGGATATCTATGTCATCAACTGTGAACATTAATAAGTTTGGGTCATATCAACCAACCTAAACTCCAAGTACATCATTCTGGAATCCTTTCTTTTTAAGCATTGGCTTTAGGTATATTTTTGTGATACTGAAAAGCAGGTGTTAAATGCTGAGGAACAATATTGGCCAATAGGCAATGCAGAACTTCATGTATTATATGGGAGTCCCGCCCAGGCAACTTGATAGAGGACATTTAGTTCCTTAACCTCCAATCACTTTTCCATTATCTTCTTCAAGTACTGAACCACCTAGGCATCTCATTACAGATAGTGTCAAACAGGTATCAAGTCTACTGTGTCTTGGCTCCAATATTCATACCCCCTTGGAAGTTTGTCTTTCTTTGAAGACCGTGGCTTCCCTACTTTATTTCCCAAATAATCTTCTTGCAGATAGAGTGATGATATTACCTTCATAGATTGATCAACCTTCCCCAACAGTTTCATGTTACTTGATTCTTTGTCAGAAACCAGTGTTCTGGGTCTGACTTGTGCTCACTTTTTAATACAACTGAACAATACTCATGCTAATGAAATATTCGGAGAAGACCTCAATAGGAAAAAATCCATCATATTATTCCTGACCCAATTTGTTCATTCTTTTTAAAAAGAAAATTATTATTCACTTAAAATCCTTGTTGTAGCCCTACCCATCTTCCCCTCTTAGTCCCAGCCTTCCTTCCTCCCCATTCCCTCTCCTCTTTTCCTCAGAAAAGGGGAGGTCCCTTTCCCATCTATCCCTGCTCATCAAGTTGCACCAGGACTAAGCATATCCTCTTCCCCTGTGTCCTTGTAAGGAAGTCCCACCAAGGGGAAGTGATCAAAAAGCTGCCAAGTGAGCCCCTATCCAATGCAGTCCCCACATTACTTACTAGAGGACCCATATAAAGCCTAAACTGGCCATCTGTTATATATTTGTAGTGGCCTAAGTCCAGTTCATGCATCGTCTTTGGTTATGCATCAGTCTCAACACACCTCTCTGGGTCCTGGTGAGTTGGCTCTGTTGGTCTTCTTGTGGAGCTTATATCATCTCCATGTCCTTTTGTCTTTCTTCCTAGTTTTCCACAAGACTGCCTATGAATTGCCAAACGTTTGGCTGTAACTCTCTCCAAATGTTTGAGGTTACTGCTCGGTAGAGCCACTCAGAAGACAACTCTGACAGGCCACTGTCTACAAGCTTAGCAGAGTGTCTTTCATAGTGTCAGAGGTTGGCACTCTCCCATAAGGTCAGTCTGTGGGTGGGATAGGCCTAGTTTGGGAATTTCCTTAATATCTGCTCTGTCTTTATCCCTTCACATCTTATAGACAGGGTAAATTTTTGGTCAGAGTTTTTGTGGATGTGTTGTAGTTTCACTTACTCTCCTAGGAGACTAGTCTCTTTAGAGGGTATTCCCTCTAAAGAGTTTTTTATGACCTCTGCTAGTAGGTATCTCTGCTTGAGTCCTCCTCATATCCTCCCAGAAGCCTACCCTGACTTAGGTCTCCAGCTTGTCACAAAGATATACCAATCCTCAGCTTCTCTTTCTCCACAGGCCTTCTGTCCTGTCACTCTTGTTCTCTCCAGGTCTGATCTTCACCTTCTGAACTCTCTGTGCCTCATCTCCTACCTTGTTCTCTATCTTCATTTATTATCACTGTCTAATCTACCTCCCCTTGCAAGTGAGATTTGTGCATCCTCCCATGAATTCCTCATATTACTTATACTCTTTGGGTCTGTGCCTTATGGTATGCTTATCCTGTACTATATAGTTAAAATCCACTTATAAGTGAGTACATGCCAAGGGTGTCTTTCTGGATCTGGGTTACCTCACTCAAGATGATCTTTTCTAGTTCCATCCATTTGACAGCAAGTTCCATGATTTCATTATTTTTAATAGCCAAGTAGTATTCCATTGTGTAAATGTGCCAGTTTCTTTATCCATTCTTTCATTGAAGTACATGTAGGTTTTTTTCTAGATTCTGGCTATTGTGAATAAAGCTGCATGAATATAGTTGAGCAAGTTTCCTTGCTGTATGCTGCAGTGTCTTTTGGGTGTGTACCCAAAAGAGGTATAGCTAGGTTTTGAGGTAAAGCTATTCCCAATTTCCTGAGAAAGTTCCATATTGATTTCCAAAATGGTTGTACAAGTTTATACTCCAAACAACAATGGAGGAGAATTCCTTTCTCTCCACACCCTTGCCAACATGTGCTATTACTTGAGATTTTGATCTTAGCCATTCTGACATGATGCATAAGGAAGTTGAGCATGTCTTTAAGTGCTTCTTGGCCATTCAACATTCCTCTGTTAAGAACTCTGTTTAGTTCTGTGCCCCATATTTCAATTGGGTTCTTTTGTTTATTGGTGTTTGATTTCTTGAATTCATTATGTATTTTGAGTATTAGCCCTTTTTTGGATGTAGGATTGGTGAACATTTTTCCCAAGCTGTAGACTGCCATTTCATTCTACTGACAGTGTCCTTTGCTTTATAGATGCTTTTCAGTTTCAAAGGGTCCCATTTATTAATTGTTGACCTTAGAGCCAGAGATGTTGGTGTTCTGTTCAGGAAGTTGTCTCCTCTGGTAATGAGTGGTGGCTCTTTCCCGCTTTGTCTTCTAATAGATTTAGTGGATCTGGTGTTATATTGAGGTCTTTGATCCACTTGGATTTTGTGCAGGAGATGAATATGGATCTGTTTTCATTTTCCTACATGTAGATATCTAGTTACACCAGTAGCATTTGTTAAAGATGCTGTCTTTTTTTATTGTATATTATTGGCTCCTTTGCCAAAAATCAAGTGACCATAGGTATTTGGGTTTATTTCTGGGTTTTTGATTCAATTCCATTGATCAACCATTTTATTTCTATACCAGTACCATACAGTTTTTATTACTATGGCTTGGTAGTTTAGCTTGGAGTCAAGGACAGAAATGCCTCAACAAATTCTTTTATTGTATATTATTGCTTTAGCTAGTCTGCATTTTTTTGTTTTTCCATATGAAGTTTAGAATTGTTCTTTCAAGAACTGTGAAGAACTGTGTTGTTATTTTGATGGACACTACATGGAATCTATAGATTGATTTTGATAAGATGGACATTTTTACTATGTAAATCCTACTGATCTATGAACATGGGGCATCTTTCCATCTTCTGATACTTTCTCCAGAGACTTGAAGTTCTTGTAATACAGGTCATTCACTTGCTTGGTTAGATTTACACCAAGATACTTTATATTATTTGTGACTACTGTGAAGGGGGTAGTTTCCCTAATTTCTTTCTCAGTCCATTTGTTGTTTGAATTCAGGATGGTTACTGAATTGTTTTTTCTTCATAAGTTATGTATTTTTTAAATTTTATTTATTTATTATGTATACAAAGTTCTGCCTACATGTACACCTGCACACCAGAAGAGGCCACCAGATATCATTATAGATTGCTGTGAACCACCCTGTGGTTGCTGAGAATTGAACTCGGGACCTTTGGAAGAGCCACCTCTCCAGCCCCACTGAATTGTTTTTAATTAATCTTCTATCCAACTGCTTTCCTAAAGCTGTTTATCAGCTATAGGAGTTATGTGGTGGAATTTTTGGGGTCACTTAAGTATACTATCATATCATCTGCACTTAGTGATACTTTGATTTCTTCATTCCCAATTTGTAATCCCTTGATTTCCTTTAGTTATCTTATTGACTTAGCTAGAAATTCAAATACTATATCAAAAAGATATGGAGAGAGTGGGCAGGCTTGTCTTCTCCCTGATTTCAGGAAAATTGCTTTGAGTTTCTCTCCAATTAATTCAATGTTGGGAATTAGCTTGCTTTTATAACCTTTATTATTTTTAAGATGAGTTTTGTATCCCTGATCTCTCTAAGCCTTTCATTATGAAGGGTTGTTGGATTTTTCAAAGAAGTTTTCTGCATCTAATGAAATGATCATGTAATTTTTTAATTTGAGTTTGTTTTTATGGTGGATTATGTTAATGGATTTTCATATGTTGAACCATCCCTATATACATGGAATGAAGTCTACTGGGTCATGCCTGATGACATATTTCATGTGTTCTTAAATTTGGTTTGTAAGCATTTTATTGAGTTAAATTAAAGTTCCTGAGGGAAACTGGTCTGTAACTCTTTATTGGGTCTTTGTGTGGTTTAGGTATCCTGGTTATTGTGGCCTCATAAAATGAATTTGGCAATGTCCTTCTAGTTCTATGTTGTGGACAGATTGAGGAATATTGATGTTAACTCTTCTTTGAAAGTGTGGTAGAATTCTATGATGATGCCACCTAGACCTGGGCTTGCTCTTCTTTCTTTCTTTCTTTCTTTCTTTCTTTCTTTCTTTCTTTCTTTCCTTCCTTCCTTCCTTCTTTTCTTTTTTTTTTTTGGTGGGGGGGCTTCTATTTCCTTTGGGTTTGTAGGACTGTTTAAACTGTTTACCTGATCTGGATTTAGCTTTGGTAAGTGAAATCTAGCCAGAAAATTGTCCATTTCTTTAGATTTTCCAATTTTGTAGAATACAGGCTTTTGAAGTAAGACAATAATTTTTGGATTTCCTCATTTTTTATTGTTATGTTCCCCTTTCCATTTCTGATTTTGTTAAGTTCTCCCTCTGACTTTTAGTTAGATTGGCTAATGGTTTCTCTATTATGTTGATTTTCTCAAAGAAGCAGATCTTGGTTTCATTGGTTCTTTGTATTGTTCTCTTTGTTTCCAATGTATTGATTTCAGCCCTGAGTTTATTTCCGTCATCTACTCCCCATTGGTGTATATGCTTCCTTCTGTTTAGAGATTTCAGGTGTGCTGCTAAGTTACTAATATGCAATGTCTCCAATTTCTCTTTTTTTTTAATTTTTTTATTAATTACACTTTATTCACTTTGTATCCCCCACAAGCCCTCCCTCCTCCCCTCCTGATCCCACCCTCTCACCCACTTCTTCACACATGCCCCTCCCCAAGTCCACTGTTAGGGGTGGTCCTCCTTTCCTTCCTTCTGATCTTAGTCTATCAGATCACATCAGGAATGGCTACATTGTCATCTTCTGTGGCCTGGTAAGGCTGCTCCTCCCTCAGGGGGAGGTGATCAAAGAGCAGGCCAATCAGATTATGTCAGAGGCAGTCCCTCTTCCCATTATTATATAACACACTTGGACACTAAACTGCCATGGGCTACATCTGTGCAGGGGTTCTAGGTTATCTCTAGGTTATGCATATCTAGGTTATGCATGGTACTTGGTTGGAATATGAGTTTCTGAGAAAACCCCTGTGTTCAAATTTCTGTTTCTGTTGCTCTCCTTCCAATTTCTTTTGAAGGTGCTTAGTGCTATGAACCTTTCTCATAGCACTGTTTTCATTGTGCCCATAAGTTTGGGTATGCTGTGCCTTCATTTTCATTGAATACTAGAAATTCCTTTTTAGTTCCCTGACACAGAGTAGGGAGTTGTTTAGTTTCCATGAGTTTGTAAGCTTTTTGTTATTACTGTTATTGTTGACTTCCAGCTTTAATCTGTCATGGTCTGATAAGATACAGGGGATTATTTCATTTTCTTATATCTGTAGAGGCTTGCTTTGTGACAGAGTATACAGTCAATTTTAGAGACGGTTCCATAAGGTGCTGAGAGGTAGGTATATTTTCTTGTATTTGGGTGAAATGTTCTATAGATATTTGTTAGGTTCGTTTGATTCATGACTGCTGTTAGTTTCTTTATTTCCTCATTTAGTTTCTGTCTTGATCATCTGTCCATTGGAGAGAGTGCAGTGTTGAAGTCTTCCATTATTAATATGTAGGGTTCGATGTGTGACTTAAGCTTTAGTGATGTTTCTTTTATGAGTGTAGGTGCCCTTGCATTTGGGTCATAGGTGTTTGGAATTGACACTTCTTGGAGGATTTTTTTTCTTTTTTGATGAGTATGAAGCTTCCTTCTCCATCTCTTTTGATTAATTGTGGTTGAAAGCCAATTTTATTAAATATTAGAATGGCTACTCTACTTTGCTTTTTGGGTCTGATTGCTTGGAAAACCCTTTTCCATCCCTTTACTCTGAGATAATGTCTATCTTTATTGCTGAGATGTGTTTCTTGTATACAGCAGAGTGATGGGGCTAATTTTCATATCCATTCTGTTAACCTGTGTCTTTTTATTGGGGAGTTGATGTCATTGATGTTGAGAAATATCAATGACCAGATGTTGTCACTTCCTGTTATTTTGATGTTGTTGGTGGTAGAGTGTGTATGTGTGTAATCCCCTTCTTTTGGTTTTGAGGATGTGGGCTTTGTTTTTCTGGCTGTAGTTGGCCTCCTTGGGTTGTAGTTTTCCTTTTATTATCTTCTGTAAGGTGGATTTGTGGGTAGGTTGTATTTAAATTTGTTTTTGTCATGGAATATCTTGTTTTCTCCCTCAATGGTGATTAAAAGTGTTTCTGGTTATAGTAGTCGGGGCTGACATCTATCGTCTCTTAGTGTCTGTATGATATCTGTTACCAGACCCTTCTAACTTATAGAGTTTCTGATGAGAAATCAAGTATAATTCTGATATGTTTGCCTTTGTATGTGACTCAGCCCTTTTCCCTTGCAGCTTTTAATATTCTCCCTTTGTTTTTCATATTTAATGTTTTGATTATTAAGTGAAGGAGTTATTTTCTTTTCTGGTAAAATGTATTTTGTGTTCTGTAAGTTTCATGTATGTTTATAGGATTCTCTTTCTTTAGGTTGGGGAAGTTTTCTTCTATGATTTTGTTGAAAATATTTTCTGGGCCTTGGAGCTTGGAGTCTTCTTCTTTTATCCCTATTATTCTTAGGTTTGGTTTTTCATGCTGTCCCAGATTTCTTGGATGTTCTGTGTCAGGAGCTTTTTAGATTTAACATTTTCTTTGACTACTTATCGATTTTTTTCATTCAGATCTACTCCTTAGATTCTCTCTTCAATGTTGGTGATGCTTGTGTCTGTAGTTCCTTCCCTCTCTCCTAGGTTTCCATGTTCAATATTGTCTTGGATTGTTTTTCTTTATTGGTTCTAGCTCCACTTTTAGGTCTTGAGCAATTTTATTCATTTTCTTCACCTATTTCATTGTAGTTTTCTATATTTCTTTAATTTCTCTAAAGGATTTATTCATTTCTTTCAGTTGTTTGATTGTATTTTCCTGCGCTACTTTGAGAGCTTTATTTTCCATTTTCTTCCTTTAAGGCCTCTATCATTTTCATAATCTCAGATTTAAAATCTTTTTCTTGCACTTCGGGTGTGATAGTATATCCAGGGCTGTGATAGGACTGCTGGTTTCCGGTGGTATTTTGTGGTCCTGAGTTGTGTTGCTTGTGTTCTTGTGCTGCCCTCTAGCCAAATCTGGTGTTAGCCGGCCTGGTGGTCTGTGTCCCTTAAGGACCAGGCAGAAGGGAAGCAGGAAGAAAGATTAATGAACCTGAGAGTTAGTCTGGCACTCCACAGATCTTCTCAGGTCGGAGAACATAGGGTTTAGGTCCTGTCCCCATCTCACTTCCACTGGACTTGCCGTCTGAGACCTAGGTGGTCCAGGCAGATGAGGAGCAGGCAGAAAGAAATGCAAACACAATGCTGCTCCGGCATCCTACAGGAACCCTCCAGATTGGAAACAATGGGTTTTGAGGTCTGAGCCCATCTCATCTCCACTGGGCTAGCTGATTGTGACCCAGGTGTGTCAGGCAGATGGAGAGCAACAACTTGGTCATTTTTTAAATTCCCTTTCTGAATTTTTTCTCTAAATTGAAAAATATTTTGATCTCTGTGAGAACAGGAAAATCAGGAACAACTATTTCCATTTTTGTTCAGACTGATAAAAAGGAATATTTTTATTCTGATGTCATTGTTTATATTGATTTGTCAATGGTTTCTTTTACTTCTGCTACTAATTCTTTTTACTGTTAGTTTGGATTTAATTATGTTAGAAGTTTTAAAGAACATTGAAGTATGGAATGTGGCCTGGATATCTGGCTCAGTGTGGAATGCACTTGCCACACAAATGTGAGGACCAAAGTTATGATTTCCTAAACCCTATAGAAATGCTGAATGGATATAGAGGCCTGCCTGTAATTTCAGCCCTGAAAGGCAGAGACAAGGCAATTCTAGATAATCTGGGTAACAAGGTTAGCTACAGCTCTGAATGCTAAGTTTGATTAAGACAACCTGCCCTAGTAAATAAGGTGGAAGAACTATAGATGATGATTGCTGACATTATACCCATACCTCAGTGTGCACACATATTCTTGTAAAATAACCATACCCACACAAATGCACAACAAACACACACACTCAGAGAGAGAGAGAGAGAGAGAGAGAGAGAGAGAGAGAGAGAGAGGAAATGATGGTAAACTAAACTATGGACTGTTGTTGATATAAGAAGCAATGATAAACTCCTATTTTCTTACGACCAATTGGCTTTGCTCAGGTCTAAATAAAAGGTGAACAGATAAAAAGAACAAAACTGATTTCTCTGGGCAATGATTTTATTGAGAAGATTTTTCTTTTAACACTTATTTATTTTTATTACCAATTTTTGCTGAGCAATGAGGAGGAAACTTGTCCCATTACCTAGTAACAGATGCTGTCTGGTCAGGACATTGTGACCTGATTCTTGCCCTTGATTAGCAAGCAAGAGAGACATATGCAGAGATCTACTAACTGCTGAGATTTTTACAGACTTGAAGTTGATATATTGTGCCAGTGGGAGACTGTCTTCTCTCTATAATACTATTATTTTATAGTATAGATTATTTATTACTGTTTAATAATTTCTGACATTTTGTATCTTCAGTGTTAAATGTATTTGGAATATTAGCATGTCAACATTTTTTTCTGACTTTTTAAAATATATTGCTTCTATTTATATCTATTGTAATCCCTTTTCCTTGGAAATTTATATCATGACAACAGAATATAATGCTTTCTATTAGTCTTGATTTCCAAAGTATAAGATGAGGAAGTAGATATTTCAATGGCTATCATAAGAACTGACACATAAGAGAAAAAGACATCTCGTTCCTTTCCAAAGCCAAACTTCAGTAAATTAAAGATCTCTAAGTTAGCTTAATCATCTTTCTACAGCTTCTGTCAGAGAATTCAAAACTGAAAGTACATTCCCTAAAAGTGTGGATGGTTATCACACAATTCATTTCCTGTTGTCTTTGTTCATGCTGTTCATTCCATCTGGATGGTTCCTAATGCCTTCTCTACCTGACTAATCCTGAAAAATGAAACTTTAAATCTACCCCTTGTTTCTACATACTGTTTCTGCACATATCTCACTGAAATAACAATGAAATATTACCGGAAACTCTTTTGCTTTTGTTATTTTTTTTTTACAGTCTGATCCTTTTTATTTTTCATAATTAACTCAAGAGATATTTACTAAAATCACTACACCAAAGATTTCTTCCTTTGAGTACTTAAATAAAGTTATTTTTAGGAATAACATTGTGTCAGAACAATCTAGGTACAGGATAGAGGGATTGAGGAAAGAAAAGGGCAAATACAAGATTTCATGAAATATAATTAATTAGGGACTTACTGATAATAGAGTGTCTGAGGCAATAGCAAGGCAGATGAACCTCTAAATCCTTAGCAAGAAGAAACAATTTATATGCTAAGGAAGACAAGTGAGACCCAAGGCCCCAGTGAGTAGGATAAAGCTTTAGAGTGATAGCATGTCAAGTATCAGAAGACACCGCAACATTCCCGCTTGGCATAAACACATGACTGACATCTGATAACTTTGTCCTGTAGAGTGTGGAATGCATGGCAGGGTTACCCAAATGTACCCATTTGTAACCCAAATGACTGTCGTCATGCAAGTTGGATATGTACAACTGTCTACTGATCAGTGGGATTAATATTGTGAAAAGCAATTTTCATATTCAATGAAGTCCCCATCAAAATTTATATGGAAACACACACACACAGTGCCAAAACAACAACAAAAATGACAAACAGGATAGTTAAAACAATACTGAATAAATAAATATGTTTCTGGAGGTATCACCATCTCAGATTTCAAGTTTTATTATGGAGCTATTGTAATTTTAAGAAAATAGGATGTTTTGGTATAAAAAGATATGTTGATAAGTGGAATCAAATTGAAGACTTAGACACAAGTCTAGACACCTATAGACACCTGATTTTTGAAAAAGAAGCCAAAAATACACACTGGAGAAAAGTCATATTCAACAAATTGCACTGGTTATTCTTTGTGGCAGTATTATAGAAGAATGGAAATAGATAAATATCTATCACCCTCACAAAACTCAACTCTAAATAGAACAAGGACTTTAATATAAGACCTGATACAATTTACCTACTATGAAAAATGGAAAGTATTAAAAGTTGTTTTTGAAAAATGATGTAGAAGAATATATTGCTAACTGATTTATAGCTATTATATTCATTTGATCAGTTAAGTATAATAAATTTTACTTCCTATTGAAAGTTATTTAAGGGCAAAATTACTGATCTTTATCAAATAAAAGCATAAATAAACCCTTTGTAAATCACCATCTATATTAACTTTTATGTGATTAACATTTTTAGATTTCACATATGAATGAGATCATGTCATATTTCTCTTCTAAAGTCTGCAATAATTCAATTAACTTAAAATGTTTATGACCAACTGCACAGCTTCAAATGGAAAGATAATTCTTTCTTATTGTTGAATATTATTCTATCATATGTATGTATCATATTTGCCAGTCCATTTTTTTAATTTTATTTATTTTTCTTTTTTTATTATTATTTTTTTCTTTTTAGTTACATTTTGTTAACTCTGTGTCCCAGCTGTATCCCGCTCCCTCATTCCCTCCCCAACCCCACACTCCCTCCCTGGTCTCCTCCCTGCCCCTTTCCAAGTCCACTGATAGGGGAGGACCTCCTCCCCTTTCATTTGACCCTGTTTTATCAGGTATCTTCAAGGCTGGCTGCAAAGTCCTCCCCTGTGGCCTAACAGGACTGCTCCTCCCCTGAGGGGTGGTGGGGAGGTCAAAGAGCCTGCCCTTGAGATCCTGTTAGAAAGAGTCCTTGTTCCCCTTACTTTGGAAAACTACTTGGTTACTGAGCTACCATGGGCCACATCCGAGCAGAAGTTCTAGGTTATATCCATAGATGGTCCTTGGTTGAGTGTCAGTCTCAGAAAAGACCCTGTGCCCAGATATGCTTGGTCCTTGTAGAGCTCCTATCCTTTCCATATCATACTAACTTCCCTTTTTTCATATGATTCCATATGAGTCTTAGTGTCTGCTTTGAAACACTGCTAGGTAGAGTCTTTCAGATGCCTTTTGTGGTAGACTCCTGTCATACGTTCAATGCACATCCCATTTGTCTTTCTCAATGAGGATTAATCACCTTCGCCTGTGTCCACTTTCTTGATTATCTTCTTTAGGTGTGTAGATTTCATTATGTTTATCATATCTTATAGGTCTATATAAGCGAGTATATACCAAGTTTGTCTTTCTTCTTCTGGGATACTTCACTCAGAATGATCTTTTCTAGATCCCACCACTTGCCTGCAAATTTCATGATTTCCTCCTTTTTGATTGCTGAGTAGTATTCCATTGTGTAAAAAATACCACAATTTCTGTATCCATTCCTCCATTGATGGACATCTG
>NW_026596057.1:25022576-25035990 GCF_907164565.1 Psammomys obesus | reverse complement strand
TCTGAGACCTTCCCTGTTTGTTTTTGGATTCTGCCGATCAGACTGGTACTGTCTCTCTCTCGAGTCTGGAGAATTCTTCAGGAAGTTGAGAGAGGTCCCGTGTCCTTAGCGTGTGCTGAGGACTAGTTGTACCTGTGGGAGGAAAGTACGCAGGCGCAAACAGAGGCAAATGCAAGCGTTCGTGCGTGTGTATATGTGTGTGTGTGTGTGTGTGTGTAAGTGGGCGTGGGCGTGTGTCTCAAGGGACAGAGTGATGGCTAATGTTGAACCCTTGAGTGTGTGGGAGGGGCTCTGCAATGTATATGTCGCAGGCGCTAGTGATGATCGCAGCACGATTTCTGGCATTAACTGCCTTAACTCCTCAATTAGACCCACAGAGCAGGAACTTCAATGTTCCAAGTGCCCCTCTGTTTCCCAAAGTGGGTATATGGGTGGGAGGGGGTTCGATGCCTGGCTTCTGTTTTAGCAGGACCCAGGATCATTGGAGCTGCAGATTCTCAAGGGTTCACTCACTTACAGGCAGGTCACTTGGCAGAGAACGGGGTATCTGGGCTCTCTACTCTCTGGTTTGGCCCTGCTTCTTTGATGTGCTCCGCCAGTTCCGTGCTGTTGTCACTGCCAGGTTATGAGGTCTTGCTGCAGCTGGAGATTTCAGGGTGGTCACGTCAGTGGGAATTGGGGTAACCAGCCTTTCTGTTCTCTGGTTTGGCCCTGGTTAGTCTTAAACTGGAGGGCTGATGTGCCCCGCCAGCTCAGTGCTGCTCTGCCGCCAGGTTAGAAAGTCCCGCTGTAACTGGAGACTGGGTTGCTAGTCCAGATGCTTTCTGGGAAGTCCTGGGGTCTCTTCACTGTGCTCTCCAAGCTTCGGAGGCCCAGCGCCTGGTGTGTCTAGCTTGTATGGCGTTTCTGTCTGGTTTTGGTGAGTATATAGTGTGTTCTCTGTCACTGTGGGATTCGGCGGGCCGTACCGTCAGTGATGGCGATCCTGCGGAGCTAGTATGGCGTCTAGCAGACTGGGGCCCTGGGAGGATGGTGCAGCAGCCGCGCAAATCTGGGGCTCCAAGACACAGTACTGCTGGCCTTTGCCGATAAAGGGCTTGGGGCTCAGCCTCAGTGGCTGCAGGCCCTAGGCAGTTAGGTCTGCGCTGAGAAAGGGAGTCTGCTGTGCCGAGGAGGAGGGAGTACTGGAGGAGGGGAGTGCTGAGAGATCAAAGGATCGTTTCTCACCTTCTCCAAACAAGTCCCTGGGTGACCCAAGACCAAGGTTTTCACCTCCTGTGATGTTCCCTGTTGTTTAGAAAGTCTCTCTGTTGTTTCCCTGGCTTCAGAAGTTCTTCCACTCATCAACTCAGAACTTTATCTCTTCCACAGCTAGGAAACTGTGTGTGCTAGTTGCCATCTTGGCTCCGCCCCCGCCAGTCCATTTATTAGCTGATATCACTTATGTTTTTTTCTATTTCTTGGCTGTTCTTAACAGTGCTGAAGTACATATGGTTCTGAAGATACTCTATGACATATGGGCTTACCTCCTTTGGATCACAGGGCACTTCTGTTTCTTTTCTTTTCTTTCTTTCTTTCTTTCTTTCTTTCTTTCTTTCTTTCTTCTTCTTTTCTTTTACTCAGTCAGTTTGGAGAGGAGTGTTATGTCAGAGCAGCTGAGTTGAACCTGCCAACCAGAATTCAGAAAGAAAAAATGGGCTGTGTTTATTCAGCAGTGAATCTCAGAGGTGGAAAACATTCTAGACTTTTGTTAGCAGAATGAGGCTGGAAGCTGAAGCCTTCAAGGTCTGGGTTTGGAGAAGAAGATTGTAGTGAGGTTAGAAGCTTACAGGCCTAGCTAGGGAAAGTTAAAAATGCTCTGGACTCAGCCCAAGCCATATGTTTGTAAAGCCTGGGTATGGATCTTTTACCCTCTCTTCTAAGGAAACAAAAGCATTTAGATGTGTGTGTGCATGTATGCACTTGTGGGTCCCTAAGGAGGTCAAAAGTATATCAGGTGCACAGTAGTTAGAGTTATAGACCCGAGTGAGTCACCTTATATAGCTGGCTCCTCTCTGCTTCTCATTGAATTGCTCTTCTTGGAAAAGCTGTCCCTGAACTCCACAAACTGAACTGCATGACCTCAACTGCACTCAACTCAACTGTACCAAACTGCGGCCAACTGTACTGTACTGAACTCTACTGTGTTGTCTCTACAAACTCTTGCTCTCTCTTCACTGGTCTTAAGTATTCTTTCTTCCCTGTCTGTGTTCATGAAAGTTGCACATATCCTACCTCTCTCTATTCTGTCATATCTTTCTCTCATTAGTCACTTTGTCTGTCCCTCAATTGAACATCATTGTTTGGGATTAAAGGCATGTACTAAGACACAGCCAGAGTGATTAAAGGTGTATTTAATCTATACTCCAGCCAGAAGAATTGAGGATGTGTATTTCAGCCAGAGGGATTAATAAGGGTATGTCTGTATTCCAGCCAGGTCATACAGATCTAGGTCTTTGAATGTGGTCGTTTGCCAAAGCAACCATGTTGCTGGATTAAAATTCCTACACACAAACACACACACACACACACACACACACACACACACATTAATAAGCAATATGAAAATAAATCTATAAACTCTTTAATCTAGTTTGGGTTTATGTTTGTTTTCTGTTGAGAAATAATGTTGGGGTTTTTTTTTTTGTTTAATGTGGATAAATAATATTCCCATTAATATTTATTGGAAAATGTTCTTAGAGAATTTCTTCAAAATCAACTTTATATCTACGTATTTATTATAGGTCTACTCCACTGATTGATGTAATCTGTATTAATGCTAATAAAATGATGGTCTGTAACTAAACTATTGTAGCTTACTTTGGACTTAGGTGTTATAATGCATCCTTCTTTTTGGATCCATACTAATTTCATATTAATTTCAGGACAGTGTTCCTAGCGCCATGAAGAATGTCATTGGTATTTAATGGGAACTGCTTTGAATCTGCAGATGACCTTCAGAAATCCTGACATTTTGACAGCATCACTCTTTCATGAGCATCTTTGCGCCTTTTAAATGTGGGAAAATCTCTAATTTTTCTCATCTATATAAGAGTTTTTCTTGTAGAGATTTTTACATCGTTGGTTCATTTATTCCTATTTTATTTTGTAGTTGGTGTGTGTATGTGGGTTTATATTCGCTTTTACTATTTCAAGCAGTTCTCTTGGCATATGGCATTGCTCCTGATTTTATATGATAGCTTTGTTTCCTACAATCTTGCTAAATTTTTAATTAGTTCTAATACTTTTAATAGTTGTTGTTTTACATCTAAAGCAATACCATGTATAAAAAGTGGTAGTTTGGCTTTTTGTCTTCAAAATAGAATGCACATATACCTTTCTTTTGATTAATTATCCTTGCTAAAATTGTCACTAATATGTTGACAAGTAGTGAAAATACGTGTAGAAATTGATAATTTGCATTAAAAAAAGATAAAAAGCAAAATATGAGTTGAACAGAAGAGTTAGTAGCACAAAGATTTGAAAACCTCATCCATGTTAGAACAGCCATATAGATAATAAGATATTATCTAGGAATTATTTACTATTAGAGTAAAATAGTGATGCTACCCGGAGAAGAAAATAGCAAATTGAATGAAAATTAAGCACATATTCTCTATAGTTTCCTTCTTATCCAAATAGCTTAAAATGTATAAACTTCTGTTTATAGAAAGATAAAAATTTTAAATAAGCAAAAAATACAGTTGCTACCATTAAAAAATATGTGTGTACATGTGTGCTGATACTCTATAGACACTGGCATTGGTATTTGCCCAGAATGCACTATGGATTCTCACATTATTGTTGAGAGATGTGAGTTTATTGAGGTAAATTTAACTTGCCTAACATCACTTGATAGCACCTAACACATCAAGTTTTCCATCCAAGTCTGACTTCAAAACACATTATATATTATAGTTGCTTTTTAAAAATTATCTCTTCTCGTGTACACATTTTATCAATCAGAATCTTATGATTCCTATCTCAGATTAGTTCAGCAAGCATTTCTTGAACATCTATCTTCCTATAAAGCAAAGGACCTTAATCAAAACTTGTGAAAATAGACCCATGAATTGAATAATTTCCTCAGACTTATAATATGCAGAAACTATTATTTTTGTTAAAGTCATGATTCTCTATATGAATTGTAGCTATACTTTGTAAACAGCTCTCAAATATCAACATGTTATCAAAAATTAAGTAAAGCAGTATTACAAACATGAAATTATGTACGGAATTTTAAAGACATGCAATCACCCAGATTTAGGCAAAAATAAATAAATAAATGAATGAATAAATAAATAAATAATACGCAAAACCCAAAATAATCTTTGTCTAGATTTTTTTATTCACAGAAGATGAAAACAAATAATCATACGAGTGTTTCTTTTTATGTAGTCTTCTGGCTGCTATCTGAGTTGTTTCAGAGAAAATGTAAAATTTTGATGAGTGATACAGGTTAGATTTGCTTTCAGAAATATACATGTGGATATTTTTTACATAAGCAAAAACATTCGTTGACGTTTTTAAAACTGTTTAGTTATTTGTTTAATGTGAATAACTGTTAAGATGCATGCATCTATGTGTAGCATATGTGTATACCGTGCTCATGCCTTGTACCTGTGGAGGTCAGAGATGGCACCAAATAGAGTTGCAAGTGATTGAGCCACCATGTGGGTTCTGTAAACAGAATCCATATCCTCTGAAGGAGTACCAAGTACTCTTAACCTTTAAGCTGCGTCTCCTGTCCTGCTGTTTATTTATTAATTTATTTTTCAGTCACAATCTAGATTCCATAGCTCAGCAAGTGCATTTATATTTTTAAATAGTGTTGCTGCAATTATGTTTCTGCAGCATTAGATTGATAGATTTAAACAATTATTCTCAGAATCATTCATCTCTGAAGCATATTCTTGGCAAAGAGATGTAAGTAAATACTTTGTTGGATTATTTTTAGTTGAAAAGTATTTTTAGTAAAATGATGACTATTTGTTTCTCCTCTAAAATGTTTATGATAAAACAATACTTCAAATAGAGTTTTCAAGATTAAGACTTATACATGACATTATAATCAAATGCTGAGGGTTGAAAAACATGCCACAATGAAAGTAATGACAAAATATACAGAATAACTAAAGGGGTTCAACTATAGACACAGTTATTTTTTAATTAATTTATTTATTTATTACAATTTATTCACTTTGTATCATTGCTGTAGGCCCCTCCCTCATATCCCTCCAGTACCACCCATGTCCTCACTTTTCCTCCTATGCCCCTTCCCTAGTTCACTGATACAGGAGGACTGCCTCATTTTCTATCTGACCCTCCTATCAGGTCTCATCAAAGCTGGCTGCATCATCTTCCTCTGTGGCCTGGCAGGGCCGTACCCTCCAGGGGTCTGTGATCAAAGCTTGCCACTGAGTTCATGTTAGAGACAGAACTTACTTCCCTTAATAGTGAACCCACTTGGAAACTGAGCAGCTTATGGGCTTCCTCTGAGCAGAGGGACTAACTCCTCTTCATTCATGAACCTGGGTTGGAGTATTGGTCTCTGTAGACCCCCTGGGCCCAGGCTTTTTGGCTCTGTTCGTCTCCTTGTGGAGTTCTTGTTCCCTCCAGGTGTTTCTATCTCCCTCTTCTTTCATAAGGTTTCCTGCACTCTGCCCAAAGTTTGTGTATGAGACTCAGTATCTCCTTCCATACCCTAGTGAGTAGAGTCCTTCTGTGGAAGGCTTCTGTCCTGTTCCTCTTACTTTCAATTAGAAAGAGTTGTTTAAGGTCTGCTTTTTATTCACTATTAACTAATCTTTTGAATTGTTTCAAATGAAAGAAGTGAAAGTATTAAGACAGCATAATGCTAAAAGTGTGTTAATTTTCATGTGCAGTTAGCAGAACTCTTTGTTATATTCTCAGAGCTGAGATAATCCCTCCCATAACTGCTTAAACCCATGTCAAAATGTCAACAGAAGTGAAATTCTTTTTCTGTAATCAAAATCTTATATAAATGTTAAACAGGAGCATTAATCTGGCTAAGACTAAGCTACCAGCTGACTCCTCGAATATTTTTTTTTCTTGAGAAAAACATAAATTATTACAGTTATTTTATCTCCAACATGATTTCATTGTGAACACTTGGAGAGGTGAGCAGACACTCCTCCAGGTCATCAGTACTGACCTCAACCAGATCCTAGAAGAGAAGTAAGACATATCTGCTTTCAGTTCTTGCTTTCTGAGAGCAGAGTGAGCTCCTCCCACATTTTTCATGTTAACCAGTTAACAGCCATAGGGTTTGCAAGTATTTTCTCCTGTTTTACAGGTTGCCTTTTCATTGTTCGGATTGTTTTCTTTCTTGTGCTTTTCAGTTTGGTGTAGCTACACTTGTTCATTTGTGCTCCTTTTGCTGTGTTTTATTGAGAGGCATTTGAGGGGTAGTATGAAAACCTATTGCAGATGAAACCTCTTAAAATATTTGAATCCTAATGATGTCTCCAAATAATGGGAGAAGCAAAATCCCACTGGGCATCTCTTGTCACTAAACAAAGTTTCTAGTTATATCCAATTGAGTTGTCCAAATAGATCCCATGGAAACAATCCAGGCTGTTGCCAAGACATAAGGTTGCTCTCCACGACTGACAACAAGGTCTATTTTATAAAGATAATATCCATAGAACTACTTGAACATAGAGAGGTATAGGAGCCGGAGCTGATGGATGACAACAGGAAAATAAGGTCTTTAAAGCAATGGGGCAAAGTTCACATGAACCACAGCAGGAGCTACACAGGTGTGAACCGGGTTCTCTGCATATATTATAGCTTTCCATTTGGTATTTTTATGAGACCTTTGAGTGTGTAAACAATGGGTCTCTGATTCTTATATGTTCTCTTATGCTCTTTTTATTCTATTGGTTTGGATTCTCCAACTTCAATGTGATTGTTTTTGCTTTATCTTATTGTATTTTATATTGTAGTTATTATCTCTTAGGAGCCTGTTCTTATCTAGTGAGAGACAGAAAGGAAATGGATTTTTATGGGAGAAGAAGTGGAACTAGAAGGAGTATGGGGAGTGGAAATTTTGATTAGGATATATTGTATAAAAAATCTATTTTCAATAAAAGAAAAAGCACTGTATGTTATTCTAAACAAAATAAGCTGGACATTAAACACTAAATCATACCAGATCTTAACTATATGTGGAATCTAAGAAAGTATAACTCATGGAAGCAAAAAGTAGGATGGTGGTAGCTAGCAGCTTGCAGTAAGCTGTAGGTTATTAGGTGTTTGGTTAAGGAATATAAAGTTCAATTATGAGGAAGTTGGTGGTGTTAATGTATAGCACGATGGCTAATGAACACAGCATTACACTAGAAGTAATTGAAAAGAAGATAAGTATTCTCATCACACACAGGTAAATAAGGTAATAGTTTTGTAATTTGGTTAGAGTAACCATTTTCAGATGCATATCCTTATAATATAATCACATCCTACACTAGAGAATTTATATCCACTTTATTCATTAATTGTGCTTCAATAAACCTGGCAGAAAGAAAAGGGAAGAGTTCTTGCCTGGAGCTGGAAATTGCCTCACAGATTTGTGGAACACTTAATATAAACCATTTGATCTTTCTTTATCTTAGCTTCTTTGTTGTTAAAATTATGAGAACATTGACCTTATCACAGCATTTGGGAGGAATCACTAATAATTCTCAGCAAAGTTCTCAAAACTGTGGAGGGCTTAAATAACAGGCAGAGATAAAAATATATATTCATATATATTCACATATATATATTTAAAATTATGTGATGCAGATAGTAATGATATGTAATATATATGATGATATATATATGTGTATATATACATATACATATATATGACAGTATTTTTACTTACAAAGTTTTGAGTGAATAGTAAAAGAATTATAGAAAACTGTTTCTTTAAAATGCTTTTATCTCTTGAAAAGCAAAAATTTCAGACAGGTGAAAGAGTGAGGCTTAGCTCTTTCACATGAGAGGTTGTCTGAGGTAAGAGGCTTTGGCCACTCTGTGACTCGGTATGTCATTGCAGACAGGGCTCCATGTATACCATCTGCTTCTACACATTCCCATTCAGAAAAAGACTCATTTTTGATCATGTGGAAAGAGGACAAAACTGAGCAGAAAAAAAACCAACACTTTTATATTTTGAATTTAATCATTTCATAAATACTCTGAGATATTTCTCAGGTCTTTCTTTCCTTCAGTCTTTTTGTATCTATTTGCCCATCTGTTAGTTGATCACTTACAAAAGAGAGGAAATGATTGATTTTTTTCTTTAGGTTTTTTTTGGGGGGGAGGGCGCTTGGTCAGGTAACTCCATATTGGACATGTCTTTATTTCCCAAGGTACAGACCGTTTCCCATTCTTTAGAGCCAGGTCAGGCCCTTTAAGCAGGGCCTAGACAGAAATCACACAGCGCAGCAAACGGGCTAGCCAACTGACTATGGGCAGGCTGATGATTCATCTTCCCATATGGGTTTGTATAGTTTTTTTCCCTGTGATTTTCTTTCATGTTTCTCTCTCTCTTATTCTTTTTTATTTTTATTTTTTATATTAATTACAGTTTATTCACTTTGTATCCCAGCTGTATGCCCCTCCTTCATTCCCTCCCAATCCCACTTTCCCTCCCTCATCTCCTTCCACACCCCTTCACATCCACTGATAGGGAAGGACTTCCTCCCCTTCCATCTGACCCTAGCCTATCAGGTCTTATCAGGACTGGCTGAATTTTCTTCCTCTGTGTCCTGGTAAGGCTGCTCCCCCATCAGGGGAAGGTGAAATTAAAACTCCTGCACAGATGTGGCCCATGGCAGCTCAGTCTCCAAGTGGGTTAGTTCCTAACAATGGGAACAGGGACTTTCTCTGACATGAACCCAGTGGCAGGCTCTTTGATCACCTCTTTTATTCTTCATCTTGGCATTTTCAGGCCATTATTGGAGTCCTAACTCCTGGCCCCATATAGTTTCTTCTCCAAGCTAACTCATCTTTGCTTCCTTCTTCTTGTCTGTCTTTTTTTTTTTTTTTAGGGTTTTTACGAGTCAAGTTGATACCTAAATTTTTAGAGGTCAGATCTAGAAAAGCCAAGGCCAGTTCCAATAAGAAGCACTGGCCCATAATAAGCAGTCAGTGATGGCAATTCAATTGTAGGTTTTATATCCTTTGTGGTTGATTAAAATACAATACAATGACCTTGAAAATCTTGTCTTCCCTTGACGACACAAAATAATACAAAGATTGGGGATTTTGTTTCTAAAGATATGTTCTATATAATTTTATTATTCCGAGACCTGGTTTACTTTTGCAAAACTCTCTTTCCATTTGCTACCACAACATATTGATTAGAAGGAGTGGTCCTAATTAACTTTTCTATGCTTAACTGCTTCAGTTCATCCTAAGTCATGTTATTATAAGTAGTGTGATATGCACATGCAAGTGAATTTTATGTTTTGACCTCTTAATTTTATGAACTTTAATAGTGAGTGGTGTCTGTAATATGATTGATTGTGTATCTATTTATCCCTCATCTTAAATTTCTTTGTTCATAGTTCCATACTTTGCTTTCACATTGCAATATTCCATCTTCAGACTTCCACTCCATTGATCTGCTCTAACAGGTGCACATGTTACCATTTTAATTTGCTTTTCTTTCATTCACCATTTATTCTGGTCCATATGTTTCTATAACAGTTACCTATTGACAATGTTTTCTTACTACGATGCCTATATTTTGTTTGTTGTGCTTCAGTTTGAAAGAGGGAGAAGAAGCATTGGGATAAGTATAAAAATATAAGACATGTGGATTATAAAATATCAAATTTTTTCCCTCAAGCATGCTTTACCATCTCAACTGGTGCCCTAAAGACAGGATTGCCAAGCATTTCCATCTTTTCAGAAACCAACCTCATATATTATCTGTTTTTTTCTTCACATATCAATTTTATTTCAACTATCTCTTTTGCATGTGAGTATGCATAAAATGTGTTTATATATTTGAGAACAGCATTATACCCAAAGCAAAGTGATATAGACATAAGGGTCTTTTGGCTACAGTATTGTCTCATTAATTTGAGTTTTAAATATTTGGTAAGCCAGTTTTTATTTTGTTTATTTAAAAACTTATGTCTGGTTTATTTCTTCAGTATTTTTCTTGCTCTAATTATGTCTATTTACATTGAGTTGTTCTATGTAATTATATACTAATGACCAGAATTTGTTTTGAATTAGGGGCCTGTCTCTCTCTCTTCTTCTACATACCTATCGTCTATCTATTTATTTATTGTCTTGAAATATCATGACTTGATTTTGTTTAATATATATTTGATGCATAGCTCATCTCCTCATCATCTCTTTAAGCATATTTTAAAGAAATTTTACTTTAGTCATTTTTTTCTTCTGCCCATTTGGTGACATCTTTCAACCCATGGGCTTTAAGCATCATAAAACCATAATTGTCAATATAAATTACACCTAATTCTAAAAGAACTCAACAAGATGTAACAAAATGAAGATCTGCTGAATATTTTCATAACATAATAGCCTTATTAGTTAGTAAGAGATAAATAAAATCTACATTATAATCGTGTCTCACCGCATTCTTAATCTTATCAAGAAAACGAATAAGTTAACAAGGGTACAAACAAAGGACCCTTGAATAATATTAATAAAAGCATTCCATAGTGACAGTGTTAATTAATCATCAAATCAATAAAATTACAGCTACTTTATGATGCAGCTATCTTGTTTCTGAGACTACACCCCCAAGAAATCAAAGTCTGCTTGCTTTAGTATATAATGCACTTTCTCCCTAATCTACTCAGATACATTTAATTAATTTTTCCTATGTTTACTTTCTTAGAAATGTTTTATCTGGGAAGTAACTTATAGTACATGTTAGGGTCACAGATACATTTTAGAATTAAAGATGTGCTTCTAGTGGCTACCTAATTTCCAATTTGCAATGAAGAAGATCTCAAATAGACACGGTAGATATTTTATTTCTATAAACCACTATATTCTTTCTTTATTTAACATTTTTTTATTAATTACACTTTATTCAGTTTGTATCCCAGCCATAACCCCTTTTCCCATCCCTTCCCAATTGCACCCTCCTTCTCTTTATTCTTCTTTGCCCCTCCCCAAGTCCAATGATAAAGGAGGTCCTCCTTCCCTTCCATCTGACCCTAGTCTATCAGGTCTCATCAGGACTGGCTTCTTTGTCTTCCTCTGAGGACTAGTAAGGCTGCTCCTCCCTCAGGTGGAGGTGATCAAAGAGCCAACCCATAAGTTCATGACAGAGACAGTTCCTGGTCCTATTATTGGGGAACTCGCTTGGACACTGAGATGCTATAGGCTACTTCTGTGCAGGGGTTCTAAGTTATCTCCACATATGGTCCTTGTTTGGAGTGTCAGTCTCAGAAAGGACCCCTTTGCCCAGATTTTTGGTTCTGTTGCTCTCCTTGTGGAGCTCCTGTTCCCTCCAGGTCTTCTGTCTCCCCCTTCTTTCATAAGATTCCTTGCATTCTGCCCAAAAGTTTGGCAATGAATCTCGCCGTTATACCACTAACAATATATTGTAATGAACATTATTAGTAGAGAAAAGAGAGGGAACTAGTCTCCAGAAAACCCTCTTTTGTGCATTTTAAGAATAGAGACACCAAACACAAACTGCATGAAGCTGAATGCTCAAAGGAAACTAAAACTCTTGCTTTTGGAAAACTCTTAGTTTGATAAACTGACAGTAAGATGCCTTGAGCCTCAACTTTTCCTTACTCTCTTCTCTGCTGTCCCTACTGACAGCAGGAGCTTGGGCCTCTGTGGACATTGTATTTGGCAGCTTATGAGCAGCTTACACATGGAGACAACAGCTTCCTAAGGGCCAGTTTCCCTGGACAACTCTACCCTCTGTTCTCTCAGTCTCATTTGGGCAGTCGAGCATCCTCAGCTTAATAGATTCCGAGCAAGCCAAACTTTATTATCATTATTTTCTTTTTAGCAGTTTTTCACTATATGACCAAGGGCTATCCTAGAACTCACTATGCTGACAAGATTGGCCTCATGTTTACAGTGACTGGCTGATGCCTGCCTCCTGAATGCTGGCATTAGAGGTATGCCCATCACGCTCATTGTATTTTCAGTTTTTGTTGTTTTTTTTTTATTCTACCTGCTTAAATCTTCACTGTTTAAAATGCTCCTACATCTATGAACATTCAGTTTCTACATTAATATGCTAATTTAGTGATACTTTTACAGTCTCACTAATACTGAATTTTCCTTTTGTATCCTAAAATGTCTTATAATGTGGTAGTTCCTTTCCATATAATTCTTTTTATCCTTTGAAACATCCATCTAAACTTTTCTCTCTTAACATCATGTGCCTTGATTTTAAAACTACTGAGTCCTTTTCATGCTCCAGCTATGTCTAAGACTATCTACTGGAGCATGAATAGCCTTTCAGGGACCATGTTCATGAAAGAAATTGAACCTCCTTTCTCTAGCAGCTAGCATCTGCCAATGGCTCCTAGGCTAAGGGTGAAAATCATTAAATTTTCAGAAAAGATGATGTCAAAGTATTACTATTAACAGATGGTATGATAGTATAGATGAATGACCCCAAAAATTTTACCGGAGAACTCCTACAGCTGATACAAACATTCAGCATAGTGGCTGGATAGAAAAGTAATTAAAAAAAATCAGAAGCCATGCTGTAGACAACTGCCTTCACAATAGCCACAAATAACATAAAGTACCTTAGTTTGACTCTAACTAAGTGAAAGACTTGTATGACAAAACTTCAATTCTCTGAAGAAAAAAATTGAAGAAGAGATCAGAAGATGGAAAGATTTCCCATGCTCAAGGATGGATAGGATTAACATAGTAAAAATAGCCGTTCTGCCAAAAGCAATCTACATATTCAATGCAATTTCTATCAAAATATGAACAAAATTCTTTAGAGACCTTGAAAGAACAAGTCCCAATTTCATATGGAAAAACAAAAACCCAGATTTGTTAAAACAACCCTATATAATAAAATATCTTTTGGAGGTATCTCCATTCCTGATCTCAAGCTGTACTGTAGAGCAACAGTAATAAAAACAGAATGGTATTGGCATAGAAACTGATTTGTAGATTTCATTATGTTTATCATATCTTATAGGTCTATATAAGCGAGTATATACCAAGTTTGTCTTTCTCCTTCTGGGATACTTCACTCAGAATGATCTTTTCTAGATCCCACCACTTGCCTGCAAATTTCATGATTTCCTCCTTTTTGATTGCTGAGTAGTATTCCATTGTGTAAAAATACCACAATTTCTGTATCCATTCCTCCATTGATGGACATCTG
>NW_026596057.1:24921434-25022176 GCF_907164565.1 Psammomys obesus | reverse complement strand
AAAAATACCACAATTTCTGTATCCATTCCTCCATTGATGGACATCTGGGTTGTTTCCAAGTTCTGGCTATTACAAATAAAGCTGCTACGAACATGGTTGAACAAATGTCCTTGTTGTGTACTTGAGCAAATTTTGGGTATATACCTAGGAGTGGTATAGCTGGGTCTTGAGGTAGCACTACTCCAAGTTGTCTGAGAAAGCGCCAGATTGACTTCCAAAGTGGTTGAACCAGTTTACATTCCCACCAGCAATGGAGGAGGGTTCCCTTTTCTCCACAACCTCTCCAGCATGTGCTATCACTTGAGTTTTTCATCTTGGCCATTCTGATGGGTGTAAGGTGAAATCTCAGGGTCATTTTGATTTGCATTTCCCTAATGGCTAATGAGGTTGAGCATTTCTTTAAGTGTTTCTCTGCCATTCGATGTTCCACTTTCGAGAATTCTCTGTTTAGCTCTGTACCCCATTTTTTAAGTGGATTACTTGGTTTGTTGCTTTTCTGCTTCTTTAGTTCTTTATATATACTGGATATTAGCCCTCTGTCAGATAAAGGGTTGGTGAAGATTCTTTCCCAATCTGTAGGCTGTCTATTTGTTTTGATGACAGTGTCTCTAAAGAAGATATTCAAGAAAGTGGACACAGGCGAAGGTGATTAATCCTCATTTAGAAAGACAAATGGGATGTGCATTGAACTTATGACAGGAGTCTACCACAAAAGGCATCTGAAAGACTCTACCTAGCAGTGTTTCAAAGCAGACACTAAGACTCATAACCAAACCCTCGGCAGAGTGCAGGGAATCATATGAAAGAAGGGAAGTTAGTATGATATGGAAAGGATAGGAGCTCTACAAGGACCAAATATATCTGGGCACAGGGTCTTTTCCGAGACTGACACTCAACCAAGGACCATCTATGGATATAACCTAGAACTTCTGCTCGGATGTGGCCCGTGGTAGCTCAGTAACCAAGTAGTTTTCCAAAGTAAGGGGAACACGGACTATTTCTAACAGGATTTCAAGGGCAGGCTGTTTGACCCCCCCCCCCCCAGGGGAGGAGCAGTCTGTTAGGCCACAGAGGCGGTCTTTGCAGCCAGCCCTGAAGATACCTGATAAAACAGGGTCAGATGAAAGGGGAGGAGGTCCTCCCCTATCAGTGGACTTGGAAAGGGGCAGGGAGGAGACCAGGGAGGGAGTGTGGGGTTGGGGAGGGAATGAGGGAGCGGGATATAGCTGGGACACAGAGTTAACAAAATGTAACTAAAAAGAAAAAAAAAAAAGAAAGTAATGGAGATGAACATGATCAAAATATACCATTTGTCAGCTGAAAATTGAAAAATAAAATCTACCATCTAACAAAAAAAAAAAGAAAGAAAGAAACTGATTTGTAGATCAATGGATTCAAACAGAAGACCCAGAAGTAAATCCCCACACCTATGAACTTGATTTTTGACAAGGGAGCCAAAGTCATGCAATGCAAAAAAGATAGCATCTTCAACAAATGGTTCTTGTCTAACTAGATGTCTATATTGAAAAATGTAACTAGATCCATATTTATCACCGTGTACATAACTAAAGTCCAAGTGGAATCAAAGACCTCAACCTACAACCAGATGCACTAAAACAGTTAGAAGAAAAATTGGGGAAGAGCCTTGACCTCATTGTCACAGGAGATAACTTCCTGAACAGAACACCAACAGCACAGGCTTTAAGATCAACAATCAAGGATTGAGTATCTTCCCTAGGATCTTCCTTGCTGTTTAGTTTCTTTAGGACTATAGATATTAGTATGTTTATCCTGTGTTATATGTCTAATAACGTAAAACTCCTGCTCAGATGTAGCCCAAAGACTCAGTCATCAAGTTGGTTCCAGAGCAGGTATGGTAATCTGTTAGGAACACAGTGGCAGGCTCTCTGATCATATCCCCTTGGGGGTTCCAGCCTTGCCAGGCCATAGATGAAGATAATACAGCCAGCCTTGATGAGATCTGATAGGCTAGGATCAGATAGAAGAGGAGGAGGAACTCCCCTATCAGTGGTTTATAGGAGGGGCATGGGGGGGAAAGAGGGAGGGAGGGGGGGATTGGGAGGAGACAAGAGAGGGAGCCATAGCCAGGATACAGAGTGATAAATTATAATACAGAATAAATAAAAACTTTTTTAAGAGATTAAGAATAAATAAAGGGGACCTCTAGAATCTGAAAAGCTTCTATAAAGCAAAGGACACTGTCAAAAGAACAAAACAAAACCCTACAAATTGGGAAAAGATCTTCAAGAACCCTATATCTGACAGATGGCTAATATGTAGAAGATATAAAGAACTGAAAAGTTAAACATCACCAAATCAAGTAATTCAATTAAACATGAGGTAAGAGCTAGACAGAGACTTTTCAACATGAGAATATAAAATGGCACCGAAACACTTAAAAAATGCTCAATATACTTAGTCATCAGGGAACTGCGAATCAAAATAACCCTCAGATTCCACCTTACACCCATCAGAATGACTAAGATCAAAAGCTCAAATGATAATACATGCTGGAGAGAATGTGGAGAAAGGGCAACCCTCCTCTATCGCTGGTGGGAATGTAAACTTGTACAACCACTTTGGAATCAATCTGGCGCTTTCTCAGACAATTAGAAATAGTGCTACCTCAAGACCAGATATACCACTCCTAGGTATATATCTAAAAGATGCTCAAGTATACAACAAGGACATTTACTCAACCATGTTCATAGTAGCTTTATTCGTAATACCCAGAATCTGGACACAACCCAGATGTCCCTCAACAGAGGAATGGATACAGAAATTGTGGTACATTTACACAATGAAATACTACTCAGCAATTAAAATCAGATAAATCATGATATTTGCAGGGAAATAGAAGGAACTGGAAAAGATCAACCTAAGTGTGGTATCCCAGAAATAGAAAGACCCACATGGTATATACTCACTTATAAATGGATATTAGCCATATAATATATAATATATAATATAATATATAATATATATTTATATATAATCTATAGTTCTAATGAAGCTAAATAATATGGAGGACCCTTGGGAAGATGCTTAATCCTTATTCAGAAGGGCAATCAGGATAGACATTGGAAGTGGGAGAAGACAATGAACAGGACAAGAACCTTCCATAGGGGTCCTCTGAAATACTCTACTCATCAGAGTAATGAAAAAGATGCTGAGATTCATAGCCAAACTTTGGGCAAAGCGCAGGAAATCTTATGGAAGAAGGGAGATATAGAAAGACCTGGAGGGGACAGGAGCTCCACAAGGAAGACCAACAGAGAAAAAAAAAAAAATTCTGGGCCCAGGGGATCCTGCAGAGTGTGATGAATCAACCAAGGACCATGCATTAAGAGGATCTAGACCCCCTGCTCAGGAATAGACTATGGGCAACTCATCTCCACAGGAGTTCCATAGTAGGTAGAGTAGGGGCAGTCTGTGGCAATGGCTTGGTTACCTGCTCTTTGATCACCTCCCCCTGGTAGGGTGGCCTTACAAGGTGAAAGAGGATCCAGACATTCTTGATGAGACCTGATAGGCAAGGGTTAGATAGTAAGGGAGGAGGACCTTCCTATCAGTGGACTAGGGGAGAGGCATAGGGGGAGAAGTGGGAGAGATGGTAGGATTGGGAAGAGACAAGGGAGGGTGTCCACAGCCTGGATACAAATTGGATAAATTGTAATAAAAGATAATAATAATAATAATAATAAAGATTCCAATACAAGCCGTGAGTCAAGGTTGCCCAAGAAACTTTGAATATATTGCAGATTATTGCTATTGAACTAGATTGAATTCCAGAGGTGTAAGGTAAGTTTCTATTGCTGAATACACCTCAGCAATAAGCCTCAGAGTCTCCTAAACTAGGACTAATCTGAATGCCTCCTTTCTGAGGACTAGCTTTTACAGTACCAGGTTGCATCATGCAGTCATCCAAAAGAGCAAAAGAAATATCAATCCTACCCATCTATGATGCCTGTGAACCCCAATAATAGCTGGATGCAAGATAACCCTGGGGATACTCAAGTGGCACATGTATGTTAAAGGCAAGCAGCAGCTCTCTAATTGGAGTGAAGAGCCACTCAAATAAAGGGAAAATATGCCTGGTACTGGAAACCTAGCCAACTAGATCCAGGAATCTTGGAGGATAACCTCCAACCAACACTTTGATAAAAATAATGCAATCCCAAAATACATTGTAAATATTTGTCCTTATACCACAGATAAGTGTAGTCCTCAGCTTTCCTCAGGGTACCTTCCCTTTGCAACAGACAGGGACCAATACAGAAAGCCATGCAACTAACATGCAGAGCTGTAAAGTTCAGTGCCAATAGATACTTCTCCAAAACAACCCTATACCTAAGGCTCAAGAAACATTTCATAAATAGGGGTGGAAATAGCGTAAGGAATAGAGAACCACAGAGATTTCTATGAAGCCGTGTCTCCTAGTAATGTCAGAAAATATACCCATCAAGTCTTACCCACACCACTGCCTAAACATGAGCTGAACAAGCACAAAAATAGGCAGAACAAAGTAGCTGTAGGAAAGCCAATGTGGCCTCAAGCCCACACAAAGAACGACGGTCAACCAAGGAATTGTGAGAGCGGGAGAAATAGTCTTCTTCGGGAAAAAGCACAATGTACAGTTGCCCTGTACGAAATGGTTGACCCTAAAGATGTATATAAAAGTAACAGTTTTCAGACTGAGAGATTGTTTAGGAATATATATTTAATGTACAAATGTGCTTGTTACAATTAATGAAAAAGAGGGCATGTACCAGAAAGAGATAATGTGGTATATTGGAAGGTTTGGAGGGGGAGAAAAGTGAGGAAATGGTATAATTATAGTATAATCTCAAAGATAAAATAAATCATTTTTTTTAAAACTATGGGGATGACCAAAACTGTGCTATCATTCCTAATGAGAAATCAAAATAATAAAAAGAGTAATTTAGTTTAAAATGGGTTACCTTATATCTAAATAATCAATAATCATAATTGAACCAAAAGGGCATAAATAGTTGTCACTGTGTGCATATAAAGAAAGGTAAATTAAGATATGATTAACATTGTAGTGATGAAGGAGCAGGCAACAGAGTTCATGTCAAAGACTGTCTCTTCTCCCCCTCCTCAGAAACCCACATGGAGGTAGAGTTGTCTATGCCCTACATCTGAGCAGGGAGTCTAGGTTCTCTCTATGTATGGTCTTTGGTTGATGCATCACTTTCTGCAATCCCCCTTGGCCCTGCTTTTTTGGTCTCCTTGTGTGGCTCCTGTCCCTTCCAGGTCCTTTTTTAACCCCCTTTTTCATAAGACTTCCTGCTCTGTCCCAAGTTTACATCTGCTTTGATCCCCTGAATCTTTAATCTACAGTGTTTGTGTCTAAGTGTGAGACCATTTCCTTCTGAAAAGACATCCAAATGAGCTGCTCAGAGACCCCCCGAACATTAAACTGTTTTATTTCATTACAAATTCTATTTATTTATTTATTTGTTTGTTTGTTTGTTTCAACATATTTGCTCATTGTAGTGGTATCCAGTGCCTCTGGGTATCTTTCAATTATTTTTTCAAAGTAGTATACTTAAATATTGTCAGGTACTTCTCTCATGTAATCTTCACTATTTTTCTGTGCTTTGAAGTTATCAGTTTTTGGAGTTCTCCTGGTGAATTATAATCTCATGATTATTTAATAGGTGTTTTGAATACCTATTTGAGTATATGTGTTCAGGGACTTACAGATTTCCCTAGTGTTCCCGTTTTTGGTTGGTTTAGTTTTATGTTAGTGCTTATTTTTTTTTTCCATGGATTTATGTTTGGGAGTGAAGTTAACTACAGTAATAACTGTGATGGTTTGACAAAGGTTTCTGTGTTAGCTGCAGAAGACATTGTGTTCCTCAGATGTGCCCTGAGTCTTACTGGCAGGAGTATAAGGCTTGAATGGTTGATAGCATGAGTCTGTCTTCAGGCAGATGCTACTATTCAGTTTCAGCTGTCTCCTGTTATGAGATATCTGGAAGGAAATTTCAAAGAGGATCACAACTCAGCAAGAATCCTTCGGAGATGACAGCAAACTTCTTCCACATAAATTGATGTTCAAACAGGCCTGCCCTCAGTTGGATACTCTTAAGACTTCTTCCCTACTGAATGTTCCGTAGTTCTAGGCCTTAGTGTTTTACTAGCTACTATTCTGAAGCAACACCTCACCTACCCACATGTTCTGCCACATAGTATGTAATTATTAAATACATAGTTGAACTTAACAATCTATTTTTTCTTAGAGATAATGGCATATCATCATTGTATTATAAAGACTATTTTTATTGTGCTGTGGCTTATCTAATTACTCTTTCTACAAACTCCTATAACTAGTAATCACTTAAATGTTTCTTTAATTTTCGCCTCTTTCAGAATTATGTATCATCATATGTAGTGTTTCCAACGTTTTAATTTTAGTGATACATAATTCAGATTCAATAGTGAGTTTTATTTTTTTAACATTTCACTTTTCCCCACTGTATATTTTTGCATTGTCCAAGTGCACCACAGATTGTTTATCCATTCATCTCCTCAAGAAAAGCCTTACTGTCCTCAATATTTAACAACATGGGAATTTATACCCATGTATATATTTTGTGTGTTTATAAATACTCAGCCCATTCAAATAAATATTGAAAAGTACAAGTGACAGACTAATCTATGCTTAGTTTGGTGATAGCTTCTAAAATTTATTTTCATAGAGACTATGCTCCCTTTTTATTCCTACCATCAGTTGATGCCAGTCCCTTTAGCTTTTTATAAATTAGCATTTGCTATTATCAGTGTATGATAAACATTATAACATTTATTTAGCACAATTTCTTCTCTGTCTTAATACAAAATCTTCTAATGGACATACAATATTGATTTTTTTTTTATGTTTTGGTGAACTATAAATCTTCTAGTGAGGTATTCAGACCTGTTGGCTATTTTCCAAACATTATTTCTTACATTTCTTAAGGCTATTATCAATACCAGTCTATTTTTCAAAACATGATGGTAAACTCCTACTTCTTAAAACATGCAGACATTACACACTTGAGTCATAAATCTTGGAGAAATCAAGCTGGCACTTACTTGGAAACGTTATCAGTGCTTGTTAGCTTTCACACTGCTGGAAGATGGTGATGGAAGTTCTAAAGGAATGTAATCCTCAGTCTTATTCTATCTATATATTCTGCATGATACAGTGCAACTGGCCTGATAAGGCCCACTACAATAAGGCTTATGTCTATTCATGAAATATGTGTCTGGAAAAACCTATGTTCTCAGTATGCAGCTTCATTTTTAAAAAATTCTTTCAAGAATGTATTCTTTAGATCAGAAAGCTTTAGTTACAATAAGCTCTATCAAGTTTAGATGTCACACATTTAACTGTTAGTAATATGTTAGAGAAAACATTGTCAAGGCCAAGATTACTTCAACCTTCTCCTCTTCCCTTGTTTAAGAGGTCTATAGTTCTGCTTTCTATACCTAAGCTTTAAATGTATTTTGAGCTAATTTTAGTTAAGAGTATAATGATTGTGCCTAAAATAAGATCTTTTTTTTTTTTTTTTTTTTTTTTTTTTTGGTGGAGGGAAGTTCATTGCTAAGATGTGGAGAAAATTAATAAAACAGAAAAAAAGGATGACAATTCTAGAGCATTTTAAAGCCATTAATTATGAATAGAATGAAGGCATTAGTCAATGGCAGCTGTGAAATTTGTAAAAGGTTGTTGGATTTAAGGTATTTTAAATTTAGAGTCAATAAGCTTTTATGGAGAAAATATATGAGATCTGGATAATGAGAACAACCAATAAAACCAAGATTCCAGGCCTGAGCAACGACATGAATAATTGGGCCATTTTTTAAAATAGAGAGTAGTTGGCAAGCAGTGTTGAGAGTGTTGTCATAGAAATAAAGACCAATTTTGATATATCATTGTTAAAATTTTTATTTAAGAATCCAGTTGGAATTACTAAGTGCCAAATGAGCTGTGTGAGATTAGAGCTTAGGAAATATGTCAGGAGGGAAATATAAACACTGAAAATAACTGCCTGTAGGTGATGTTTAAGGCTTCCAGATAAAGAGAAAAAAAATACCCAGAGCATAGCAAAAAAAAGAAAAAGAAAAAGAGCTCTTGTTTGCTTATTACATGACAACATTTTTAGGGTAACTGGGATGGGTGATCTCACAAAGTGTATTTAGGGACAACGTTGGAAAAGAGATGTAAAGATGTTTTCAAACAGATTTAGTGTGTCCGGTGTTATGTTGAGGATTTGATCCACTTGGACTTTACTTTTAGACAGGGTGATAAATATGTATATTTTTGCATTTTTTTCCCAGTTAGACAAGCACCATTTGTTGAAGATGCTGTCTTTCATCCATTGTTTGGTTTTGGCTTCTTTGTCAAAATTCAAGTATCTGTAGGAATATGGGTTTACTTGTGGGACTTCTATTCAATCCCATTGATACACCATTCTGTTTCTATGCCAGTCCCATGCAGTTTTTATTAGTATTGCTCTGTAGTACAGCTTGAGATCAGGGATGGAGCTACCTCCAGATAATCTGTTGTTGTTTTAACGATTCTGGGTTTTTCTGTTTTTCCATATGAAGTTCTTTAAAGTTCTGTAGAGAATTGTGTTGCTATTTTGATGGGAATTGTTTTGAATCTGTATATTGCTTTTGGAGGGACAGAAATTTTCCTATGTTAATCCTACCGATCCATGTGCTTGGGAGATCGACACACTAAATTGGATAGAAAAAAAAAGTGGGGAAGAGCCTTGAACTCATTGACACAGGAGACAACTTCCTGAGCAGAACACCAATAATCAATAAATGGGACCTCATGTAACAGAAAAGCTTCTGTAAAGCAAAGGACATTGTCATCAGAACAAAATGACAGCTTACAGACTGGGAAATCATCATCAAACCTATATCTGACAGAGAGTTAATATCCAGAATATATAAAGAACTCAAGAAGTTAAAAAGCAACAAATCAAGTAATCCAATTTAAAAAATGGGGTACACAGCTAAACAGAGAATTCTCAACAGAGGAATATTGAACACCAGAAATGCTCAGCGTCTATAGTCATCAGGGAAATGCAAATCAAAACAACCCTGAGATTTCACCTTACAGCCATCAGAATGGCTAAGATCAAAAGCCCAAATGACAAGATATACTGGAGAGATTGTGGAGAAAGGGGACCCCTCCTCCATTGCTGGTGGAAATATAAACTTGTACAACCACTTTGGAAATCAATCTGGTACTTTCTCAGAAAATTAGAAACACTGATACCCCAAGATCCAGATATACCACTCCTAGGTATATATCCAAAATATGCTCAACTACACAACAAGGACATTTGCTCAGCCAGGTTCATAGCAGCTTTATTCATAATAGGCAGAATCTGGAAACAACCTATATGTCCCTCAAGGGAGGAATGGATGCAGAAATGGTGGTATATTTACACAATTAAAAACAAGGAAATCATGAAATTTGCAGGCAAATGGTGGGATCTAGAAAAGATCATCCTGAGTGAGGTATCCCAGAAGCAGAAAGACACACATGGTATGTACTCACTTATAAGTGAAGATTAGACATATAATATACTAAAATCTGTCTAACTGAAGAAGCTAAGCAAAGAAGACACTGAGTAAGAAAATCAATCCTGACTCAGAAAGGGAAATGGGACTGATATCAGAAGAGGGGGAAAACTGGGAACGGGACAGGAGTCTACCACAAAGGGCCTCAGAAAGACTCTGCCCAGCAGGGTATTAAAGCAGATGCTGAGACTCATAGCCCAATTTGGGCAGAGTTCAGGGAATCTTATGAAAGAAGGGGGAGATAGTAAGACCTAGAGAGGACAGGAGCTCCACAAGGAGAACAATAGAACCAAAAAATCTCAGCACAAAAGTCTTTTCTGAGACTGATACTCCAACCAATGAACATGCATGAAGATAACCTAGATCCATGGGCTCAGATGTAGCCCATGGCAGCTCAGTGTCCAAGTAGGTACCCTAAGAAGGG
This sequence comes from Psammomys obesus, assembly GCF_907164565.1. Taxonomy (NCBI): domain Eukaryota; kingdom Metazoa; phylum Chordata; class Mammalia; order Rodentia; family Muridae; genus Psammomys; species Psammomys obesus. The sequence goes on along the minus strand of NW_026596057.1, from coordinate 25,012,119 downwards.
GGAAAAAGAGTTGTCTCTGACATGAACGCATTGTCTGGCTCTTTGATCACCTCCCCCTGAGGGGGGAATCAGCCTTACCAGGCCACAGAGGAAGACAATACAGCCAGTCCTGATGAGACCTGATAGGCTAGGGTCAGATGGAAGGAGAGGAGAACAGCTTCTATCAGTGGACTCTGGGAGGAGCATAGAAGGAGGAGAGGGAAAAAGGGTGGAATTGGAAGTAGATGAGGGAGGAGACTAGAGCTGGTATACAAAATGAATAAATTGTAATTATTAAATATTAGGTAAATAATAAAAAATATGTTTGTAAGCAAAGCATTAAAAGAGCCAAAACAAAAACAAAAACAAAACAAACAAACAAAAAACCTGAGCCCTGGGAGAGCTGCAGAGACTGATATCCCAATCAAGAAAAATGTATGGAGAGGACCTAAAACCCTGGCTCAGATGTAGCTCATAGACTCAGTCTCCAAGTGGGGTCCCTAATAAGGGGAAGAGGGACTGTCTCTGACATGAACTCAGTGACAGGCTCTCTGATCACCTCCCCTGGGGGGTGCAGGAAGACTATGCAACCAGTCCTGATAAGACCTGATAGTTTAGGGTCAAATAGAAGGGGAGTAGGACCTCCACTATCAGTGGAATAAGGGAGGGACATAGAGGCCTGAGAGAGAGAGGTTGGAATTGGGAGGAGATGAGGGAGGGAGCCACAACGGGGAAACAAATTGAATAAATTTTAATAAATAATAACAAAAAAGTTTTTAAAGGTATGAAATTATGTTGGATATTTAGAAAAACTTATTGAAAAATAAAAACTAGATTTGGAGTCATGCTAGTTAGTGATTTTCATGAATAGAAATAAGGCAGAAAGGGATGAAAACCTGACTGTGATACATTAAAAATCTCATGGTTGTTAAGCATTGTATACCAACAGGTCATTAGCAATGCTCTACACGTAGGCCAGAAATGGGAAATAGCAGAGCTAGTCCTAGTAGGGAAAATAACTAGGCTTACTATTTCTATAGATAATGCTGAGTCAATCTAATCTGTTTGTTGATAACTCATAAATAAAAATCACAAGCTATTTCCTTTATTTTCATCACCTCTCCTATTCTCGCAAAACTTATTTTACTCAAACAACAATATTTGAGTTTTTTGACTATTCCATCAAATAGTGAAATCGAGCTTTTGTAGAAGATCACAATAAACATCAGCTATTTCATGGTCTTCTTAATAAAGGGCAATCCTTGATCCTGACTGGTACTTTTTACTTACATTATTATTATTTTTTGACAGAAGTATGGGGAAATATTCATTGATACATTTTTATGCTTTACACTCTAAATATTTTAATCCTCTCCTTAAATAATGATGTACCTGTCACATGGTGCTATCTCTGAAGAATAGTATGCAGAGAGGACAGGTCCTAACACAGTGTTAGTAGTTATGGCCTACTTTTTCTCCACTATTCAAAGCAGTTACGTATGAAGTTCAGGACCAGAGGAAAAGTATTTTCATATTGATTTTTTTTTTTCATTCTCATTCCTACTCTGACCATCATACCACTTTATTTTGATTATTAGGGGAGTATCTAAGAATATTAGATTAATGGGTAAACTGGACACCAGGAGTTTTAATTCATGAAGTTATCTTTAAGTTCCAATGGTCTTGAGCAAATGTCCTTGTTGTGTACTTGAGCATATTTTGGATATATACATAGGAGTGGTATAGCTGGATCTTGAGGAAACGCTATTCCTAATTGTCTGAGAAAGCGCCAGATTGATTTCCAAACTGGTTGTACAAGTTGACATTCTCACCAGCAATGGAGGAGGGTTCCCCTTTCTCCATATCCTCTCCAGGATGTACTGTCACTTGAGGTTTTGATCTTAGCCTTTCTGATAGGTGTAAGGTGAAATCTCAGGGTGGTTTTGATTTGCATTTCCCCGATGACAAAGGATGTTGAGCGTTTCTTTAAATGTTTCTCTGTCATTTAATATTCCTCTATTGAGAGTTCTCTGTTTAGCTCTGTACCCCATTTTTTAAATTAGATTATTTGATTTGTTGCTTTCTAACATCTTTATATATACTGGATATCAGCTCTCTGTCAGATGTAGGGTTGGTGAAGATCCTTTCCCAATCTGTAGGCTGTCATTTGGTCTGATGACAGTGTCCTTTGCTTTACAGAAGCTTTTCAGTTCCATGAGGTCTCATTTATTGATTGTTGATCTTAGAATCTGTGCTGTTGGTGTTCTATTCAGGAAGTTGTCTCCTGTTTTATTTGTAATAGCCAGAATCTGGAAACAACCCAGATGTCCTTCAACTGAGGAATGGATACAGTAATTATTGTACATTTACACAATGAAATACTACTCAGCTATTAAAAACAAGGAAATCATGAAATTTGCAGGCAAATGGTGGTATCTAGAAAAGATGATCTTAATTGAGGTATTCTAGAAGCAGAAAGATACACATGTTATTTACTTACTCAGTTGTGGATACTAGACATATAAGATAAATGTACTAAAATCTGTACACCTAAAAAAGCTAAGCAAGAAGGAGGACTCTGGGTAAAATGCTCAATTCTCACTCAGAAAGGCAAATGGGATAGACATAGGGAGAGAGAGGAAATAAATAAAAGGAGATGAGCCTACCACAGAGGGCCAATGAAATATTCTATCCAACAGGGTATCAAAGCAGATGCTTAGACTAATAGCCAAACTTTGGGCAGAGTGCAGGGAATCTTATGAAAGAAAGGGGAGACAGGAAGACCTAGAGAGGACAAGAACTCCACAAGGAGAGCAAAAGTTCCAAAAAAAAAAAAAATCTGAGCACAGAGGTCTTTTCTGAGACTGATAGTTCAACCAAGGAACATGCATTGAGATAACCTAGAACCCCTGCACAGATGTAGCCCATGGCAGCTCAGTCTCCAAACTGGTTCCTTAGTAAGTGGAAAAAAGGTTGTCTCTGACATGAACATAGTGGCTGCCTTTTTGATCACCACCCCCTGATGGGGGAACAGCCTTTCCAGGCCACAGAGGAAAACTATGCAGCCAGCCCTGATGAGCCTGATAGGCTAGAGTCAGAGCAAAGGGGAGGAAGACCTCCCTTATCAGTGGACTTGGGGAAGTGTATGGAAGGAAATGAGGAATAAGGGTGGGTTTGGGAAGGAATGAGGAAGGGGTTACAGAGGGGATACAAAATGAAGAAACTGTAATTTATTAAAAATAAAACAAATAAAGAAAAAATTCCAAAGGTATTAAGTAGGATCCAGCTAGAATTCTGAAATTTTCCAACTCCAGGCAAACATTCCTTTAACATGTTATGCCAGCAAAAGCACACAGTATTCACCACTAGAAAGCAAAAAATTGCTCAGTAGAGACCATATCATCCTTACTTATCCTCCCTTTGCCCATTATGGTGCATGATAATGGTAGGTAATGCAAAAGTTCATTATTATTTTAAGGGACTATATAATCTATTTCTGCCTTAAGACAATATGCAAGTTCTAAACATCCATAATATACTACATGAAAAGTATTATATCTTGTCCTTTTTTATTCCATTATTGCAGTGTTTAAGTTCTTTCTTAGAATTTTTAAAATAATTACAGAAATAATTTTTCTCTTGTCGGCTTATCTATGATCATGTAAATATTCAATTTCACAGTGAACCACTCTGTAAGTATGAGTATTCACTAAGGATCATTCTGATATAATAGAAATCTCTTTGAGTGCAGTGATCTTGAAAAATCCTTGGGTGTGAAAGTACTAATGTTAAATGATTAACATTCCAAACTATTTTTTACAAATAAATTGTTTTAAAATATGTATACATTTAAATGCTTAATATATGGCAATTTTATCTTTGAATTACATCTTAATTTTTGAGATAATGATATAACCACATCATTTTCTCCTTGCATTTCCTCCTTGCAAACCCCTCCTATAGCCCTTCCTAATCTCTTTCAAATTCATAGCCTTCTATTTCATTAATTGTTGTTATATACATATATATTCTTATACACATAAATACAACTTTTTTAGTCTGTATAGTATTATAAGGTTGAGCACACAGACTGGTCAGCTGTGCATAGGGTGTGGATACTAGACTTACCTCATTATTCTTGCGAAAAGCTCTTGTCAGTAAGAAAATAAGACAACTCTAAACATCACATAAAACTTCCTTAGATAATAAACATATATTATAACTAACTGGTAAGTGATTGTGAGACTGTTTTACTGCATTCTAACTGTTATAAAATGTCATCTTTTTAAACAAATGCATTTGTATTTTAAATGGTACATTCAATTTTATTTGTAGTATTCATAAGTAAAAAAAAGTAATTCAGTTCTCAATATTATCCTATTTTTAATACTTTATATATCACCAATAATTCTGGTATCAAAATATTGGAGATTTGCCAAGATATATAATATCACAAAAACATAAATTTTTTATCACAAGAATTGACCTAGAGTTCATATTTATTAACTTGACTAACTGTTCTTGAGTGTGTTAATATAGTTGGGTTTTTTTAATTTTATTTTTTTCCTTATCAGTTAAATTTTATTAACTCTGTATCCCAGCCATGTCCCGATCCCTCATTCCCTGCCAGTCCCTCTGCCCTCCCTCATCTCCACCGTGCCCCTTTCCAAGTCCACTGATAGGGGGGACCTCCTCCCCATTCAACTGATCCTGTTTTATCAGGTATCTTCAGGACTAGCTGCAAAGCTCTACTCTGTGGCCTAACAGGACTGCTCCTCCCTTGGGGGGTGGGGAGGCCAAAGAGCCAGTCATTGAGTTCCATGTTAGAAATAGTCCTTGTTTCCCTCACTATGGGAAACCAATTGGTTACTGAGCTACCACAGGCTACATCTGAGCAGAGGTTCTAGGTTATATCCATACATGGTCCTTGGTTGAATGTCAGTCTCAGAAAAGACCCTGTGCCCAGATATATTTGGTCCTTGTGGAGCTCCTAAACTTTCCCCGTCAGACGAACTCCCCTTCTTTCTTATGATTCCCTGTACTCTGCCAAAGGTTTGGTCATGAGTCTTTGCTTTGAAAACACTGCTACTTAGAGTCTTTCAAATGCGCTCAGTAGACTCCTGTCATATGTTCAATGCACATCCCATCTGTCTTTCTAAACGAGGATTGATTACCTTACCCCATGTCTGCTCTCTTGATTATCTTTTTTAGGTGTACAGATTTCATTATGATTATCATATCTTATAGGTCTATATAAGTGAGTATATACCATGTTTGTCTTTCTCCTTCTGGGATATTTCACTCAGAATGCTCTTTTCTAGATCCCACCACTTGCCTGCAAATTTCATGATTTCCTCCTTTTTGATTGCTGAGTAGTATTCCATTGTGTAAAAATACCACAATTTCTGTACCCATTCCTCCATTGATGGACATCTGGGTTGTTTCCAGGTTCTGGCTATTACAAATAAAGCTGCTATAAACATGGTTGAGCAAATATCCCTTTTGTGTACTTGAGCAAACTTTGGGTATATACCTAGCAGTGATCTAGCTGGGTCTTGAGGAAGCACTATTCATAATTGTCTTAGAAAGCGCCAGATAGATTTCCAGAGTGGTAGTACAGGTTTCCATTCCCACCAGCAGTGGAGGAGGGTTCCCCTTTCTCCATAACCTCTCCAGCATGTGTTGTCCCTTGAGTTTTTCATCTTGGCCATTCTGATGGGTGTAAGGTGATATCTCAGGGTCCTTTTGATTTGCATTTCCCTGATGGCTAATGAGGATGAGCATTTCTTTAAGTGTTTCTCTGCCATTCGATATTCCTCTGTCGAGAATTCTCTGTTTAGCTCTGTTCCCCATTTTTTAATTGGATTACTTGGTTTGCTGCTTTTCAGCTTCTTTAGTTCTTTGTATATACTCGATATTAGTCCTCTGTCAGATAAAGGGTTAGTAAAGATTCTTTCCCAATCTGTAGGCAGGCGTTTTGTTTTGATGACAGTGTCCTTTGCTTTACAGAAGCTGTTCAGTTTCATGAGGTCCCATTTATTGATTGTTGCTCTTAGAGCCTGTGCTGTTGGTGTTCTGTTCAGGAAATTGTCTCCTGTGCCAATGAGTTCTAGGCTGTTCCCCACTTTTTCTTCTAACAGATTTAGAGTATCTGGTTTTATGCTGAAGTCTTTGATCCATTTGGACTTTAGTTTTGTGCAGGGTGATAAATAGAGATCCATTTTCATTTTTCTGCATGTAGACATCCAGTTGGACCAGCACCATTTGTTGAAGATGCTGTCTTTTTTCTATTGAATGGTTTTGGCTTCTTTGTCAAAAATCAAGTATTCATAGGTGTGTGGGTTTATTTCTGGGTCTTCTATTCAGTTCCATTGATCCTTCTTTCTGTTTTTATGCCAATACCATGCAGTTTTTATTACTATTGCTCTGTAGTACAACTTGAGATCGGAGATGGAGATACCTCCAGATGATGTGTTGTTGTACAGGATTGTTTTGCAGATTCTGGATTTTTTGTTTCTCCATATGAAGCTGAGAATCTTTTTTTTTCAAGGTCTGTAAAGAATTGAGTTGATATTTTGATGGGAATTGCATTGAATCTGTAGATTGCTTTTGGCAGGATGGCCATTTTCACAATGTTATTCCTACCAATCCATGAGCACGGGAGATCTTTCCATCTGAGATCTTCTTAAATTTCTTTCTTCAGAGACTTGAAGATTTTCTCAAACAGGTCTTTCACTTGCTTGGTTAGTGTCACCCCAAGGTACTTTATGTTATTAGTGGCTATAGTGAAGGGTGTTGTTTCCCTAATTTCTTTTTCGGCCCTTTTGTCTTTGGTATACAGGAGGGCTTCTGATTTTTTTGAGTTGATTTTGTATCCTGCCACTTTGCTGAAGGTGTTTATCAGCTGGAGGAGTTCTCTGGTTGAATTTTTTGGGTCGCTCATATATACTATCATATCATCTGCGAATAGTGACACTTTGACCTCTTCCTTTCTGATTTGTATCCCCTTGATCTCCTTTAGTTGTTTTATTTCTCTGGCTAGGACTTCAAGTACTATGTTGAAGAGGTATGGAGAGAGTGGGCAGCCTTGTCTTGTCCCTGATTTCAGTGGGATTGATTTAAGTTTCTCTCCATTGAGTTTGATGTTGGCTATAGGCTTGCTGTATATTGCCTTTACTATGTTTAGATATGTGCCTTGTATCCCTGATCTCTCCAAGACTTTAAACATGAATGGGTGTTGGACTTTGTCAAATGCTTTTTCAGCATCTAAGGAGATGATCATGTGGTTTTTCTCCTTCATTTTGTTTATGTGGTGGATTACATTGATGGATTTCCATATGTTGAACCACCCTTGCATTCCTGGGATGAAGCCTACTTGGTCGTGGTGGATGATATCTTTGATGTGTTCTTGGATTCGGTTTGCAAGTATTTTTTTTGAGTATTTTTGTGTCAATGTTCATAAGAGAGATAGGACTGAAGTTCTCTTTTTTTGTTGGGTCTTTGTGTGGTTTAGGTATCAGGGTGACTGTTGCTTCATAGAATGAGTTTGGTAATGTACCTTCTGTTTCTATTTTGTGGAATAGTTTGAGGAGAATTGGTTTGAGCACTTCTTTGAAGGTCTGGTAGAATTCCGTGCTGAAACCCTCTGGCCCAGGGCTTTTTTTGGAGGGGAGACTGAATGACTGCTTCAATTTCCTTGGGGGATATAGGGCTGTTCAGTCTTTCTACCTGATCTTGAGTTAATGTTGGAAGATGGAATCTATCAAGAAAATTCTCCATTTCATTTAGGTTTTCAAATTTTGTGGCATATAGGCTTTTGTAGTATGACCTAATGATTATTTGAATTTCCTCAGTGTCTGTAGTTATGTCACCCTTTTCATCTCTGATTTTGTTGATTTGGATAGATTCTCTCTGCTTTTTAGTTAGTTTGACTAAGGGTTTGTCTATCTTGTTGATTTTCTCAAAGAACCAGCTTTTTGTTTCATTGATTCTTTGAATAGTTTTATTTGTTTCTAATTGATGGATTTCAGCCCTGAGTTTGATTATTTCCAACCTTCTGCTCCTCTTGGGTGTATCTGCTTCTTTTTTTTCTAGGGTTTTCAGTTGGGCCATTAAGTTGTTTGTATGTGATGTTACGAATTTCTTCTTGCAGGCACTTAGTGCTATGAATTTTCCCCTGAGCACTGCTTTCAATGTGTCCCATAAATTTGGGTATGTTGTGCTTTCATTTTCATTGAATTCTAGGAAGTCTTTAATTTCTTTCTTTATTTCTTCCTTAACCCAGCTGTCATTGAGTAACAAGTTGTTCAGTTTCCATGTGCGTGTAGGCTGTTTGTTATTTCTGTTGTTTTTGAGGTCCAGCTTAAGTCCATGGTGGTCAGATAGAATACAAGGGATTATTTCAATCTTTTTGTATCTGTTGAGGCTTACTTTATGACAAACTATATGGTCTATTTTGGAGAAGGTTCCATGCGGTGCTGAAAAGAAGGTATACTCTTTTGAGTTTGGATGAAAAGATCTGTAGACATCTATTAGGTCCATTTGATTTAGGGTCTCTGTAAGTGTTTTTATTTCCCTATTTGTTTTCTGTTTAGTTGATCTGTCCCTTGGTGAGAGTGGAGTGTTGAAGTCTCCCACTATTAGGGTTTTGGGATCAATGTGTGATTTAAGCTTTAATATTGTTTCATTTACGAATGTAGGTGCTCTTGTATTTGGGGCATAGATATTCAAATTTGTGATGTCCTCTTGGTGGATTTTTCCTTTGATGAGAATATAGTGGCCCTCCTTATCTTTTTTGATTAACTTGGGTTGAAAGTCTATTTTATTAGATATTAGGATGGCTACTCCCGCTTGTTTTCTGGAACCATTTGCTTGAAAGACATTTTTCCAGCCCTTTACTCTGAGGTAGTGTTTATCTTTGTTGCATAGGTGTGTTTCTTGGATGCAACAGAATGATGGATCCTGTTTCCGCACCCATTCTGTTAGTCTGTGTCTTTTTATTGGGGAGTTGAGTCCATTGATATTGATAGAAACTAGTGACCAGGTTCTCTTCCGGGTTCTCTTCCGGGTTCTGGCTGGGCAGCCGAGAGTGGACACGACCGATTCCCATGCCGTGGGAGCCTCCCCTCATCTGGGAAACAGGATTGCTGTTGTTTTAGGGCCCAGAATTCAGTCTCCTGGTTGTCTGGCTTCTCAGACAAGGTGTTCTCCCGGCGCTGCCATCTTGGCCCTCCCCTAATATAGTTGTTTTAAATTTAGACTTTAAATTACCATACTTCAAAAGCGCTTTGCAAATCTTTGAGAACAGTACATTGTTGTTTGTAGAGACAGAGTAATTTGTAACAACTGTACATACACAGGAGCACATTTTGGGGCATAAAATGTCATTTTTATGTGTCATTTATCATTCATCAAGATACTGATGAAATTCCAAAGCTTTCCTGAATAAAAACATTATACAGGCATCTACCTTACTGAACCAACCAAAGTAACCTTATATTAGGTAAAGATATGCTCTTTACATATTTTTTATTCTCTTCATGTTCATATATATTCATCTCTATCGATCCCTGCTAAAATTCAGTTGCATTTTATTTTAAACTCATTAGAATGATTTTACTGTTTCATAACTGAAATCATGAAGTAGTTCTTATGAATCTTTTCAGATATTTTTGAGATATGGTTTACTTCTTGGAAACGTGATTAACTCTCCTGCTGGCGCTATTTCTTCTGGTACTGCTTATTCTCTGTTTGTTTTCTAACCAATACTTGTTTATTTCTCTAGGTCAGTTTATATTCCATTTCCTGTTAAAAGCTTTCATGATGAATACAGGTCACTGTCATAGCTCTCTCTTCTAAAAATCTATATTATTTATTTAGATAAAACTTGAGAGACATCTCTTGTATCGCCAAGTATACTTTGAAAATATTTTTATATCTCTTCTCTCTAGGTAAGTTAAAATGTTGAAAATATCCGCAGGCTCTTCCAGGTGCAACTTTGTGTACATTAAACATGAGAAAATATGGAGTATTTACTGGTAAATATTTGTTGAAGTAACCCAAAGGCATTTTTCCTAACAAATTATTAATATACAATCTGTAGTTTCAACATTATCTATTTATCATTCCCTTGTATGCTTTATAAATTCACAAAAGACAAAATGTGAAATATACACATTAGTTAGTGGCCTAATGGTTGACATTGAACTAAGATAATTTATTTATGCTTAGACAACCTAAGAAAGTATAATCATTTTCCAATAGTATTTATAGCTCAGATCTTCATGTGCCTTCAAAGGATGCAAGAGTTGTGCGTATGTCAGCAAGAACCACCATAAGCTGTGTAGAATAATTTCCCTGTCATTTGCCGTGTTAGTTCTGGGAGGCTTTGAAACACATTGTAAAAGAATTGGTCTAATTCATGTGCCTGTGACAAATGTTCTGTTGCCAACAGGAACATAAACAGGCACAAAGTATTTTGAGGAACAAAATTTCACTCAAAAAGCCTAAAAACTTCATTTTATAATTAACACCTTTTAACATTGCATATTAATATTTAATATTTAAATTACAAATGTTATTCAATACTTAGTAACATATTGAGATAAATACCTAGCTGCTTTTATTTAGTTTTTAACTTTAAGCCAGTGGCAACAAGAAAATGTACATACATAAAACAACCGGACCCCACTTCTAGTAAATAAAATGATATAAAAATTCATGGCCTGTGGTAGGTTTCAGTGATGCAGGAAACGTACTCCCTGTGAAATCAAACACATCCTGCTGTAAATTATTTAGATAACTGCTTTTACATCACTTTCTCTACGGTCCAAGACCTGGCAATGAGCACTTTCATCTGTTTTTTCTTAAAAACAGTATTAAAACTATCTTTTCACTTTTGTTTGATCAGCAGAATGATCTCCAAAAATTTTAAAGCTAATTACTTTCTTTCCTCAACACATGATCTTCACAGTATCCTTGAGCCTACAAAATTTACCTAATATCATTTTTATATTAATTACAGTTTATTTACTTCATATCCCAGCTGTAGTCCTCACCCTCATTTCCTCCCAATTCCACCCTCCCTCCGTCATCTCCTCCCTGCCCCTATCTAAGTCCATTGATAGGGGAGGTCCTTCTCCCTTTTCATCTGGCCTTAACTTATCAGGTCTCATCAGGACTGGCTGCAATGTCCTCCTCTGTGGCCTAGCAAGTCTGCTCCTAGGAGAAAACAAGTAACAGGACAGGAGCCTACCATAGAGGGCCTCTGAAAGACTCTACCCAGCAGTGTATCAAAGCAGATGCTGAGACACATACCCAAACCTTGGGCAGAGTGCAGGGAATCTTATGAAAGAAGGGGGAGTTAGTAAGACCTGAAGAGGACTGGAGCTCCACAAAGACCAAATATATCTGCGCACAGGGGTCTTTTCTGAGACTGATTCTCCAAACAAGGACCATGCATGGATATAACCTATAACCCCTGCTCAGACGTTAGATGGCACCTAATATCATTTTTAATGGCACTCAAATTATGCTTTATGATTTAACTCTAAGCGTGTTCAGGCACTATCCTCATGATTTTCCTATTATTTTAGCAAAGACCTTATTAACAACGACTCCTAGATGTAAATAACAAACAGATTTATATCCCTGAACCTCTTTCTCCTGAATACCAGTTTCATACAGAGCTTTGTCTCAATACTTAATCCAAGGAACACATTTGTCACTTTTTGTTTGTTTGTTTGTTTTGATTATTTGTTTTTGGTTTTTGGTTTTGTTTCTTCCTATCAGTGTTCTTTGGTTAATGTGATCAGATATGATACTACAGTCACATTTTGCCAGAGGTACAAAGTTTAATATAATGGTAAAATGTATCTATATGTACTTGTCTGTTAACCTGCTCTGTACAACTGATAATTCAGGACCACAATTTTATATTCTCTCTCTTACAGTTTAACATTTCTTGTTAAATCAATATGCCTCCTGTATGACATGAAAAGGTGTAGGCTTAGATTTTTCATGAAACCTGCTTTATTTAGGGTTCCTAAGCACTTCTAACTCTCTTCTTCCCACTGAGAGGGGGGAAGGAAGAAAGCAGGTTATTAGGTAAAAGTGGTTGTAGACCTTTTTAGGAGTAGTTCTTTGGGATAAGTCCACTCTTTCTTTTCTAGATACCAGCAGTCCAGTCCAAAGGCCAACACCAAGCAGCAACTTGAATCAGCATGATTCATAAGACCAGGACAAGTCATAAGACCAGGACCAGCAAGACTCAGATTGTGTTGCCCTGAGAAGGTCTCTGGAACTTTTCTCCCTGAGGAGTCAAATGTCAAAGCACAAAGATCAGAGCAGCTATGTCAATCCAAAAAGCAACGTCTCACTGTTCATAGGCTTTTATATATCTACTCTCTTCAGAGTCCACCCATGAATGTTCTCAGCTGGCGAACGTCATGCCCCTCATACAAGAGAGCTCACAGCAAAACATCACATGTCCTCTCACAAGACAGCTTCTAACAAAACATCACATGACTCAACCGAGTCTTAAATGAAACCAGAAATTTTCAAGTTAGAAAGGAAACTGAGTAAGTTTTAGTGTAAATAGCAAACATACAGCTTTCAGGAGCAAGAATGAAATTAAAATCTAAGAGTGCTCTAATTCTTAAACTGTTATTTTTATACCTTTTCAAATATAAAGAGACTAGAGCTTCAGAAGTTTGTAACAATTCTAAAAAAGAAAAAAAAAATATTATATAAGGAGAAAATATACCAGGGAATGAGGGAGTGGTCTACAGTTGGAATACAAAGTGAAAAAAACTGTAATTAATATAAAAAATAAAAATAATAATATAGCAGGTTTTCTTTGTTCATTCTCTTACTGTATAACTTATTGAGTGGGTCTTGAATACAAGCAGAAAGATGTTAGTTACTCCCATGTCATTTATGCCACTATTAAATCAGAGGACATGGCTCTCCAGGCCATTGTAGCTCACAGCTGGGTAAAACTGATGATTACTTCTCCTCTGGCAGCCTGCACAGTAGCTTCCAGCACTACCAGTCTAGCCAGAAAGAATGACGCTTCCTGGTAACTTCCGGCTTTATTTCTTCATCATCCGTGACTTAAGCATGTGGTATCTATAGCAATAGGGTAACATAGATTTCCAGGAAAAAAAAAGTATTAGCAATATACTATAATGTTTATGAGTCTATGGGACCACACGGTCAACAACTTCAAAATAAGTAACCTATTTCTTTCACTGTTGACTTGTGTCTAGTTGGGGCATTGTTGTTCTGGCTCAGGCTAACTCCATTTTTACTCTTTGTTTATATGTGTATAAAAGGGTTTTCAAAGCATGAACAGGGCCAGGTATAGTTGTGCAGAGGTGGTGCACAGGGAGGTGGAACTCTGAATTTGAGGCCAGCCTGGTCTACAGAGTGAGTTATAGGACACCCAACAGGTATACACTTAGAAATCCTGTCTCGAAAAGACCACACACACACACACACACACACACACACACACACACATAGAAAATAGAAACATTTCCAGTAGTAGTTTTCCATATAACATGTAAAAGAGTTTTCAATGTTACTATTTCTCCTTCCTCCAGCTGGTCATATAGGCCATAATCCTAATTTAACCCTTGTTCTGTTATTCTACTTTAATTGATTATACCAATGAATTCTTAAAACATATTCCTGAATTCTATAACATAGTCTGTTAAGACTATCAGTGGGGAAATGCTTACTCCTCATTCAGAAGGGCAAAAGAGAAGACAGGGAACAGGACAGGAGCCTTCCATAGGGGCCACTGAAAGACACTGCCCAGCAGGGTATCAAAGTAGATGCTGAAACTCATGGCCAAACTTTGGACAGAGTGCAGGGAATCTTATGGAAGTAGGGGGAGATAGAAAGACCTGTAGGGGACAGGAGCTCCACAAAGGGACCAACAGAAGCAAAAAAACCTGGAGCCCAGGGGGGCCTGCAGAGATAGATGTTCCAACCAAGGACCTTGGATAGAGAAAAACTAGACACTCTGCTCAGATGTAGCCCATGAGCAGCTCAGTTTCCAAGTGAGATTCCTAGTAAGGGGAGTGAGGGTTGGATTCACTTGCACGAACTCAGTGGCAGGCTCTCTGATCACCTCCCCATGGGGGGAGCAGCCTTGCCAGGCCACAGAGGAAGAAAATGCAGCCAGTCCTGATGAGACCTGGTAGGCTAGGGTCAGACGGAAGGGGAGGAGGACATCCTCTATCAGTGGACTAGGAGAGGGCTTATGGTAAGGAGATGAAGGAGGGGGCTACAGTCAGGATACAAAGTGAATAAATTGTAATAAAAATAAATAATTAAATATTTAATAAAACAATGTCAGTGGATTTTTCAGATAGCAATCCATGCTCAATCACTTATAAATCTTCACAATAACAACAGAACGCTAAATATATGTGATAACAAAATTAGTTCCATGTGCTTCCAAGCAAAGTTTAACTTCCTATGAGTTGCACCTGTTTCATGCTGGGCATCAACAGAATGCCATTTTCGTCTATTATTTATATACTATTTCCTGGAGCATTTTTTTCCTCAGGTAACTTTATAAATTTCTCTGCTGCTTTTTTGTTATGTGACTTTTGTCTTCTATTTCTCTATTTTTAAGATTTACTATTCTGCTTAAAAGTGAAAACATATTTTCTTGCTCTGGGCAGAAAAAAAATATGTTTAAATAGACAATAGATGAAAAATATGAAGGATGGTTTTCTAAGACTACATATCAGAAAATAGAACCTTATTTTCTGGTACACAGAGTACCTGAGTATTTTTCTCTTTAACTTAAGACACTTTGATGCCAAAAATCTGAGTCCCACCCACCAAATTATTTATAAGCCAGATATACCATTGCTCTTCTACTAATTTTATTCTTTCTTTTTATTTCATTCCATCTTCAGAAATATAAATGTCATGATGTCTGTCTGTCTTGAGTCATGGGTCTCCATAAAGAAGTAAGTCAGCGCTAATGCCCTGCGGGCAGGAGGAGCTAGGCCCATCAAAAAGAAGAAAGGAGAACAACACTGTTAGCATTCATATCCATTGCTGGCATGACGTTTAAAGCAACTTTTTGGTTAACAATATTGAGTTAGTCAAATTATTTTCTTAAATCTTAGCATTAATACATCTTAATTTTGAGAAGGTAATTGAACATTCTTGTTCTAAAATACTTTGAAACTTTGTGGATCACCCAAATAACACTAGCCCTAAATTATGTATAACAGATGAATCCCAGATCCAGAATGCTTCTATGCACTCTTCCATGCATTATTACTGAATATAGAACTTATTTCTAAAGCTACTGATAGTGTTGTTAATAGTTGGCTAAAGATGTAACCATCAATGGGCTTGTCCCCTAGTAACTGGAAGGAGCATTGTTCAAGATAACAGCTATCTTTTGGTGAGTGATTAGTGATGAATCATCCTGATGGATGCTTTGTCTCCACTGAATGAAACCCTAGATATTTGTCTTGATTTAAGAGTTCCCACACTTTAGTCTGTGCTGGATAATTTTACATCATCTTGACACAAGTGGATTTATCTGTGAGGAGAGGGAACCTCAATTAAGAAAACGCCTCCATGAGATGAGGATGTAAGCAAGCCTATGGGAAGTTTTCTTAATTAGTTATTGAAGGGGAATGCCGCAGTTACTGTGAGTGCTGCCTGGCCTTGGCTGGTGGTCCTGGGCTCCATAAGAACTCAGGGTGAACAAGCCATGGGGAACAAGCCCGTAAGAAGTACCCCTCCATGGCCTCTGTATCAGCTCCTGCCTCCATGTTTCTTTTCTGTTTGAGTTCCTGGCTGGCTTCCTTCAGTGATAGATTACAATGAGGAAGTATAAACCAAATAAACCCTTTCTTCTTTAACTTGCTTTTCATCATGGTATTTCACAGAAATAAAAACCCTAACTGAGACACAGCCTTTTGATTTTTTTGTAACATATCTCAATTTTTCATTTATCCAGAACAGTATATCTTATTGCACTCTGATTTTTATGCAAATGATGTTTCCATTTTACTCTTTGTACTAGTTCAATTTTTATTCAAATATATTACCTCAATACTTAGTGCATATTTATGTTGCTTTATTTATCCACTAATTTTTATCATAATTTTAACACACTTGCATTCTAAACTATTCCTGGGAAAATTTTGATAATTCGCTTCAACCTATACTCAATAATATATTTCATTAAAAAAGATTTAAACTGTTAGCAAGCATGTTGTACCTGATGCACAAATCCTTTGCAAAATGAAGTTTAATTTTCAATTATTTATATTTAATTTTTTCCTCTTAGCTGCCTGTGATTGGTGTTACTATTTTTCTCATAATTTTAATTATGAAGCCCTTCTTTTGAATTATTATTAGTGGCTGTCAGGATTAGACCTTTAATACCTAGATCTAAACAGTATTTTCTTTGAGCCAAATGCTTATGAAGAACTATAACTTGATACCACACTGTAATAGCTTTTACTCTGAGCACCAATGAGCTATAGTCATAAGTTGATTTCTTGCTTTACTCCATAGTTAGTACACTTTTTTAGTAAAAACAAACAATACATAGCAGCACCACCTTTATTATTTTACCCAGAACAAGAGTTATTTGATGGATCTGGCAGGGGTAGGAGTGGGAAGGACTCCATTTTCTTTAAAGGGCTGGCCACTGGGAGCTTGAATATGTTCCATACAGTGAGTATATGAGCAAAACAATTTGGAGTTGGCATTTTTCTTTTCTTCTTTTTTTTGGGGGAAGTCTAAAAAGTTGTGGAGGAGCTGCATTGGGAAGACTGAGACGTGAATGTGATTGAGATGTCTTATATCAAACTCCTAAATAATCGATGAAATATTATGTTGGGGGGAAAAAGAACTTTGTGTGGTCATTTTTTCGTTTTGTTTTGTCTGTTTGTTTGTTTATTTATTTATTTATTTATTTTAGGTTTTTGAGTCAGGGTTTCTCTGTGTAGCCTTGGCTACCTTGGACTTGCTTTGTAAAAGAAGCTGACCTCATGGAGATCTGACTACCTCTGCCTCCCAGAGTGCTGAGATTATAGGTGTGTAGCACCACACCCAGCCTTCCTTCCTTCCTTCCTTCCTTCCTTCCTTCCTTCCTTCCTTCCTTCCTTCCTTCCTTCCTTTCTTCCTTTATTCCTTCTTCTCTCTCTTTTCTTTACTATCATTTTATTTTTTCTTTATTGAAAATATTTTTATGCATAATATATCCTGAGTACCATTCACTCTATCTCTACCTTTCTCAATTCTCCTTATCTCACCTCCCTTTTCTGCCTCTTATTAGAAAACAAACAGGCTTCTAAGGAACATATGTATATAATATATGTTATATATTATATTACAACATAATATAATAAAACAAAAACTATCATATTGGAATAAGACAAAATAAACAAGATGAGCTAGCTAGGGTGACACCACCTACTGTGGGCTGGGCCCTTCCACATTATTCACTAATTGAGAAAATACTTCTCAGGCTTGCCCATGGGCCACTCTTATACAGGCATTTTATTAATTGGGGGGCTCTCTTCTTGGATAGCTCTAATCTGTGCCAAGTTGACAGAAAAAGAAAAATAAACAATAACAGAAAAACAACAAATCCCAAACAACAACAGCAAAAAACCCAACAAACAAACAAAAAATAACAATAAAATCTCAACCAAGACAATACTCTTAAATGCAGAAATAAAGACAGAAAAACACATTAAAATATATTATGTGTATATATATATATATATATATAATCTTTTTATTTTATTTCATTTTATTTTACTTTATTTTATTTTATTTTATTTTATTTTATTTTATTTTATTTTATTTTATTTTATTTTATTTTATATTTTGGTAACAGAGTTTCTCTATTAAGTCCTGGCTCTCCTGGAACTCACTATGTAGACTAGAACAGCCACTAACTCAAAGAAATCCATCAGAATATTAAAATTAGAAGTATATAGTTCAGCTGATTCAAGTTTATGTTTTCAAAACAAAACAGAACAGGTAGAAGATTTTGGAAGCTGATAAAAGGCAGTAGAAGGCAGAGGTTAGATGCTATCACTCAACTCCTGCCCATTTTATCATGAAATAAAAGTATGTCTTTCTGAATGATATACGAGCTATCCCACAGGTTTTGCTTTTTGAACATTCAATTTCATTCCCCAACAAGGCTAAGAAAACAAAAATTATTTACTGTCAATTATAATTCTAATTATATGGCCTTATTTGTAAAACAGACAAAGACTTCATGTATGATTACTTAGTAATTAAATATAATTACCTCATTTAAAAATAAAACTCAGTGTTTAATGATCATGACATGTAGCACCCGAAGTATTACTTGGAAGAAAGGTATATACTCATCAGGAACATGTGCATTTATGGACTATTGTGCATACTTCCATTATGCTTGGATAACCTCACACAGAGGTTTGCTTTTTACAGCAGTATTATTGGGACAATGCTGAATTTTCTTTTTCATTTTTTTAAAATTTTTATTTATTTCTTTAATTTTTTTTTACTATTAATTACACTTTATTCATTTTGTATCCCCCCATAACCCCCTCCCTCCCTCCCTCCCGATCCTACCCTTCCTCCCCCTTCTTCATGCATGCCCCTCCCCAAGTCCACTGATAGGGGAGGTCCTCTTCTCCTTCCTTCTGATCTTAGTCTATCAGATCACATCAGGAGTGGCTGCATTGTCATCTTCTGTGGCCTGGTAAGGCTGCTCCCAAGAGGTTGGACATCAGAAGAAGAAGAAAACAGGAAACAACCTAGGAACCTGCCACAGAGGGCCTCTGAAAGCCTCTGCCCTGCAGACTATCAAAGCAGACTCTGAGACTTATGGCAAATGCTGGGCAGAGTGCATGGAATCCAATGCCTGAATTTTTTTTTCCAGAACCTTCTTTTTTTTTTTTTGTTTTTTATTTGTTCTACTTTTTTTTTTATTTTTATTTTTAGTTACAATGCCTGAATTTTAAAATGTGGGATATGCTTTTGAAAACTCAATGGTAATACCTGTCTAGTCTGGCATCCACCTTCTTCATGAACTCTCAAACTGCATTATAAAATAAAAGTAGCTCCCTCCCTCATCCCCTCCCTCATCTCCTCCCTGCCCCTTTCCAAGTCCACTGATAGGGGGGCTACAAAGTAAATAACCTGTGATTAATATAAAAAAATAAAAATTATTAAAAAATAAATATGTAAAAGAATTAGACAGACATTCCAGTAAGATGCTACTTATAATGCTGAGAAACTAGAAATGGCCTAATCATTCAGTCATAAATCCTGATTAAATAAAAGATCATTGATGACAGAGATATTAGGAAAAGTACTCACGGGAAAATATTAAATATACACAAAGATTATTTTCTTTCATATTGTAATATTTTAAAAAAAACTTTAAAAAATAAATAAAATAAAAGTAGACTTTAATGATCAAGGTAAAGAAAAAAAACTTTGACCATACCAATACATGTTCAAATAGATTCTGTGTCCATTTAAACCTCCTAAATTTTACTTTATCAAATATTATTTTTTATGCAGGTAGTTTTGTCTAGATGATTGATTTATCTAACAGTCTATAAAATGTGACACAATTAATATTTAACCAAAACAAGTTCATGTCCCCTGGCTGTTAAATAGGATCCAAGAAAAATGTTAGTCTTGAGGCTAATGATTTTTCTTCTGACTGATGCTCCTTTTGACAAAAATAAGGTAAAATAACCCCTCACTAAGCTCATATACTTTTCATGTTCCTCAAGATTAATTATATACTCTGCTTGTCAGTTTGAAAGAGTAATTCCTTATAACGGTAATTAAAAAAGAAAATTGTTAAACAAGGTCTATATTTTAATTGCCTTTGTGATGTTGTTTATTTCTTAGTTTTGATATGGAGAACTGAAATGTTAGATAATGAATGTGTATAACTAACACCTCATTCTCTAGTGAGCACAGCTAGAGAGATTTATGTTAATAACTTCCCTTGAAGATTAATTGTTTCAAGACAGATAAGGGAGTGTTTTTAAAAATCTCTTTTGTATTCTTATTTTCATTTGGGAGTGAAGTATGCTCTATTAACAATTACTACCTGCTTTAAGATACAATTTACTTATTAAAGCAAAACTAAGGCGGGAATAAGTTTTCTCTTCTAAAGCATGTGTTTTTTGCCCACTCTTATGCTATTTTAGTTCACATTTAAGACAGGGCAGGTGTCTTATCAATAACATGTGATTGACAAGCAAGCATGGTACTTTTATTTTCAAACCCAGTGGGTTTGATACACTGCAATCATATCAATGCAGAGGTTGGAAATACTCTTTACTTATAGACACATTGCATTACTCATTTGCTTTCCGGGACATCATTCACTTTGTTATATTAAAAGTATTTAGATTATAGCTTCATATTAAACATATGTAATAGTTATAAATAATATTAATCTGTAAATAGCAATAAATCTCAGAATTATTCTTCATAAGGCAGAAATTATCAACATCACTAGCATTTGGATATTGGTTAAATTACTGTCAAGATATGAATAATTCCTTGGCATGGTAGCACACGACAATAATTCCATCATTCTGGTAGGGAGAGGCAGGCACATCTCTGTGAGGCCAGCCTGGTCTATAAAGTGAGTCTAGGACACCCAAAGCTACAGAGAAAAAGCTTGTCTCAAAACAAAAAAAAATAAGATATGAATATTGTTTATTAATTATTTCTTGTATTAGAATCATTCCTCTTATTTTTTCGTGTGAAACTATTTATTTTATTACTGTGTAATAACACATTCATATTTATGATTAATTTGCATTAAAACAAAAATGTTTATTTAAATTTAATATACCATAATACTTAATCTGTATATTCTCATATATATCAGAAAGACCTCAAAGTACCTAGAATGATTGTTATTAAAATTCCATGTATTAGAATTCAGTGGCTGGCTCTTTGATTAGCTCCTCCTGAGAGGGGAGCAGCCTTACCAGGCCACAGAGGAGGACAATGCAGCCAGTCCTGATGAAACCTGATAAGCTAGGGTCAGAGGGAATGGGATGAGGACCCCCCTTATCAATGGACTTGGGGAGGGCCTTGGGAGGAGATGAAGGAGGAAGGGTGGGACTGGAAGGGAAGAAGGGAGGGGGCTACAGCTGGGATACAAAGCGACTAAACTGTAATTGTTAAAAAATAATTAAATTTTTAAAAATAAAATAAAGCCTTTACATACTTTAAAAAAAATCTATATATTAGAATTTTAACGTAGACTCTAAATATTACCATTTAGTATACCTAACAATAATGGAATTGAAGTCAAATTAGGTAGACATTTAATAATGGTAAGTTTTTTTTTTTCTGGAATTTAGACTTATGAAGTTTCTAAAATGTCACTTTATTTTTTTAATTTTTAGTTTTTTATATTAATTACAGTTTACTTTGTATCCCAGCTGTAGCCCCTCCCTCATTCCCTCCCAAATGTCACTTTAAAGCAAGGTTATAAAACAATAAAATGCAAGGAACAGGACAGGAGCCTTCCACAGAAGACCTCTGAAAGACTCTAACTACTAGGGTATCAAAGGAGATACCGAGGCAAACTTTTGGGCAGAGTGCCGGAATCCTTGTTTTTTAGCAATTGAGAAAGTAATTCCATAACATATAGTGTAATGTCATAAGTATGATTCAAACTTATTATTTTACTTAAAGCTATCTGCTCACACTGTTATCACTGATCCTTATTTCTACATATGAGTAGAAGGAAAGTTTTCAAAGTATACAAAAGTCAGATCATGTTTTCCCACCATTGAAAGCAAAAATTACATTCCCTATTTACTCAAATTTCATCAGGCTAGCTATCACTTATCTCAGCATCCTGCTCATGACTACATTGTAAATCTTAGACTGTGCGTTTATTTTACTATATGATGTATTATCATCTCTTTTAAGACTGTAGAATATTCCACGACATTCACCAACTTTGTTTGTTGAACATGATCCTTTTTTTTCCTGTCTAGAATCTGGTGTCCCATATCCTTCCCTGGCTGTTTCTAATCTATCGATTCACATTGCAAATCAACTTCTTATTAACTTTACCTAACCTATAATTAGATCTTATCCTTCATTATTTCACATTTCTATTTTTGTCCTTGAGAGTATTCTATAGTATTTACTTGTTCATTAATATTGTTTATGACACATTCTTTATGAAAAGAGACCTCTAAATTCAAATGGCCTTTTGGCATATAGTGTGTATTTACATGTTTTTCAAGAATGACTGCATGACTGATAAATGAGACTGTTAATCATTATTTTATCATCATGACAGCCTACCGAAGAAAACCAATCAAAAACAGAAAGAGCTTATTTTGGCTCATCACCTGAAGGCCTTCTATATACCGTCACTTTCCCCACCTTGTTGGTGGGCCAGATGGTAAACAGAAAAGAAATATGTGATAGAGAAATATGGGGGAAACAGGTGATAGAGAAATATGTTGATCTCAGAGTAGCCAGAAGAGAGAGAGAAAGTGAAGAAGAGACTAAGGACAAATATATTCTTTGAGGGCATGTCTTCCAATAACCTATTTCATCCAATTAGTCTGTACCTCCTTTAGTGTATGACACCTCTCAATAGCTCAGTAAGCTATGTATTCATCGATATCCAAATGCATCAATAAAGTTAGCACCTCATGATTAGATACTCTTTAAAAGGAGTTGAAAACAAGCATTCAACCTGAGCTTACAGTGGATATTTCATATCCAAACCACAAGAATTGGTCAAGAGCATCCTTACCAGGACACAGAGGAAGACAATGCAGCCATTCCTGAGACCTGATAGGCTAGGGTCAGATGGAAGGGGAGGACTGCCTCTATCAATGGACTGGGACAGGGGCATGGAAGAAGAAAATGAAGGAAGGGTAGGATTGGGAGGGAGAGAGGGAAGGGGCTACAGCTGTGATACAAAATGAATAAATTGTAAGTGGGATACAAAATGAATAAATTGTAATTAATAAAAATAATTAATTATAAAGTAAAAAAAATAAAAATTGGTCAACAGCTTGAACCTAAGAAACACAGTAAAGAAGTAGTAAGGTTCACTGACCTTAGGAACCTCAAATGAATCTTGGTTTTCTGGATGCAAGTTGCATTTGGATACAGTCACAATATGTATGTACAAGTCCTTTCTTTGTCAGTAACTATCCTGGAAACAAGTACAAAGTTTAATATGACTATGGTAATTTGAGATGCTTTTAAGCTAACAAAAACTGTTTATCTTGTAATCAGTGAAGAATAAGATAGTTAAGTACTGGAATAAAATAGCTAATTGTTATTTTTCATTCCCCTAAATAAGGTCAAAGTTTTGTTTGTTTGTTTGTTTTCCTGCATGGAATTGGGGATTTTCTTCCTTTTTCAGAAAAGGAAGAAAATCTTACCAAGCTTCTTGCTTAGGCTCTTTAGGTGTACAGATTTTAGTATGTTTATTTTATATTATATGTCTAATATCCACTGGTCAGTGAGTATATATCATGTGTATCTCTCTGCTTTTGAGATACTTCACTTAGTGTAATCTTTTCTAGTTCCCACCATTTGCCTGCAAAGTTTTAAATTTTAAGTTAATCACAAGATGCTCATATTAGACAAAAGAAAATTTCACATCAATAACCTAAGTCTCTATCCAAGGAAACATCCAGGACCTAAATATATTGAAGGCTATCAAAGGTAAAAATTAATAGGAGATGAAATCAATAAAATTGAAAATCAATAAGACTGAAAAATGGCTCTTGAAAAAAATCACAGTTTTAAACATCTAGCAAGATAAAACAATAAAAGTAAGAGACAGAAAATATAATTAATGTCAGGATATTAATAAGAGTTACTTGCTTAGATATTGTAGACATAATTATATTTTAAAAGAAAATATCAATAATTGTATGTCCTTAAATTTAGCGGTTTAGAAGAAATTAACCAAACCTTCAAAAACCAACAAATACCAACAATTCAAGCAAGTGAATGAACTGAATAATCTTATAACCATTAGTGAAATTAAGCCCAAAATTTTAAAATATTAAAAAATATGATAAAAATAATTTCATTGAAGACTTCCATTTAACATTTTAAAAATTATCAAATTGTATACTTTTATTAAAAAATATAAGACACAGAATTTTCTATAAATTCATTACATGAGGCATTACTTTGAGACTAAAACAAGACAGCAATATTACCAAGAAAATAATCAGCTTAGCATTACAAAACAAAGACACTTTTGAACTCAGGTAGCAGAACCACTATATTGAAATTAAACTACTAAATTTTTTATGGTTGTGAGCCTAGCCTTTAGTGGATGAGCCATACCACAGAGGGACTCTGAAAGACACTACAGTGCTGTGTATCAAAACAGATGCTGAGACTCATAACCAAACTTTGGGCAGAGTGTGGGGAGTCTTATGAAAGAAGGGGGAGATAACAGGACCTGGAGAGCACAGGTGCTCCACAAGGAGAGCAACAGAACCAAAAAATCTGGGCACAGGGTTTTTTTCTGAGGCTAGTACTCCAAACAAGGACCATGTATGGATATAACGTAAATATCCTAGAACCCCTGCACAGATGTAGCCCATGGCAGCTCAGTATCCAAGTGGGCAGCTTAGCAAGGGGAACAGGGACTGTCTCCGACATGAACTCAATGTCTGGCTCTTTGATCACCTTCTCCTGAAGGGGGAGCAGCATTGTCTGGCCACAGAGGAGGACATTGCAGCCAGTCCTGATGAGACCTGATAGGATAGGGTCAGATGGAAGGGGAGGAGGACCTCCTCTATCAGTGGACTTGGAGAAGGACATGGGAGGAGATGAGGGAGAGAACATGGGATTGAGAGGGAATTAAGGAGGGGGCTACAGCTGGGATACAAAGTGAATAAACTATAATTAATATAAAAATAAACATTTAATTAGAAAATAAACTACTAAATCGACAAGGAATAAAGCAAATCAGTGTTTCTGAAAGCACTTATTGCACTACTGATATAAGTTTAATTTAACACATTTTGGGAAGCAAAGGGATATACAATAACCAATATCCAATAAACACCAAGTATGATGTAGCAGAAAATCAACTGGCAAACACAGATATTCACAAAGGATGAAAATAAACAATAAAAGTGTCTCAGAATGTGAGGAATAGGAAGCCTGAGTAGTTCAGTTGACAAGGCTTAAGAATGTGAGGAATAAAAAAATGAGAATTATGTCTGCTTGCTAATGAATATTTCCTAAACTGAACATGGTGGTGGGTATCTGTAAGCCCACAAATGGGGAGGCCTGGAAGGCCAGAAATAGGGAGAAGTATGCAATATGAGCCTATCTCATGAACAAAAGCACAAAAACACACACACACACACACACACACACACACACAGCCATGTCTAGCATAACATTTGATACTGAAAGAAGAATAAATTTGAAATTAGAAACTGGAAAACCTTTCATTACTTCTATTTTTCCATTGGAGTGGACGCTTGAGCACTTACAGTATGAAAATCAAAGTCATAACTGACATAGACTATAAAGGAATCTTTCACATATCGAAGATGTCCATTATATTTTATAGAAAATGCAAAAGGACAAACAATCAAACAAACATACAAAAGCATCTCCAAGTACATAAGCTCAGGAAAGTCCTAGCATATGAACCAAAGACACATAAGCCTGAATCAAATTTCTACATACTGTACATGAGCACTGAGAAAGAGTCCTGGCATCACGGGGGAAGACAAGAATACACATCCAAAAACACAATTTTACCTGTAATGGGTTCAAATTAATCTGAATAAGAGAACTGGTGGCAGTTTCTATGAAGCAAAACATGGACCCATACTGGGAGAAATCGGGTGATGAACAGTTACTTATTTTAACCTTTGATATGACGAGGTTTCCAAATCCACCAACTACTTAAGAGCAACCTGTAGTTCCAGCAAGTCAGAAAGGACAAGGTACATCTACACTGCTTGTGACTCTCTCTGTTTGTGATTTAAACAAGCTGTTCAGGTTATCCTTATCCAAACCTGTTTCTGAACCTGTGGTCTAGTTTACCTATCTTGGCAGTTAACTGTGTGCATATGCAAGGCAATTATGTATTTTTCTTTTTTAATTAATTTTTTTATTTTTTATATTAATTACATTTTATTTACTTTGTATCCCAGCTGTAGCCCCCTCCCTCATTCTCTCCCAATCCCACTCTCCCTCCCTCATCTCTTCCCTGCCCCTCTCTAAGTCCACTGATAGGGGAGAACCTCCTCCTCTTTCATCTGACCATAGTTTATCAGGTCTCATCAGGGTTGGCTGCAATGTCCTCCTCTGTGGCCTGGTAGGCTGCTCCTCCCACAGGGGGTGGGAAGGTAAAAGAGCTAGGCACTGAGTTCATGTCAGAGACAGTCTCTGTTCCCCTTACTAGGGAACCCACTTGGAGGTTACATGTGAGTAGGGGTTCTAGGTTATATCCATGCATGGTCCTTGGTTGGAGAATCACTCTCAGACAAGACCCTGTGCCCAGATACATTTGTACCTTGTAGAGCTCCTGTCCTCTCAAGGTCTTACTAACTTTCTCTTCTTTCATATGATTCCCTGCATTCTGCCCAAAGTTTCTACCTATTATCATAATATAATAGAGAAAATACGAAGAAACAATCCCTGGACAAGTGTTGCACTGGCAAATGGAATTAAGCATAAAGATGAATAAGACTCATCTTACATAAACACATTCAAAATCTCTTTTCCAATGCAGGTGGTGAGTTTAGCTGCATTCCTGCCCTGAAATAAAACAAAAAAAGTTAGAAAAAGAAATTATTCATGGCAATCTTACTTATGAATACAAGAAAATAATATTAAGCAGAAGGTAAATGAACTGAACAATCAGTGTACAGAAATAACAGTACTTTTTACTTATTTAGATATACCTAGGACACAAATATAACACTAAAAGAAAAAATAATTAAAGAAAACAAGAAGTAGGTCACAGCCCATAGTGGTTTATTTGCTCCTAATAGCTTTGTTTGCCTTTTCTGGATGTCAGTTATATATATGTGTTCAGGAAATATAAATATTTTTATGATTATAAGCAATAACCAACCTTAAACACATATACAGCTATTTCATTGAAAATTTAACAATGAAATACATTTTTATGAAAAATTACTAGAATGCTATTTATTTTTAAAATCATGATAATTATTATAATTGACAGTAGATCAATACTGGGAAACATCAAAACTTTTTGATAAAATAATGAACAATGAGGAAAATGTAATCTTACCAATTTTAATTTTTTTCTTTAGGTAATTTTGAGATGATATCAAATCTCATGATATCGATATTTTATGATCTAGCTTTCTTAAAAATACCTATTTAATTAGTAAATGTAGTGATGATTAGAAGAAATATTCCACTTAAATGCTTTTCTAATTAGAAGAAATATTCCACTTAAATGCTTTTCGTATTCTCATTTAAATATAAAACACATATTTTAAATTTAATTTTATTTCATTAATTACACTTTATTCACTTTGTATCTCTCAAAAACTCCTCCCCCTCCCCTCCCTGTCCCACTCTCCCTCCCCCTTCTTCATGCATGCCCCTCCCCAAGTCCACTGATAAGGGAGGCCCTCCTCTCCTTCCTTCTGACCTTATTCTATCAGATCACATCATTTTATCATTTTTATTTTACAATGTCAGAGGACTAGAAAATACATCCTGGTCATACTCATCTCCCCGCAACAATGATCTTTCTCCCATACCCATAAAACTCCTTCCTTTTTTCTAACAACTTTCATGCTCTTCTGCTTTGATTTCTCTCTGTAACACAATGGATTCAACCATTGCTGCCTACTTTGGTACCACACTGAAGACAATTGACTTCCTATCATTTAGCATCCATAATTGGCCATTACTTCCTAGATGACTTAAATGAATTTTAAAATAACTAGAATAATTAAGATGTTAGGAACTATGGTCTATGTATGTGGAATGAAGCACAATATGTTTAGTGTTTTAAAGTTTGAGAATTTTATATATGAATAAGCATTTTGACCAAATACATTAACTGCCTCCTCTCCAACTTCTTCCATACTAAGAGCACCACTTTCCTTTCCCAATTTCAGGTACCCCTTTTTCTTCACTTAATTTTTATCAGTGTGAATATGTGTGTCTATGTAAATAAATCACATGTGAGACCAGTGCCCACAGATGTCACAAGTCAAGCAGTTCCTCAAGTTGGAGTTATAGGTGGTGATGAGTTATCATGTACATGCTGAGAACTGAGCTCAAGTCCTCTGCAAGAGCAACAAGTGCTCTTAACCACTATCTTATCTCTCTGGACTCTACCGTAGGTTTTTATTTTTTTAATATGCACTGAGTCCACTTAGTGCTAATAGGATGTACATGCATATAAGTTTATCCAGTGGAACAGGAGCAGCCTATCAGTGAGCACATCTGAAGACAACAAGCAATCCCTCACCTAGCATCTCTAAGTTGGCAAACAGCTCAAGAAGTGATGTGAGTTGTGTCCATGACGGATTTGCTTGGCATGGTCTTATGTGGGTATTGTGCATGCATCATTGCTTCTGGGACTTCATGGCTATAGTGGCCCTATTATATGCAGAAAGCACATTTCCCAGATGTTCTCCAATGTCTCTATTTATTACAATATTTCTATATTTTTTACTTAAAGGTAAAATGTGGCACAGATACAGTTACTACATCCATGAATGTATTAATCCTTGGATGGGAAAACACAGAACCCAGTTACTATGGGTACAGGGACCCTGAAAAATTTACTTTTGTATTGCTAGCAAGGAGCATTGGTTCAATGATTATTGACTAAATATCTCAATTAACATATTGTTATGTGGAGAGCCATGACGGGAATCTACTAGGAATGAAAAATGAGTATATGGCGGGAAACAATGTATGGAGAAAAGATACTTTAGTCTTTTGATGATGTGCTAAGAACTCACAGAGTCTCTGGACAACCAGTTTTAAAATTTGAAGGGAAATTTTGGAGACATTTGATTATGCACTGGTAGATAACATTGGCTATAAAACAAATATTTACACCATGGAAATTGGAAATCAGGATAAATCCAGGATAATGTTTCCAAAAAGTAAAAGTTTTAAGCATTTGCCAAGCTTATTAACATTTGGCTGTTGCAACATTATACAATTAGGCAAAAATGCTTAACTGGAATTTAGCATTTATTCTTTTTATTCCTGGGAACCACTCCTTTAATTTAGCATGAACAGTGTCTCTATTTTGTTGTAAGCAGGTCTTTAACAAGTCACTTGTAAAAGAAATGCACTCTATTGGTTGATTATTTATGGTAACATGTAAGTAATTATGTTATTTTGAAGAGAATCTTTCCCAGAGGCTCATATATTTGGATTATTCTGATGTCAGTTGTTAAAACTCCTTGGAAGAATTAGGAGGCATGCCATTGATGGAAGGGATGGGCTTTAAGGTTTCAAAAGACTCATATCATTCCATGTGTCTCCCTCTCTGCCTTGTCCTTTCAGATCAATATGAGTTCTTAGCTGTTGCTGCTGCCATGCCTTTGGTGTACCATGATGCAGTCTAATTCCCCATAGGCTAATCACTTTGTCCTATAAGTTTCCTTGGTCATGCTGTTTTTCACAGCAATATAAAAGTAACTAAGGTACAAGAGCGTAGAATATTGCTATGAGAGGCCTGACCAGGTTTTTGTGTTTTGTCAATTTCGGGAATGGGGTGTAAAAGTCTTTGGGACTTTGGACTAGAAAAAACATTGAATACTACAAACAGGATTAATGGGCTACCCTAGCTTATAAAATAGCAAAGTGGATTATAGAGGCCAATCTCCATAGGGGTTAGAGGAAAACACTGTAAGTTACTAGGTGCTAAAGAGCGTTCTTGTGATATTTTGGCAAAGAATATGGCTTATTTCAGCCATTGTTCAAAAAAAAACTTGCCTGGGGTTATATTGAAAACTACTGGACTAAGTTCTTTGGTAGAGGAGATTTCAAGATAATCTAATAATGACTCTATTGCTGGTTATTAGTAATCACTTTTATTTAGGTCTACAATACAAAAGAACAATCAGAGTAAAAAGACAGAAAATGTAGAGCATAGGGAAAAGTAATATTGGGGCCCAGATTTGTGCTGAAAATGTTGAGAGGAGCAAAGAGACGTATGATCTGAAGTAGAATAAAAGGAAGCATGCCCTGAAGCCAAGAGCCCCAACCAGCTAAGCTTCCAAATTGTTACAAGACAGGGCCTGAAGATTTTTCTGCTCTGAAAAGCAACAACAAAGTAAAACCTCTGCATGAGTAATTCAAAAGGGACAAAGTTTGAATAATCAAGTTTTTCAGTGTAGTCTTTGTGGTACTGGTTTTAGAGTCATGATGGATACATGAATAAACCAATTTAGAAATCCTCCATGGCTAATGGGAGATACTGCAATGAGGCCTGTGACAAGCAGTGCCGGAGGTGGAGGTCCTGAGAAGACATTACATCAGTTTTAAAAAGTAACCCCTGCACAGACGTAGCCAATGGCAGCTCCGTGTCCAAGTGGGGTTCATAGAAATGGGAAGAGGGACTGCCTCTAACATGAACTGATTGGCTTGTTCTTTTTTCACCAACCACTGAGGGGGGGGGGTGAGCAGCCAGCTTTACCAGGCCACAGTGGAAGACAATGCAGGCACCCCTGAAGAGACCTGATAGAAAAGGATTAGAAGGAAGGGAAGGAGGACCACCCCTATGAGTGAACTGGGGGAGGGGAATGGGTGGAGAAAGAGGAGGGAGGACGAGATTGGGAGGGGAGAAGGGAGGGAGCTACAGGGGAAAAACAGAGTAAATAAACTGTAATTAATAAAAATAAAAATTTTAAAAATTTAAAAAAGCAAAACCTGGAATGCAATGGACTGAGGACCCCATGATTTTGGAGATGTCAGAACCATTAGATGTCCACAAATGAGAATGGCAGACAGGGAGTGGAAGAGCCCCAGAGAGAAAATTGTGTTTCAGGAAGCAAAGGTGGGAGGGGAGAGTCATATAAGATCTCTGACAACAGACATGGAGCTATACTATTTGGAGTTTGACCTGAGGAGATCATTCTTGGTCTTGAACAGTATTTCTTCACTTTGCCCCATTCTTCCCTTTTAGAATGCTAATGCATATTGTATGTTGGAAACTATTTGATTTCTTTTTAATCTTACAGGAGGCTACACTTATGAGATGTTTGAGTATCAGAAGAGATGGTGAAATTTCAGTTTTAAACTGTGTTCAGGCTGTGAAAGACTGTGGACACTTTTGATTCACTGCATTTCATATTATGAAACAGACATTGACTTATGAAAGCCAGGGTTGAGATGTAGTAGTTTGCATGAGAATAGCCACCATAGGCTCATATATTTAAATATTTGGTCCCTAATTGATGGAAATGTTTGAAAAGAATGAGGAGGAATGATCTGGTTTGAGAAAGTATGTCACTGGGGGCATGTTTTGAGGTGTCAACAGATTTCTGTCATTCAGTGTTTTAATGCTTTGTGTTTGTGGACTGAGATGTGCCCTCTCAACTGGTTTTGCTGCCATGTCTTTGTTCTGCCATAATGGAGTCTAACCTTCTGACACCGTAAGTAAATTAAACAATTTCCTTTATAATGTGTCATGGTGTTTTGTCACTTCAAAAGAAAAGTAACTAAGGCAGTAATGGAGAGATGAAATTTCTCAGTGTTATATAATTGATGGGCATAGCTTTCTGCAATAGTTCTGGGAAAAGTATAATGAGAAGTACAGCATTGTATTTTTTTTTTCAGATTTTTTTTTTGGCCATTTTTATTTCTTCTATTGAGAACTCTGTGTTTAGATCAATAACCTAGTTTTTAATTGAGTCATTTGTTTTATCAATTGTTTTATGTTTGTTTTTGGTTTTTTGTCTTGTTTTGTTTTAGTTCTTTGTATATCTTAAATGTTAATTCGCTGTCAGATAAAGCTTGAAAATATTTTCTTCCATTCTGTGAGTATTTATTTTAAGTCAAATAAATATGCTATCCTTTTAAAAATAGCATTATAAGTTGAGTATTTGATAACTACTTGAGGACAAAGTTTCAAGCTATAAGCATATAAAATATAGCCTAATGCATCATGAAAAATAAAAAAACCCTAATGTAATGTTTTTAAATATAGCACTGGAGTATGTTATTGACATAGTGGTAAGCTTCCTAAAAATAAACAGGTATCATTAATAGGTGCTAGGTTCTCTTATTTGTTTGTTTCCTGTATTTCCCAAAGTGTTCATGTAATCAAAATGATCTCAGAACATTTTAAAAATAATGAGGTTCAGAAAATCATTGTCACTTTGTTTTCAATTTTATTTAGCCTTAGGAATACATGGTATATTTTTCACATTGGATAAGGATTATTTCCCAAAATTTAGAATTATAGGTTGCAGTGGTTGAAGCATCAAACTGTGTTATCAAGTTTCTTATAATTACTAATAAAGTAATTGATTGGTACTAAACATGAATGACTCTGCAAAATTATTTTACTTACTTTAATTGTTTAAAGTAAGTTGGTTGATCATTTTTTTATTGCTAGAATGTGAATAATTAAATATTACTTTCCAGGTGGCATTTATGCTTATCATTTCAAATCCTATAACAGAAATATATTTCTGTTATATTTCTAATATAGATTTTTACTAAACATGCTAATATATCTATATGGAGTTGCAGAAATTGTCTTCATGTCTTCATTGTCTTCATTCACTAAATATTGGCATATAATAGGACACATATTTTCTGTAAATGGTTCCACTTACAAACCATTTAAAATGAAGTTCCAGTTTCAGTTAGCTCGATTCAGTCTTTATTGATAATATCAAGTGTATGGGACAGTGATAGTCAGTAGTTACTCTTTTGCTAAATGATGCTGTCAGCTTATTTCCATCAACGTAATGACCTGACTTGGATTTGACATCATTCTTTATGTTTTCTCCTACATATAATAAGCTGCTATTTAAAACCGACTGAGATATAATCAATCAGAAGTGAAAAGCTCAGCTCTCACCTTTTCTCCAGGCAGGTGCATGTATTCAGTTGGCAAAAGGTAGGTTTTCTTTCTCTGACAGTATTTTATTTATTTTTTTGATATTTCAACCAGTGAAGAGTTGATTAAAACCTACACTTCAGCTGGAATGTTGTTTTATACCTACCACTTGAACAAAAGGACACAAGCTAAGCAAATTTAGTAATGGAAAGCAAAAATAAGAAAACACGTTCTTATTAGTTTATATTTACTATGTATAGTGGGTTTCATTAATTTTTTAACCATGCATCTAATATACTTTGGTCATATTAAAATTTTTTATTTTTAATTAAATTTTTATTTTTTATATTAATTACAGTTTATTTACTTTGTATCCCAGCTGTAGCCCTTTCCCTCATTCCCTCCTAATCTCACTCTCCCTCCCTCTTCTCCTCCTATGCCCCTCTCCCAGTCCACTGATAGGGGAGGTCCTCCTCCCCTTCCATCTGACCCTAGCTTATCAGGTATCCTAAGGCCTGGCTGCAATATCCTCATCTGTGGCTTATCAAGGCTGTTCCTCCTTCGAGGTGGTGGGGGTAGTCAAAGAGCCTGCCATTAAGTTCTTGTCAGAATTAGTCCCTGTTCCCCTTACTAGGGTACCCACTTGGATACTGAGCTACCATGGGCTATGTCTTAGCAGGAGTTCTAGGTTATATCCATGAATGGTCCTTGGTTGGAGAAACAGTCTCAGAAAAGACCCCTGTGCCCTGATATATTTGGTCCCTGTGGAGTTCCTGTACTTTCCATGTCTTACTAACTCCCCCTTCTTTCATCTATGCCCAAGGTTTGGCTCAAAAATTTTCTTTTTAATGACAATGATTTATATTAGGGATATTGGTGCATGGTTATTGGCAAGAACAGAGGACTTTACCAGTCACTACACTACTGAAGAAAAAAAAAATCTATCTACCAGCATCTATGCATATAAACACTCAAGTGGTAGTACCCAAACCCTCCAGCACTTTAATCCTTTTAGCCGTCCTCTAGACATGTTTCTTAAGTCTTGTGGGAAGAGGAAAGTAAGATGTACATTAAGTTTATCTAAATTGCTGTGTTGACACCCACACATTAAAGCTGCCCTCAGGTCTGGCCAGAAAATATTCTATTTGCAGAGGGAACTGAAGAGGCTCATTACTGCTCAGCATTCACTATTTTAATAAAGATTCCTGTGTAGGTAGCAGTATAGATGGATAAATGGGATTTCTCATCCATCTCAGGTGATATCAACTTCAAGAAATAACTTTTCAAAAGCCACCAGGGTAGCTAGAGTAGTGTTCAGCCACACATGCAAGGTAGCTGATGCGGCAGAAAACTGCCAAGTGTTTTTCTTTCTCTTCTAATACTATAAAATCCTAAACATTTATCTTCTACCTTTTTAACTTTCTTCATACTCTTCCTGTGCCAACCTATGTTTTATTTAGAAAAAGGAATGGTTCCAAGGGACTAGTCATATCTAGTTTAAAAAGAAATGCTACAGAAAATATTATTTTGCTAAAGTATTCAAGAACAAAGAATACCCACAAACATCTAATATTTCTGAAATCAGGATCTATAGTCTAGTTTAGAGCTAATAAGATTGAAAAAGGAAAATGAGCCCAAATGTTTACAAATGGTGGTAACATCAGTGGGAATTCCCACAGTCCCAAACTCCCTATGCTTGTAGCTTCCTTGGAGATGCTCTCTGTAACCAAAACATCTGTGCATCTGACATGGATGTCCTTGGAGGTTGAATTTTGCAGCCCTCCTTTCCAGCATTGGTGTTGCTATCCTTTTTCTTTTTGATTTTTGATTCTTGCATCTCATGTTGTTTAAACTGAAGATTTGAGTTTTGATGGCTTCATCCTTAGTCATCATTCTCATTTTAGTGATCTCATTATCTTTTGTTCACAGTCTCTATGTTCTGTATACAATATCTCTCATGTATTCTTTTCTTTACTCATATGATCTTTCTACTTTTAAATTTTTACATATTTGCTAACTATAAAAATTATTAAAACAAGATAAATATTTTTATATCAACTTTGGGTTTCTGAAATATAATTATTTTATTTTATATATATATATATAATTATTTTAGTTATTAGAAATGAATTACTGTATAAAATAATGTGGGTCATTAATCACACTATATTCATCAAAACTTTAGAAGGTATGTAATTTTATGCTTTCATTCTTAGTCTAATGAGATCTATTCCTGTTTTTATTTCTAGATCAGAAATTGTTTTTTGTTACATCATGTTTTTTTCTTTTTTAACATACTGTAAGTGTAGCATTCTGAGTATATTAATACAAAGTTAAATAATATGTTTTCTTTATTGAAAATTAGCCTAGGTTACACAAGACATCCTTAAAAATATACAGTGGTAGCTCAGTAACCAAGTTTCCCTAGTAAGGGGAACAGGGACTATTTCTGACATGAACTCAATGGCAGGCTCTTTGACCTCCCCATCCTCCAAGGGAGGAGCAGCCCTGCTAGGCCACAGAGGAGGACTTTGCAGCCAGTCCTGAAGATACATGATAAAACAGGTTCAGACGAAAGGGGAGGAGGTCCTCTAGTATCAGTGGACTTGGAAAGGGACAAGGAGGAGATGAGGGAGGGAGGGTGGGAATGGGAGGGAATGAGGGATTGGGATACAGCTGGGATACAGAGTTAATAAAATGTAATTAATAATTTAAAAAAGAAAAAATACACAACAAGAAAGGAAGGAAAGAAGACAGGAAGGCAGAAATATTCTCTTCCACATGGTATTTTGCTTCTTATTTTGTCCTTATTTTGTCTTATTTTGTTCTCTGTATTTTCAGTATATGTACATCAAAAATGCAGTATGTTCTGAGGTGTGTGCCCTTTAGAATCCTTATATTTACTTAGAAAATTATCTTCTTCAACGCATAGTGACTCTTTCCTTGCTAACAAACCTGTTTTTATTTTTCAAACTAAAAGGTTTAATTCTAAGATTACGATTACGTTTAATTTCCATTTCACTTTCAAAAATATGAATTTGTATCATTTTCTATTTTATTTCTATTTGAGTCTAATAATCTCTAATTTATTTAATTATCTATCTATCTATCATCTATCTATCTGTATTTTCACTTAGATATTTTCTCTCTATGTACATGAATGTGTGTGTTTGTGCCCAGCACAGGCTTGGGAGATAGAAGACAACCCCCGATATTTGACCACTTCCCCCTTATATTTCACAGGGTCTTCATTGTTTTGCCACTCCATAGGCCCAGGCATCTCATCTATGAGCTTCTTGGCATTCTTGTGTCTTTGTTCTGTTTCCCTGTGTGACCAAACTACTGTTCCTGGCTTTATATTGGTTCTGTGGGTTCAAACTTAGGTACCCACACTTGTGTACCAATGCTTTTAGCTCCTGAGGCATTTCTCCAGCTCTCTTCTTCTTTCTTTGAACAGGAAAGTTTCATATATTTATATGAACTATGATTGGTATTTCATAAACATTCAAAGAACTCATGATATTTAATGGGACCTTTAAAATCTCTTTCACTTATTTCTTCATTCTTAGCATTTTCTCTTTTATGTAAATTTGTTATTCCTAATTTTTACAGTGTAAAATTTCACATAGTTCATTCTAGTCTGCTCCTTGGCTTTCTTATTTGGTTACATCTTTACCTTCTTGCTGAACAACTATTATCCTTTCAAATAAATATGCATAAAATTTTAGACCCTATCTCAACACCTCAAAATTGAATAAATAAATGTAAAAAATAAATTACAGTCCTTTAATGGTAAAAATAGACCACATTTATGTGATTTCATATTTCATTCATCGTTATTTCATTGATTTTTATAATTAATATTTGTTTTGTTTGTGTTATTTAGTTTTCTTTTGTTTTCAGAGATGCCTTTGACTCACTCTGCAACCCAAGCCAGTCTTATACTTGAAGACGGCCTGCCTTGCTTTCCTGAGCAGCTTGGGCTGTAGAACTCTGCCCCCAGACCTAGCTCAAACGTTTCACTCCTCAGCATTCCATCCTCTCAGCCATTTTCTTTTTTACTGAAGTTCTTTCTTCAAAGCTGTCTTCAATGAGTGATGATAACTTCCATTTTATTATTACTAACTCCATTCCAAAATATTTGAAGTAATCATCACAGATGCAGAAACATCTATTAAACTGCTTTTATGAAACTACTTTGAATATAAACTAGTCGGTACTTTTGGAAGGACCTAATACATTAAAAATACTTTGTGGAAAATTTATGTTAATTTTTTCTTTGGAGAAACCTAATGCTATTTTGCTTTACTTATAGATTCGTGCCTGGCTTAGCTGTCGTAAGAGAAGCTTCCTCCTGCAGCAGACAGTTTGCAGAGAGTGAGAGATCTTGGAAGTCTCAGCCCTACATGCAATGTCTTCATCAAATCCCTCTCCATAGGGCTCAGGGAATTCTGTGGAAGAGGAAGCAGAAACAGTGTAAGAATCATAGCGGATATGGGACACCAAGAAATCAAGTCCCCTTAAACCAAAGTTCATATGAACTCACAAGAGACT
Organism: Psammomys obesus; assembly: GCF_907164565.1. Classification (NCBI taxonomy): domain Eukaryota; kingdom Metazoa; phylum Chordata; class Mammalia; order Rodentia; family Muridae; genus Psammomys; species Psammomys obesus. The sequence continues at coordinate 24,974,492 of NW_026596057.1, read as the reverse complement.
GAAGCAGCATTCACAGGGTCTGGACCAGATCTTTGTCTGATACTTGATGGATTTCAGTTTGGTGTTTTTATGGGTTTCCTGTGAGAATGAATGGATCTCAGATACCTGGGCTTTTGGGGGCCTTTTCTCCTTCTGTGTTCTTATTTTATCCACCTTTGAAGTGATAATTTTTAGTTTATTTTTATTATATTTTATTTTGTTCTCTTTTTAAAAAAATATGAATGAATGAAAACTCATACCCCCTTCGGTAAGAGGAAACGAACTGTCATTTACACCTGCTAGGATAGAGAAAATCCAGTTTTCCACAATGGAGCTGTGCTGGGTATATCAGCCTTGCCAGGGCAGGCCTCAGGTTCAGGCGCAGTTGACTAACATACAATAGTTTCTATGAGTTCTGTCTGTATGTGCTTTTATTTGGTTGTATCTTGGTGTTTCTGTTTTTCTTCTTTTTGTGTGGTGTATTGTTTTGTTTTCTTTGGGGGGGTAATTAGGTTTTTTGGTACTTTTATTTTTTTCTGAGAAAGACCTTAAAGTTGGATGGTTAGGGATGGGGAGATTATCTGGAAAGACGTGGGGGAGCAAAGAATATGATTTAAATATACTTAAACTTAGAAATTCTTTTAAACTCTAAAATAAAAGATTACACATATAAATTTTCAGTAAGAAAGGACTAGATTAAAAGTTCCCAACAACTGGAGAACTTTGTATTATGAGTTGACATGAAATTAATTATAGAACATTTCTATGTGGAAAGGATAAATATTTGTCTAGGAAAATTGACTTACGTTTCTATTTATCTTTGTACAAAAACTTCCTCAGAACATACTAAATTGTTATTCATGATATACTTCAAACATTAACAACATTCAAATTGTTCATGGCATCAAAGTGGCAATACTATTTTCTATTATTAAATTGTTGTAATCAGGCTTGTAGCTTTTAATTGCTCACTCACCAATGCAAAAAGATATTTGAAGAGCTACATTGCCCGATTTACTTTGTAATTTTAATTAATCACATTGTCATTTAAATTAAATCAGCTCTTGTTATTTTAGATGCTTTAGCACCAGTACAAGCTAGATTTTGTTAGCCTGACACAATATTTTTACCGGAGAACATCAATTTCAATATGAAAGAGGAGAAAATGACAGAGTATCCTAAATAATATGAACATGTTAAAAATACTGGAGAATTTTAAAATGTTATCTTCATGATATAAAAATAAAACTTTGAATTAGAGCTATAAAAACTATCTCAAGATGATAGTTTACTTTTTATGTAAGTTTTCATTAGACTACATTCTTATCATTTCAGTAACTTAATGTACTATTGAAGTGATGTGTATTATATATGTAAATTTTATTTATAAGCATTTTTCATTATAAAAAGAAAAACATTAAAATGCTTATTATGAAAATATAAATTTCTGTAATTTTTCCATTTCCTGTTCATTAAACTACTGTTTAGCTATATCTTTTCTTTTAGTAATCACAAAAATTTTAATATTTCATAGGAGTTTTATGATTGGTATTTACTTTGTGAGTTTCTTTGTACTATTACCCTGAAAAAAATAAGTGTTGAGGGGAACGTAGTTGTTCAATGTTTTGCAACTTAATTTCCATAATATCCTTGATTCAGAGCAGTCTAGATTTTTTTCTATATGGGTGTTGAAAACGTTGGATTGAGTAAATTAAAATAATTTTTGGCCCAGTTTCCACATATGTTTTGGTATCCTGAGTTTTAATTTCAGATTTCCAAAACATTTTCCTCTCTTGGAGCAGCTCATTTTCACAATACTGGCATCCCTGTAATTCAATGGACGACTTTACCGGATCCTTTTTTTTTTTTTTTGCACTAATGGAATATAGCTATGACAGAGGAATTAAAGAAAGGAATGGTATATCATGAATTGATTTAAATTAACCCTGTTTCTTCATTCCCCAAAGAATAGCTTATCCACACATAACAAGCTCCTAATGACTACAATTTTTTTTTTCAGTAAATCCTAGAGTTCATAAAGAGTCTAGGGGATCCTTGATGGTGCAAAATAAAATTTTCCCGACATAGTCTTCTGGCAGCCATTATGAAACGCTACTCATCTGTCACCTCTGCCCCAGAATAGCATCATATTGTTTCTTTTATGTCCAATTCCAGTTTTACCAGAAGGAAAATACATTTTTAAATTCTTCTTTCCTCTCCCTGTCCCTGCCCCCTCACAACCTTTGGTACTACTGCCTGACCTACTAGCTGCTAAAGATTGTTATTGTTTTCCTATTTTTGTCCCCTCCTGAATATTCAGCAGTCTTTTCTGGAGGAAGGTAAAAGCCCTCTGGCACATTGCTTGTGAAGGTAGTTCTTCATTCATTTTGAATTGTATTGTTTTTCCAGTATTATTTTTTGTGGCAACTTGTTTTTTGAGAGATAGCTTCCTCTAAGTTTGCTTATTGTGCTAGCATACTTGTCTATCATGACATGCTTCTATTAAAGTATTTTATCCTGTGTCAGTGCTCACAAATTCCTAGCATACATGCAACATGTTTAGTAAATTAAGTTAATTGTCATATTCCTACCATTTATATTGTGATCACTACGCACTGATAAAACTATGTGAAATTGGGGATAGGGCTTGAATTCATAAGTGCTTCCACAATATTGTTAAGTGCTACAGTTAGTCTTCCTTATGGAAGAAGAGGGAAATAGAAAGACCTGAAGGGGACAGGAACTCCACAAGAAGAGGCAAAATACCTGGGCCCCGGGGGCAGCAGAGACTGAGGACCATGCATGAAGAGGGCCTAGAACCCCTGTTCAAAGGAAGCCAATTGCCAGCTCAGTCTCCAAGTGGGTTCCCTTGTAAGGGGAACAGGGACTATCTCCGACATGAACTCAGTGGCTGGCTCTTTGATCATCTCCCCCTGGGGGGTGCAGCCTTACCAGGCCACAGAGGAAGACAATGCAGCCAGTCCTGAGGAGACCTGATAGACAAGTATCAGACAGAAGGGGAAGAGTCCTCCCTTAGCAAGGAACTAGGGAAAGGCATAGGGGGAGAAGAGGAGGGTGGTTGGGACTGGGAGAAGATGAGGGAAGGGGCTACAAAGGGGATACAAAGTGAATAAATTATAATAAATAATCATGTAAATAAAATTAAATATAAAAAATGATTGAGCCTCTTAGGCTTGTCCAAGTCCACAACAGCATATCTATTCTTTTCCATGTTCAGCTTATGTTTAGGCTCTCATACTGGTTAGACTCTATGGGTGTAGCTTCTGATCTCCTTAAGACATAGAAAATTACAACAAATTCTTTGATTTTTCTGGTTTTTAAAATCCTTTGTGCCCTGCCTCCCTCAGCAATGATCCCTGAGCCTCAGGTGAGGGAGTTGTTTTGTAGATGTATCTATATTATATTTATATGGGTTTCACAACTCAACATTTTGATTTGTTTTAACCATTATTTTCTAAATACTCAGTATCTGATGTTACCATTATTCATAAAAATAGATCTGTTTAACGTGCAAGACAGAACAACTGAATTTTACAGAAAACAAGTGATCCAGAGATATATTTACATATAACACATTGATATTTATTTTAGATATACTGTTTGCTACTTGTGATGAGTTTCAGATTAAAATATTTACAATTTCATAAGCACACTTAAAATAGTTGTCCATTTCACAATGATATTTATATTTGACATACATTTCTATATTATTTAAAAAAGAAACAAAATACCAAAATAGCCTTAATACAACATCAGAGGTTAATAATCAAATTGTATTTAAGGCATACTGTTTTGTAATTTTTTATTTTTATTTTTATTAATTACAGTTCATTCACTTTGCATCTCCCCTGTAGCTCCCTCCTCCCTTCCCAATACTACCCTCCCTCTCCCTTCTGCACCCATGCCCCTCCCCAAGATAGGGAGGTCTTCCTCTCCTTCCCTCTGATCCTAGTCTATTAGGTATCATCAGGAGTGGCTTCATCGTCTTCTTCTGTGGCCTGATAAGGCTGTTCCCCCCTCAGGGGGAGGTGATCAAAGAGCAGGCCAATAATTTCCTGTCAGAGACATTCCCTGTTCCCATTAGTATGTAACCCACTTAGACACAAAACTGCCACGAAAAATAGGTAAAATAATATGGTAGCTTTAGTGTTTACTTATTCTTAAAATTAATAGTGCCAGGTGTGGTGGCACAAGGCTGTAATATGACCTCTTGGAGAAGCAGAGGCAGGTAGATCTCTGTGAGTTTTAAGCTAGCCTGGTCTACAAAGCAAGTCCAGGACAGGCAAGGCTACACAAGAAACCCTGTCTCAAAAAAAAAAAAAAAGTTCACTTAATTTCATTTACTAAATATCATTTTTGATATGTTATATTTTTAACGAATTTTAAAGTATTCCATTGAACTTTGAATATGGCAAATAAATAAGCACGGTTCATAGCACTTTAAGAAAATGGAGGGATCACCAAGTTGATATATTTAAAACCAATTAACCTACAGGAATATTCATTTTCACAAACAAAATGAAGAAATCAGATTGTTGAAAAGGAAACAGAATCCAAAATCACTTCACAGTATTTGCTTAATTGGAGTGATATTCTCTTATTAAATTCTGAACTTCAGTTTTGCTGAATTCTTAACACCAGGAAGGCTAGAATATTTCAAAGGTTTCATTTGTCATAGTTAATTAAAGCATCATGAAGTTGATATGATTATGAAAACTAAAAAGGCATAATGTCCTAGTTACTCAGAACATCTTCAATAATATTCATACTAATTAAAATTTTCAGTAAAAACTACTTGATTACCAAATAATCATCCTAGTATATGTCCAATTTTTAACATGACCTTTTCTTTGTGTGTTCAATTTACCTCTGCCATACATTCTCTATATCCAGAGTCAATTTTGGTCATTTTAACACTAATCTTTATCCACACAGAAAAATTACTCTACTTCTGAATTCTGAGTTTAGTGGATGATGAACAGAGATGGAAGATCAGTTACAATGTCCTTTTTAATTTCTTGTCTCTAAAGACAAGGTTATTTAAGGCATGGAAGGCTGGGAATAGCTTCCCCAATGGTACCTTGATTTTCTGTTTCAGTGACATTAAGTTCTGAGTGAAAGCTAGAACTCCCATCACATTTTCTGTATGGAATGTTGAGACTGGGAAAGTGGGGAAATCTGCCTGCATGTGGTTGGCAAAACTTTAACTTTTCTCACTTAAATAAATCTGCTATTTTACTTAGTGAAGCAGCTGTTTACAAGAATTGAGATCTTGCTGTGGTTTTTCAACCAAGATATTCACAATTTGATCTCTACCCTATATTTCTTTCTATATGTCCATTAATTATAAATACATTTTGATAATGATATGCCATGATTATTTGATATTACTCAGTAAAAATATCAAGTTGCTGAGTACGTTTACTGTTATATAATAGTTCCTTGATTTGGGCAAAAGTAGTTAGCATCCTGGATTATGTCACTCTATAACTGAATGCACCCTTTCAGATACGCTATGGAAAAATTCTAAAGGTACAAGGGAAAATTGTCATTTTTTTATTTTTCTTCTACTACTTTACCTCTATTAAATTTGAATAAACAAATAGAGATGTTTTTCATGCTGTTTTCTGTTTTTTTTCTAAATATGTTTAACCAATTCTATCAGATTGAACGTGTTGATAATATATTTAATTTATAAGACACACATTAAGCTTTGGCAAACATTTTGACACTTCATGTCAAGTAATATGCAACAATCTTGATATCAATTCCTCAATCTATGGATCATTAATTAATTAATTAATGATTAATTAATTAATTTAGTTAATTAATTAATTTAGTTAATTCTAGCTAAAATGTGAGCTAACCATTGATAATAAATAAACTTATTGCCAAAACACCCTTTGATAACAGAGGTTTTGGAGTTCTGGTATCACACACACATAAAGCAAGCTGCACCTTTTCAGTAGTTTTCCCCACAAATTTGATGTCAGGTCATATTTTACTCTTTTCTCCAATCCCTCCTGCTTAATTAGAGTTTTATTGTTGTGAAGAGATACCATGACCACAGCAACGCTCATAAAGGACATGTAATTGCTGTTTCCGAGGTTTAGTTTATTATTATCATGACAGGAAACATGGCAGCATGCAGATATACATGGTGCTGGAGGAGCTGAAAGTTTTACATCTTGAAATACATGCAGCAAGGAGGAGACTGGATTGGTTTCAGACTAGGCATAGCTTAAGCATTTAAGACCTCAAAGCCCGCCTCCACAATGACACACTGTTGGTATAATGTTCTTTTAGAATGTATACACTTTACTCTTCATTCAAATGATGATTTCTCGCCCCCAATCTGGTTTCAATCCGGACATTGCATTGTGATACTTTTTCTCAGCATCACGTCTCAACTTTATGTAAACATGACAAAATAAAACAACCAGCCACAATGTTGAGCAATAGAGAGGAAGGAGTAGGCAGGAGAGGGGAGGAGCCAGAGGACAGGAGGGTGGGAGGCAGAGGAGGAGAGAGAGTAGAGGCTGGGTGAGCAGAGGCAGGAACAGAGGTCTTGGAATGACATGGAGGATGAACCAGACTGAAGATTTCACTAAAAGCAAGTATAATATGGGAAATCTAAATGTTAGAAAACTATGAGGGCTTGGAGGTTTAGGATGGAGTAACTATTGGCCAGCATTGTGTTCTAGGTTAATTAAATAAATCCCATTCTCTGTGTGGTGATTTGGGTATACAGCTCTTTAGGACTAACAGCAGCATTACTAAAAGATAATTCATAGTAAATTTTAACTGCAACTTACAACAACACACTTTTCTTTTTTTATAATTTTTATTTTTTATATTAATCACAGGTTATTTAGTTTGTAGCCCAGCTGTAGCCCCCTCCCTCATTCTCTCACAAACTCACTCTCCCTCCCGCATCTCCTCCCTGTCCCTTTCCAAGTCCAATGATAGGGGACAACCTCCTCCCCTTTCATCTGACCCTCATTTATCAGGTAACTTCAGGACTGGCTGCAATGTCCTCCTTTGTGACCTAGCAAGGCTTCTACTACCTGGGGGGAGACAGGAAGGGGGGTCAAAGAGCAAGCCATTGAGTTCATTTCAGAAATAGTCCCTGTTCCCCTTACTAGGACACCCACTTGGATACTGAGCTACCATAGGCTACAGCTGAACAGGGGTTCTAAGTTATATCCAAAATGGCCCCTGGTTGGATAAACAGTCTCATAAAAGACCCCAAGATATATTTGGTCTTTGTGGAGCTCGTGTCCTCTCCAGGTCATACTTACTCCCCCAACTTTCATATGATTCTCTGTACTTTGCCCAAAGTTTGGTTATGAGTTGTAGCATCTGCTTTGATACACTGATAGGTAGAGTCTTTCAGAGGCCCTCAGTGGTAGGCTCCTGTCCTGTTACTTGTTATCTCCTACTTCCAATGCCTGTCCCATTTGCCTTTCTAAGTGAGTATTGGTCATCTTACCCCTGGTCCTCTTTCTTGTTTATCTTCTTTAGGTGTACAGATTTTAGTATATTTATCCTATCTTATAGGTCTACTACCCACTTATAAGTGAGTATATACAGTGTGTGTCTTTCTCCATCTGGGATATCTCACTCAGGATGATCTTTTCTAGATCCCAACATTTGCCTGCAAATTTCATGATTTCCTTGTTTTTAATTGCTGAGTAGTATTCCATTGTGTAAATGTACCACAATTTCTGTATCCATTCCTCAGTTGATGGACATCTGGGTTGTTTCCAGGTTCTGGCTATTATGAATAAAGCTGCTACATACATAGTTGAGCAAATGTCCTTGTTGAGTACTTGAGCATATTTTGGATATATGCCTAGGAGTGGTATAGCTAGATCTTGAAGAAGTGTTATTCCTAATTGTCTGAGAAAGCACCAGATTGATTTCCAAAGTGGTTGTACAAGTTTCCATTTCCACCAACAATGGAGGAGGGTTCCCCTTTCTCCACAACCTCTCCAGCATTTGTTGTCACTTGAGTTTTTGATCTTAGCCATTCTGGTGGGTGTCAGGTGAAATTTCAGGGTCGTTTTGATTTACATTTCTCTGATGGCAAAGGATGTTGAGCATCTCTTTAAGTGTTTCTCTGCCATTCTATATTCCTCTACAGAGAATTCTCTGTTTAGCTCCATACCCCATTTTTAATTGGATTGCTTGATTTATTGCTTTTTTAACTTCTTTAGTTCTTTATATATTCTGGATATCAGCCCTCTGTCAGATATAGGGTTGGTGAAGATCCTTTCCCAGTGTGTAGGTTGTCCTTTTGTTCTGACCACAGTGTTCTTTGCTTTACAGAAGCTTTTCGGTTTCATGTGGTCCCATTTTCTGATTGTTGATCTTCGAGCCTGTGCTGTTGGTGTTCTGTTCAGGAAGTTGTCTCCTGTATCAATAAGTTCTAGGCTCTTCCCCACTTTTTGTTATAACCGATTTAGTGTGTCTGGTTTTACATTAAGGTCTTTGACCCACATGGACTTTAGTTTTGTGCAGGGTGATAACTATGGTTCTATTTTCATTTTTCTGCATGTAGACATCCAGTTGGACCAGCACCATTTGTTGAAGATGTTATTTTTTTCTCCATTGAATGGTTTTGGCTTCTTTGTCAAAAATCAAATTTTCACAAGTATGTGGGTTTATTTCTGGGTCTTCTATTTGGTTCCAATGATCCACCTTTCTGTTTCTATGCCAATACCATGCAGTTTTTATTACTATTGCTCTGTGGTACAGCTTGAGATTGAGGATGGATATACCTCCAGATGATCGGTTGTTGTGCAGGATTATTTTGGAAATTCTGGGTTGTTGTTGTTGTTGTTTTTCTCCATATGAAGTTGATAATTTTTCTTTCAAGGTCTGCAAAGAATTGTGTTGGTATTTTGATGGGAATTGTATTGAATCTGTAGATTGCTTTTGGCGGAATGGCCATTTTCGTATGTAAATCCTACTGATCCATGAGCATGGGAGATCTTTCTATCTTTTGATAGCTTCTTCAATTTCTTCAGAGACTTGAAGTTTTTTTTCAAACATGTCTTTCAGCTGCTTGGTTAGTCACCCCAAAGTACTATGTTCTTAGAGGCTATTGTGAAGGTTGTTGTTTCCCTGATTTCTTTCTCATCCCTTTTCTCTTGAGTATACAGGAGGGCTTCTGACTTTTTTTGAGTTAATTTTATATCCAGTCTCTTTGCTGAAGATGTTTATCAGCTGATGGAGTTCTCTGGTTGAATTTTGGGGGTCACTCATGTATACTATCATATCATCTGAGAATAGTGCAACTTTGACCTTTTCCTTTTCGATTTTTACTATGACACACTTTTCTAACAAGGCCACACCTTCTCTATAAGACCATACTTCCTAATAGTGCCACTCCCTATGGCCAACCACTGAAATATATGAATTTATGATGACTATACCTATTCAAACCATCACTCCTCCTGATTCTAATTCTCAAAATATTTAAACTACAGCTTCAAGAGTATGACTATCTTTCATTTTGTTCACAGTTACTAACAACAATTATCAACCTAAACCATCGTGCTTCTTCTGTAATTATATCCTATTTATCACTGTTATTTCATGACTCACCTTACTATATTTTAAAGCCCAAAGTGTGTTAGTCACACTTTTTCTTACTATGACAAAATATCTGATAGAAACAACTGGTATGGGACTTTTTTTTTTTTTTTTTTGGCAATGCTTTAGCCAATGTCTGTTCAACCCAGATACGGCACTGATAACAGAGGAGAGAAAAATATTCTTTCCAAATCTAGCTTAGTCAGCCAGTACATTTACTGGGCTCCATAGGAGATACAGATAAGAGGTTACTTACAGGAGGTGATGCCGAGGCAGCTGTACAGTTAAAAAATACACACCAGTGTGGGGGATGACTCTCTTTTAAATGTGTTTTCTTCCTGTTTGTTCAAATCTTTTGTTTGTTTGTTTGTTTTTGTTGTTTGGTTTTGTGTTTCAAGACAGTGTTTCTCTGTGTAGCCTTGGCCATTCTGGGCTTTCTTTGTAGACCAGGCTATACTTAAACTCAGAAGGATCAGCCTTCTTTTGCCTCCATTAGTACTAGGATTAAAGGCCCAAGCTACAATGCCAGCTTTTTGCTGAAATCTTAATGCAGACTATATAAGACGCATTTTTAAGTAATATGTAATGCTAATGGTTATTTTACAAAGCTGTTGGGTCAATCCATTAGTCATTTTCCTTAAATTTTCAATTTTTCAAGATAAGCTTTTCTAAAAAGTACACCTTACAATATTTTTTCCGAGATATATATATATGAAAAAATTTATAATTCATTAGAATAATAAAATATTTATTCTTTATAAGCATGAGCCTTTACAGTTAGTTGTTTCAATAGATTTGTCATTATTAAAATTAAAATCCCAAATATTTCAAATTTTAAACCAGATTTAAAAAAACAAACTTACCTTGTAAAAAGATATTTTATCAATTTTATATAATGCTTCTAAAAATTGTCTGTGGACAAATCTAAACAACTTGTTTTTTTAAAAGCAGAGTGAAGAAATTGTGTTTTACACTGCTGTTAAAATAAAAACTTAGCAAAATGCAGAAAAGTATAAAATTTCTAACATTAGCTAAAACAACATCTAAAAGTATATACATGTACCATCCTACTTACATAGTTTAAAATGCAGAACAACAATACACATTACATAAGTTGTTATGGAAGTCATGTATAATAATTTCCTCAGAGTTAGGGAAAAGTAACTGAAAAGAGAGCATTGAAATGTGTCTATAATTTTTAAAGCACAAAATAGCAATGCTTTCAAACTGATTTTCAGTTTTGAGAACTATACAGATGTCTCACTGTCTCTGTATGTCCTCTCCTCATGGACTATTAAGACAATTTTAAGATTAAAGAAAATATAATTGAAATAATTTCCTAAACCTAAATTTTAAAATAATTAGTCATAGATTTTTTTAGTGTTTCTTCAAACACATTCATCAGTATAATCACAAAAATTAAAAAAATTTTTTTTTGCAGCACATTTACTGATATTTGATATGCAGCCCACAGTGGAGTCTTACACAGTTACTTTATGCTGCTGTTACTACAATACAGAAAAGAAATAATCAAAAGAACATTTTTTTGGTTCAATATTTCATAGAGCTTCTGTACATCATCATGGAGGAGGTATCATGGAAGGCTTGGTGAAGGGAGGTGGGTGCATATGCAAACATTGCTCAAATCACTGAGGATGTGAGTATAGACAGACAGAAAATGGGGTTTCCCTATCCTTCAAATTTTGACCCATAATAACCTACTTTGGTGACTCAGACTTGATATCCTAAAGGTTCTGCAGACTCCCTTAATAGCATTAGTACTATTAGAACACACATTTAGAGCATTAACTTGCAGTAGCATTTCAGATACAAATCACTTCAAACTCTTACTTCTCATATGCTCACCATGAAGAAGGACACTAGCTACAATCTAAAATTTTATTTTCTCATTATAATTTTATTTTCTTCATTCTGGATATTTAATGACCACTGGCCAGCTAGTTCTCAAAGTGCTTTCATGAGGGGTCAGCTATTTGTGTCTTTTGGTGTAGGGTTTGTTTTTAATATGGTTAAAAACACAAAGAGGAGTGATGATTGGTTGCTCAGCCTAAGTTGCTACATCTACAATGCAACACACTACACATTAGGTTCAGAGAACGTTGTGGGAGAGTAGGTGGAAAGACTGTAAGAGAAGACCAGGACTCCTGCTACCAGGTGCTATCTTTTAGACGTAACAGGGAACCAGCAACCATGAAATCAATAGCTTGATCATAAAGCAAACCCTGATAATGACAACACCACACGGTACCAATGTAGAAGGAGAAAGTGTACAAATACCTACCCCTAGATGAAAAGCTGAGAGAACTGGAATTCTCTAGGGACAAGTTTCTGATAGATTGTTAAATCTCAGGTGGTCAGCCATAAATCCATGTATATTCTAGTGACACTAAATGGACAAGGGAGAGAGAGTAAAACCTAGAAAAGTTATACAAGCAGAAGTCATGAATTTGAGAGGGAGTTGGAGAGTACACAGAAATAGTTGGCGAAGGAAGGAGAGGGATGAAAAATGTGTAAATGTTTGCACCCTTTTATGAAATTCTCAAAAAAAAAAAAACCCTCAAATCTCTTCTCAATCCAGAAACCTCTGTAAAAGTAGCTGAGAGAAAAGAATAGTTTTCACTTCATTATTGAGTGTTAAACCAGAATGTGACTTATATTCCAGGTAATACAATTAACTTACTTCACAGGCAGAACAAAATTGTTTTCAGTAATGAACATGTGTCATCCCCTTTGGTTTGGAAAGGGTTACTAGTCTTTGGGTAAGGCCCCCAATCAGCAGCATCTAGGATACATGGTCTATTTCAAAGTTAGTTGCAGGAATGAGTGACCATCTGTGTTTGCTAGTAGATACTACCCAGGGATTAATTCCTCATTTGGTTATGGGCAGGACATACCTTTATCTGTTGAAGCGAGTGCCTATTCATCATGGTAGACTGCTATCCTACCTGATAGACAGGGAGCTAGTTTAAGTTACTGTTATAGTTTAAGGGAATTGTTTTTCTGGTCCTTGCCATAAAACACTTTTGGAAAATGACTTATTTAAACTCAAAAATATTTACTGAAATTAATGTGAAAATATATTGACATTCATTGAAATAAATACAAAATGCACATATGTTGGTTCTCCTCCCAAGGGTCCAGCCTGTGAGTGAAGTCAGGGGATCCAAGCCAAGGTGGTGAGAAGCAAGAAGTAATCACACAGACACCAGGTGTCGGGTGAATGCAGTCCGAGGGTGAGCCGATTTGATGCAGACTCCTTTATTCTGGAAGAGAGAGCAGATAGTATAGCTTTGGGCAACCAATCAGGTTCCTAAACATCATCTATGAGACTGCTGCTGGTTCTTCATCTCTGGGCAGACCCTCCAACATAAGCTAAGGTCACCAGGTCACCTACTTCCTGCCCACCCAACTACTTCTCTAGTCGCATCAGAGGAAGCTGGCCCAGGCAACTTCCCTTTCTTAGGGATGCTCACAAACATATGTTTCAAAGAGACAGAGTATTTATAATTTCATTCTCTACCAAAAGAAGAAATACCTCCCCCTTTCTCTCAATGATTGCTTACTTACTTTATTGATCTGTATTTACTCTAAGAATTCCATTGCATGTGCTAAATCCTCCTTATATTTAGACTAAAATCATGCATTCTGTCAGGAATAACAGAAATAATTTTGTTTTCTCGCTTTGTCTAATCAGTTGACTCATGATTTCATTTGTGTGGTTAACCTAAGCAATTAACCAGGACAGTGTGCACCTGACTGCCCTCACTTTAAAGTTGCTTCTCTAAACCTTTTAAAATCAATATCATTGTTACAAAACGGTACTTGGAAGAATGGTAAGTGAAAGCATTCTGATTGAGTAAAAGGCACACTCTGTAGGAGGGAGCTCTACCCAGGACTGTAAGCCACATCTAGGGACTCTCTTCTGTAAGCCCCAGCAGAGAGCCTATTACTGTTTTACTGTTATTTGCTAAATGGACACAACATTGACCATATATATACACTTTTCTTTATGCTCAGTGATTGGTGCAGCTCTCATCTCTCATCAGAAAGGCTTTTCATTGAAGCAGAGGCAGACAAATACAGACCATACTTCTAGTTACAGTGCAGAGAGTAAGTTCCTGTGCAGTGTTCAGTCTCAAAGCTTCTGTGTCACCCCTGCTTCAAAAGTCTTGAGAATGATCTTTGAAGAGGGGCTATAATGTTTGCAAGAGGTTAGGAAATATTGTGGCGAAATAGTATTCTATGTATTCTGTATGTATCAGAGCCACAGCACCCATGAATTTAAGAGCAGTTACAACTGCCTACCCAAAACCTGCACATAAAGATCAAACCATAAACACTCAAGCGTGCTTCAGGAAGGAGCACACGAGCCCCCAACCTTTATATAGAGAGAGTGGAAGTAATGGTTTTTGTGGCAGGGAGAGTCTGTTTTCTTCAGGGGTATAAAGCTTCTGGATAGTTTTATACAAAAGAACATACAGGCAGTTCTAATTATATTAGTTTGTTAGTTTGTTTTGTGCCTTTGGGTTTTTTTTTCTTGTTGTTGTTTTGTTTTTTATTGTTTTGTTTTATTATAATATTTTATTTTTATTAATTAAAATTTATTCCCTTTCTATCCCACCTATAGCTCCCTCCTTCTTCCCCTCCCAATCCCACCCTCCCTCCCTCTTCTCCACCCATGCCCCTCCTCCATGCCTTTGGCTTTTTTGAGAAATGATTTCTCTGTGTAGCCCTGGCTGTCCTGAATCTGGCTCCGCAGACTTCAAAATCAGACATCTGCTTGCTTCTGTGTCCCACGTGCTGGTATTAGAGGTGCGCACCAAAGCACACAACCCAGGCATATCTAATTATGCTAAGTGATTAGGAAGAGGAGAAAAAGATGAAGAGGAGAATGAAAGGGAGAATGAAGAACAGAAGTTTTGGAAGCTGGAGAAATACTGTAGCTTTTAATGTTACTTGCAGAGGACCAAATGTCCATTCACCCACACCGAAGCTCAAAAACACTTGTAATTTCATTTTCATTTTCATTTGATTTGCCACTCTCATCTGGCTGCCAGACAAGAAAACACCAGACAAGCAGGTGGTACACATGCATATGTTCAGGCAAATAGTCATGTCCATAAATTTTTAAATAAATAAGTGACTCTTTAAACAAAAAGCAAATATAAAATTAAAAGGAGGAATTGGTGGAAATAGAGAAAGATTGAGGTGGGAGGGTCATATGAACAAAAGAAACAACAAATATAGTCAAATGTTTTGTATACACACATGCTATATCAAAAAATAAAGTAAAAGATTTTTAATCTTTTTTGATTATTTATTTATTACAGTTTATTCACTTTGTATCCCAGCTGTAGCCACTTCCTTTGTCTCCTCCCAGTCCCACCCTCCCTTCCTCTTCCCCCTTTATGCCCCTCCCTTAGTCCACTGATAGGGGAAGTCTTCCTTCCTTCTATCTGACTCTAACCTCTCAGGTCTCATTGGGACTGGCTTCATTACCATCCTCTGTGATGACCTGGTAAGGCTCCTTCCCACTGGGGGGGGGGGAGGGGGGAGGTGATCAAAGAGACAACCACTTCTTTTTAAAAAAGGAATAATATTACTCATCTCATCTTAAATCTATTCACACATTTATTTCAATCAATGAAATGTTCTAGAATTATAGTTTTATTCCATAGAACATAACCACTCACATGTCTTTTTATTTGGTCCTCAATTATTGATTTTGTTTTAATAATAGAAGAATTTTCCAATTTGCTTGTTTTTCTCATTATATCCAAATATTATTGGATTGTTTCTTTTGGAATAGTATAAGACAATGTTCCAAGTTCACATTGTCCATTACTGCCTTAAAACTTCAGCCATCCGCTTCTCCCAGACACCTCTTAGTTTTTAGCAGAGAATTGCTTACAGAAGAGGATAACTAGGTACTAAATTTGTTGGCATGTCACCATTCCTTGTCTTTCAGCAACACATCAAGAAGTTGTTCAATATGTGGAACAATAGGTTTTTCTATAAACATCAATTTTGAAAAAAAAATAATTCATATTATTAAGTCTAATTCAACTCCAGTACAAGGTATGTTTCATCTCCATTTCTGCATTTAAAACTTTTTTGATTGTGATTAATTGTATCTTTTTCTTCTTTATCAACCCAATTATATGATAAGACTTTCTTCATTTAGCAAAATCTCTAATCAATACTACCACCAGCAACATGTTCTACTGAAGTTCCTTATCATGAAAAACCCTTATTTAGTCTGGATCACTGTCAGCCATTCATTTGCTTGTCCTCGAAGCTATCTCAAGTGTAAAACCAAGTGCTAGGCTGTTTCCTTCAATGGTCCTTTTGCAATAAACTCAGGCTCCTGAGCCATCTTCATCAACTGAAATTCTTACCATCACAAGAAAATGAAATTCAAATAGTAAGAAAAGTTTAATTCTCCTTTAAAATACATTAAATGCACATACACACACACAAACAGGTAAATTGATTTTTTTAACGTCTTGATGTACTAAGAATCTTCAAACTTTATCAAAATGGAATTTTAAGCCTTTCACTAGGAAGTCTTAAAAACTCAGTATTTGGCTACGTTCAGAAGGATGGGCTATTGCAGAGAAGTGCTAGATGCAGGAGAAGCTCATTGAATACTCAGCACTTAGGGCTTTTACTGGAGAATAGTCTGAGAAAGTCTTTGTCTGGAACATATAAGATTCCTGATACTCACATGAAAAACAGCTGTTCAGAATAAAATCATCTTGTTTGTACAGACCATTCAGCCACAGTAAGCTACCCCTCATTCTGGGGATGAAAGAAACCTCCATTTTCAAGATCCAAATTTCAGTTAAAGATTGATCTTGCACAATATTTTGAAAGTAGCCTCAGAACAGAATGGTGGATCGATGCAATCAAATAGAAGACCCAGAAATAAACCCACACACCTACAGATACTTAACTTTTTACAAAGAAGCCAAGACCATATAATAGAAAAAAGACAACATCAAAAAATGGCGTTGGTCTAACTGGATGTCTATATGTAGAAAAATACAAATAGATCCGTATTTATCACCCTGCACAAAACTAAAGTCCAAGTGGATCAAAGACCACAACATACACCCAGACACACTAAATCTGTTAGAAAACAAAGTGGGGAAGAACCTTGACCTCATTGGTACTTGAACTTGAATTGCTAAGTATTCCATTGTGTAAATGTACCACAATTTTTGTATCCATCCCTCAATTGAGAGACATCTGGGGTTTTTCCAGTTTCTGGCTATTACAAATAAAGCTGCTATAAGCATAGTTGAATAAATTAAAGTTTATAAAAGCAATAAATCAAGCCTTGAAATTCCTGAACAGAACACTAACAGCACAGGCTCTAAAATCAACAATCAATAAATGAGACCTCATGAAACTGAAAAGCTCTGTAAAGGAAAGGACAGTGTCATCAGAACAAAACAACAGCCTACAGACTGGGAAAGAATTTTCACCAACCCTACGTCTGACAGAGGGCTAATATCGAGAATATATAAAGAACTCAAGAAGTTAAAAATAACAACAAATCTATCCCATTTGCCTTTCTGAATAAGGGTTGAGCATCTTACCCAAGGTCCTCCTTCTTGCTTAGCTTCCTTAGATGTACAGATTTTTGCATGATGATCCTGTATTAAATGTCTAATGTCCACTTACAAGTAACAATATACCATGTGTGTCTTTCTGCTTCTGGGATACCTCACTCAGGATTAACTTTTCTAGTTCCCACCATTTGCCTGAAAATTTCATGATTTACTTGTTTTTAATTGCTGAGTAGTATTCCATTCTGTAAATGTACCACAATTTTTTTTTTCCATTCCTCAACTGAGGGACATCTGGGTTGTTTCCAGATTCTGGCTGTTATGAATAAAGCTGTTAGACACATGGTATATACTCACTTATAAGTGGGTATTAGACATATAAGATAGGATAAATATACTGAAATCTGTACACCTTAAGGAAGCTAAGAGAGAGGGAGGACCCTGGGTAAGATGATCAATCTTCACTCAGAAAGGCAAAAAGGATGGACATAGGAAGAGGGAGAAAACAGGGAACAGGACAGCAATAGATCCTGGAAAGTCTGATTGTCTCATTTCTTCTAGGATACAGCTATCCCTGAGAAAGAATCTAGGTCACTCTCAGCAATTACTGGAGAAATGTTAACAGTATAACTCCTAGGTATTTTATCAAGGTTCTTTGTCGGGGGAGCCTGTCCATCACTCCTACCAGCAATGAATAAGTGTTTCTCCTTACTCCACATCCTTACCTCCATGAGCTGTCAAACTGTTTTATTAATCTCGGTCATTCTGACTAGTATAAGATAAAGTTGCAAATTGTTTTTGTTTTTCATTTCTCTGATGATTAAGGATGTTGAAGATTTCTTTAAGTGTTTCTTAGCCATTTGAGTTTCCTTTATTGAGAAATCTCTTTTTAGATTTGTACTTCATTTACAATTGGGATATTTGTATTCTTGGTGTCTTGTTTCTTTTTTGATGTGTAGTTGGTAAAACTCTTTTCTGATTCTGTAGCCTGAAGCTAGATCTGAATATTTCTGCTTTTTTTTTTTTTTTTTTTTTTTTTTTTTGGTCATAGAGAAGCTTCTCAGATATATGAGCTCCTATTTACTAATTTTTGTTCTTACTTCCTGAACTATTGGTTTTCTGTTTAGAATGTCTTTTCTTGTACCAACAAGTTGAAGAGTATTTACCATTTTTTCTTTCATCAGGTTCAGCATATGCCATCTTATATTGAGTGCTTTGACTGAATTGTGATTGAGAGTTGTACAGGGTGATAAGTATGGCTCTCTTTGGATTTTCCCACACATTGCCATCATTTGATCAGCACCATCTGTATAGGGTGTACTCTTTTTGCCAGTGTGTATCTCTGGCTTCCATGGGTATGTAAAATTATTTCTGAGTGTTCAAATCTATTTCATTTTTCTTCCTTTTTTAATAGTTTGGATGTTCTTTCTACACTTTTTGTAGGCCATTATAATATATATTAATCTACAGGTTATACAAAATCATAACAATAATACTACTACTTAAGAATACAATTGCCGCAGAAGTAATCAAGGTAATCATTTAATATGGAGGAAGATTCCTGAGGTTTTACAATTATCCATGGCATTTAGCCTCTCTAATATAGATGATGAAGTGAGAACAAAGATGAAAAAACTTAGATTTTCAGGTTCATATACTTAACAAATACTGAAACCACAATATAAACTTTGGAAGTCCTGAATTTTAAAAGCTTCTATTACATTTTATAATTCTTTTCTTTATTATTATTATTATTATTATTATTATTATTATTATTATTATTATTATTATTTATTACAACTTATTCACTTTCTATCCCTGCTGTAGGCCCCTCCCTCATCTTCTCCTGGTTCTACCCTTTCTCTTTTATCCCTCCCCTAGTTCACTGATAGTGGAGGTCCTCCTCCCCTACTATCTTACCTTAGTCTATCAGGTCTCATCAGGACTGTCTAGAACCTTTCTCTGGTAGCTAGTTGGGCCACCTCACAAAGGGGAGGTGATCAAAGAGCCAGCCACTGAGTCCATGTCAGAGACAGTCCCTGTTTCCCTTAGGGAACCCACAAGAAGACTGAGCTGCCCATGGGCTATGTCTGAGTAGCGGTTCTAGGTCCTCTCCATAGATGGTCCATGGTTAATTTATCAGTCTCTCCAGGACTTCCAGAGTTCAGATGTCTTTTCTCTGTTCATCTCCTGTCTTTTTCAGGTCTTTCTATCTCCCCCTCCTTCCATAAGATTCCCTGCACTCTGCCCGAAGTTTAGCTATGTGTCTCATCATCTGCTTTGATACTCTCATGGGTAGAGTCTTCCAGAGGCCCCCTGTGGAAGGCTTCTGTCTATTCCTTTTTTTCTCTCACTTCTGACATCTATCCTGTTAGCCCTTCTAAATGAGGAGTATACCTCGTTCCCAGAGTCATCCTTTTTGTTTAGCTTCTTTAGAACTATAGATTTTAGTATGTTTATCCTATATTATATGGCTAATATACACTTATAAGTGAGTATATACCATGCATGTTTCTTTGCTTCTGAGATACCTCACTCAGGGTGATCTTTTCTAGTTCCATCCATTTGCCTGCAAAATTCATAAATTCCTTGTTTTTAGCTGCTGAGTAGTATTCCGTTGTGTAAATGTACCACAATTTCTGTATCCATTCTTTAGTTGAGGAACATCTAGGTTGTTTCTAGATTCTGGCTATTATGACTAAAGGTGTAATCCAATTTAAATAAAATGAGGTACAGAGCTAAACAAAGAGTTCTCAACAGAGGAATATCACATGGCAGAGAAACATTTAAAGAAATGCTCAATGTCTTAGTCATCCAGAAAATGCAAATCAGAATGACCCCGAGATTCCACCTTACACCCATCAGAATGGCTAAGATCAAAAACTCAAGGGACAACACATACTGGAGAGGTTGTGCAGAAAGGAGAGACCTACTCCATTGCTGGTGGGGATGTAAACTTGTACAACCACTTCGAAATCAACGTGGCACTTTCTCAGAATATTAAGAATAGTGCTACCTCAAGATCTAGCTATACCACTCCTGGTCATATATCAGAAAGATGCCCAACTATACAACTAAGGATATTTGATCATCCAGACTCATAGCAGCTTTATTTCTATATTTTTAATTAATTTGGATTGAGTTAGTGAATATATTTTTTTTGCAAAGAATAAACTCTTTTTTTCTTAAGTTTTTATTTTATTGATTTTAGCCTGAGTTTATTTCTTTCTTTCTGTCAATTTTTTTGGGGGGAGGGGTGCTATTTCTTCTTTTTGTTCTGATCTATCAGGTGTGCTGTTAATTTATTAATATGATATGTCTCCATTTCTTATGTAGGTACTTAGTAATAAAACAATTTCTCTTAATGCTACCTTCATTGTGTCCCATAAATTTGGGTATGTTGAGTTTTCATATTCATTATATTGTTGCAAGTCTTTAATTTTTTTATTTCTCTCTTGGCCCATTTTTCATTCAGTATAGAGTTGTTCAGTTTCTGTGACTTTGTAAGATTTCTGTCATTGAAACCCAGCTTTAATCTGTGGTGGTCTAGTAGGATGCAAGGAGTTATTTCAATGTGTTGGTTTTAAATTTTATACATAATCTGTCAGTCAATAATTATTGGGTCCAGACTTTGAACTCTTTCTGCATTTTCCAGCATTCATGATTGTGCTGTTATTTTCACCTACCTCCTGAAAATCATGAAAGTTTGGTTCTGAATTCTCTCAATATATGTATATTCTTAGACTTATTTTATTGGTCCCACACCTTTCATATAAACAAAGACCTAATTCCAGTGATGTATGTCCTATTTTCCTTCATCTTCATTAACAAGCTATGATTTAAAAAGAAAAGACTCTATAGTAGGTTTAGATTTTTTTCTTTTGTATATACAATGCCACAAATTTTATTTAAGAAAAGTAAAGTAATAACAATAATGTGGTGGTTTGAATGGAAATGCCCCTCCTCCTGCATTGGATGAGGTATTTGAACACTTGTTCCCCAGTTGGTGGTGCTGTTTGGATATGGGTCTTTGAGGAGGCAGCTTTGCTGGAAAAAGTATGTTTGAACTTTTAGAGTTTGTATCATATCTCCACTTTCAGTTTGCTCTCTCTGTTTCCTGTGATGTGATCTTAGCTTTCTGCTCTGATCACCTGCTGTCAAACCTTCACCACACTGGGTACTTTCTGTTTGGATCTTTAAAGCACAACACATTCTTCTTTAAGTCACTTTTGGCCATAGTATTTTGTCACAGAAACAAAGAGAATAAAAAGAATAATAGAATGATAGCAAATTCTCCATTCTGAGTCTCCAAAATACTAAATCACCTAACAACCATAATACAGCTATTAATATAAGCCAGGCATTACATTTTGTCTATAAAAGTCATTTGCTAATAACAATTAATATGGTAAGTACTGTGATATATGCTTCCATGTAGGTGAATCCCCACATTACAAATTAGAAATCTGAGGGGAACTATGCAGAGCCAAATATCTCCCAATATCAGACAGATAGAAATGAGATCTAAAATGAGGAACATAGGTTATGGAGTAAGGGCAATGATCCTTCACATTGTACAAGTTATGTTGGTCTGGAAATAAGTGTTTTTTTTATTGACATATGTCATATTTAGTATTGTGTAAAAAATGTGAAAAATATAAGGCTCTTTCGAAAAATAGTATCTTAATAAATTTGGGATTTTTTTAGTGTTTAATTTTTGTTAAAGAGAACTAACATCACAAGGAAAACAGACTGTTTGTAACAGGCTTAATTCCATAGTTGTTAGTAATCTCCCCATAAAGTACCTCTATCAAAACCCAATAAGCTTATATGTAAAAGAAATTAAATGTTTCTTTTGTTTTTTTTTGTTTGTTTGTTTGTTTTTTTTGCAGTGAGCATTTAAAAATTCAATTTAAGCAGAAATAATTATGGGATAATAAGTCAGGTTTAAACTCTGTAGGAAAAGATTTCCAAAGCCCTGGCAATAAACAACAAACCAAAGTAAAAATATTAAAACTGTGTCTGAAGGAAGAGGAAAAGCCAGTTGCAATGTGAAAATATCCAGATATGCTAATTATGTTTTTCTAGTCTGTGCAGCCACCTAGCACATCCATACAAATGTAGTCATAGGAAGAGCGCCAAATCAAACTGTGATTGACTTTAAACATGGGAGTCAAGCATACTATAATTTTCTCTGTAAATACAATTTGAACAACACAGCAGAGATAACATAAATCCACTTCAATAACACCACTTCATGATGTACAATGCTATGTACTCTAATGAAGTTTCTGGAGTGACATAATTATATCTTAAAGTTGTCAGTGATTATCTGTTTTCATACAAACTCATAATACATAGATAGAACATAGCCTACATTTAAGGGAAAAGCTGTCCTTATAAAACTGTTTTTTTTTTCTGTTTTAAGGTTATATATATTTTTATTAATTACAATTTAAATTCACTTTGTATCCCTGCTGTAGTCCCTTGTCTCCTCCCTAGCCCACTCTTCTTCCTTCTTCTGCTCCCATGCCCCTCCCCAAGTCCACTGATAGAGGAGGTCCTCCTCCCCTTCCATCTGACCCCAGCCTATGGAAGCTCAGTGTCCAAGTGGGTATCCTAATAAGGGGAATAGGGACTGACTCTGACATGAACTCTGGGTCTTTGATCTCCTCCCCCTGATAAGGGAACAGCCCTACCAGGCCAGAGAAGGAAGATAATGCAGCCAGTCCCAAAGAACTGTTTTTTTAAATCCTTCCTTTTGTTGTGTTTCTTTTGTTGTTTGTTTGTTTGTAATAAATATGTTTTGTCTGTACTTTTGACAAAGAGAAGTGTTTTAAATTATTTGGACTAAATTTTGCAGCCATTCTTGAACATATATGTATATGTATATATATATATGTGTGTGTGTGTGTGTGTGTGTGTGTGTTATCAATTAGATCAAGCCTCAAGTTGATTTATTACCTTCTTTTATTTTATGACTACTTTTCCAAACAGCACTTTGTTAATTTAGGCATTCATACCTTAAGGAAGCTGATTAGATAATTAGGTAAAGTTATAAAGGTGTGAGATATAATTATTGTCTAAAGCCTGTTTTTTTCAAAGAGCATCAGGGTTTCCACATGTCAACTGAATACTGTAATACAAAGCAAGATGGGGTAATAAAATGTGAATATACATTTAACATGTCTTAAAGTGATCCTTGTGAGAATGGTTCAATAATTAGACTTGTAATTGTAATGAATGGAGCATTAGTTCTTTTATTATATAGAGTGGAGAGGTCACAGATATTTTTAGCCATTCTGCTTCAAGCCTCATTATCAAATCGGTGTAAAACAACTTTAAAATTATCATTAGAAGATAAGTTTAACCCTTATGCTATATTTATTATGTGATACTGTAAGAATGAACAATGAAATCAGGCATATCTCTATTCTTTTACATAATATTTAAAGTATTAAATATGAAATAAATAGAATGAGGTACTCACTTTGAACTTGCACACTATGAGTTATAATATAGTTGTGTATATTGAATTACAAACCATGTCCTTAAGCTCATTAAAACTTAAATTTAAAATAATTACCTGTAGAAGAAAATTTTGGCTTGATTTCCTATGATTGCTCTTATAGGGAGAGTGAGAGAAAAATGATACTCATGTAGATTTAAGATCATTCATAGCAGAAGGGTCTCTTATTTCATTTTCTCAAATCATACGTTCTGTACTCATGTTGAGGTAACACTTCTCATGAGATAACACTTTTTTTTACCGGGTACCCTTTCATGATTGTCATTACTTCTTGTTTAAGAAGAATTTTGTTTGCCCCTACTTTGCAGGTAAATGAAAATACCAAGGTCCAAGCTCAGCTTGGGGGAGGGGAAGGAGGTCACTAAAAATAATACAATTCATCCTTTCTACTTTCCAGGTAGAATACTCTCTAACACAATATCAAAACCATAATGATCCATAATTTACATTAAAAATAAAAATTGTGTTTACAAGTTTTAAAATCAAATATCTGATAATGCATATAGGACTTTGTAACAGAATAATTAAAAGCAATGATTTATAAGGCATTTATAAATAGTATAGCATTAACTTGGTGCTATCATTCATCTAATTCTCATAGAAGAAATTTGTTTTCTTGAATATAATGATCACAGAAAGCAAACTTTGCATGGCCTAGTTGATATTTTCTTAATATATGCCTCCTTTACATTACATTTCTTTTACTGAAAGATTATTTTAAAGCAACAGGATTGTATTTACCTAATGTCATATCATCTGAATGGACTACAAGAGGACAAAACTAATGAGTGTTTTTTTTTTTTTTTTTCAAATTAATTGTATTTGTGGGGTACCATGGAATGTTTTAGTACCTATCTATAATAACCAATATTCAAGTTGGGGAAAATGTGAATATCTATGAATATTTCTCACACATTTGTATTGGAAAAAATTTCTCCAGCCTTTTTGAAGTAGAAATTTCTTTATCATTTTCCCTTTTTATGGAAAATAGATGTTTTTTTTTCATATAATGACTAGGAGTTGCTATTCCTTAACTTTTCTCAAATCCTCCAAACCTCCCCAACCATCCAAACACATACCTTTTTCCTCTCTTTCCCATCAGAAAACATGTATTTAAAAATAAATAAATAGGTAAAAACTAACAAATAAACAGAAGAGCACAAAACAAACAACAACAACAAAATAAAAAATAGCCTAAGATCAAGCATAAGAAAAACATACAGATAGACTATAAGAACCAGAGAGAATGAATGGATGACACCAAGAAAACTAGGCCTTCAAGACACTACTGAGCTAACAGACTGTGGCTGGCTGCAGTCACACAGCCTGCACAAGTTTAAGCCAGATGGAGATCAAGAGCTGGGAGGGGCAGTGAAGTCGAAACCAAGGCCTCATCCCCAACCTAGAAGATATCTCCAAATGATAATTGCTTGAATTATCATTTTTATACCTATCCTACTGGGTAGCTGACAATCACTTTCATCAGCTATTGTATTGTAAGACCTGGCATCTCAGGATGCCTGAGGATCAGGATACCTGCTCAGGATCAGGCCCTGTAAGACCTGGAGTCTCACTGCTCATGATCATGCCCTTCCCAGGAACTCTCACAGACCACAGCTCAATACAAAAGCAAGAGGTTTTATTACTATCACAATAGAGTCGCCCCTCCAAAGGCGGGAGATGACCCAGAACATGCAAAGCACAGGGTTTTTTTTATACCTGAAAATCAGACCACTTTTGCTCTATAGTTTACAGCTGGTTGTAGATAGTTTACAGCTGGTTGTTTCTCAGAACAGTTCACCCCACCCTTCAAGAGCTCTCTGCACCTGGCTTCAATTCAAAGACTCACAGTTATTTTTTTTCTCATTCCCAGGTTGTCCCTCACTACAACTTAAAACTTGTTGCTTATCCCTTACTTGCCTCTTCTTTTCTCCCTGCCTCTGTTAATTACTGCCATCTCAATTTTTAAATGGTATAATTTTTTTAATTCTTTATTAATTACACTTTATTCACTTTGTAGCCCCCCTGTGGTTTCCTCCCTCCTCCCATTCCAATCCCTCCCTTCCTCCACCCTCTGCATGCATGCCCCTCCCCAAGTCCACTGATAGGGGAGGTCTTTTCCTACCTTCTGATGCTAGTCAATTAGGTCTCATCAGGGGTGGCTGCATTGTCTTCTTCTGTGTCCTGGTAATGCTGCTTCCCCCTCAGGGGGAGGTAATTAAAGAGCAGGCCAATCAGTTCATGTCAGAGACAATCCCTGTTCCCATTACAATGGAACCCACTTGGATACTGAACTTCCATGGGCTACATCTGTGCAGGGGTCTTAGGTTATCTCCATGCATAGTCCTTGGTTGAAGTATCAGTCTCAGGAAAGACCCCTGTGCTCAGATTATTTTGAGCACAAAGACCCCTGTTGCTCTCCCTGTGGAGTTCCTATCCTCTCCAGATCTTACTGTTTCCCACTTCTTTCCTAAGATTCCCTGCACTCTGCCCAAAGGTTGCCTATAGGTCTCAGCATCTGCATTGATAGTCTGCAGGGCAGAGCCTTTCAGAGGTCAAAGAAGGAGAAAAGGGGGAACAAGTCAGGAGCCTGCCATCTCAATTTTAAGAGCTCAGGTAACTCAGATTCCACACATAAGTGAGCTCCTGTGGCCTATGTCTTTCTGTGCCTGGCTTGTTTCACTTAACATAAAAACCTGCAAGAGTATCATTAAAAAAATAATAATAAGTAATTTTCTTTTAAATGACATTCAATCAAATCTATATAAAAAGTTTTTGAATACATTATAAATATGAGATTACAGCCACAAATGTTAATATAGCAGATTGGAATGTGAAAAATATATGAATTAAATTTATCTTATTTTTAATAAATTTTGCTTAAGCAGATTAATAACATATTGGATCTTAAAAAGGAGAAATAAATTAAAACTTTAAATAAGTCATATATTGTTATATTTTCATTTCTTTTTAAAATTTCCCCCAAATACAATATTCATACTTTTGGGACATTGAAAATATAAACTCAAATAAATTTTACTAATACTTTATCACTTCTTAAGAATGGTGTACTAGAGAATATTGTTTCATAGTATTTATTAACATTAATATTTTATAATATAATAGAGTATAACAGTTTCTAAGAAAGAACACTGATGCAATTATATAATAATAATTAATACTTCTCAGATTTATACTTAAAGAACAACAAAAAGTACAAATAAGTGAAAATTAGTTATGATAGTAAAAGTCATAGTTTAGTTCTCAATTCCTTGTCCATTCATCTTTTCCCATGGCCTTGAAAACTTTCATGGAAAAATGCTAACGCTTTCATGTACAGGAGAAATTTTCTTAATAAAATATATAGAATTTAATTGAATAGCATTAAATGTGAAAGTCTTCTCTTTAAGTATATAACACATTCTGAATGTCATGTAACCTGCAGTCTATAATACAGAGTTCTCAAAAACATATGTTCTTAGCTGATGTTCCACAAATAAACTCATACAGATGAAATAAAATCAAATAAAACTTCAAATACTATTTACAATGTAAGAAACACTATTTAATAAACTCAGGGTTTGAGCAAAATAGTTTTATTCACAGAACAGATGCAATATCAGCCCATGCGGGCACCTGGGTCTATTTATAGAAAGGCTAAAACCGCACAAGTAAGTTTTCTGGATGCATATTCATCCTGGCAGATTGATCTCGAATATTATGTAAAATTTCTTGTCAAATTACTTATGAAATGTGAACACACATGCATTTCATATAGAAATATACTCTTGGAAGACATCAGCAAAATCTCTGGTTTTATTAGAGACAAGAAGGTTAGGACATGAAATAAAACATCAGAACTACAACCAGTATTTAACATTTCATGACTTCAAAGCTTCTTGTTTACTGGAATATTATACATTTGATAGTTTTCTTTCAGTTATTTCAGACATCCTGGACCATGTTTTTAATTTAATTACCTGCTCTAAATTTATAGTAAAGTTAAAGTTAAAAATGAAAAGCTTATTTTCTCCAGGTTAGAGTTTTGGACAAGGATTTTAAAAGTGAAATTGAAAAATTATATCTAGCTAGGACTTCAGGTACTATGTTGAAGAGATATGGTGAGAGTGGGCAGCCTTGCCTTGTCCCTGATTTCAGTGGGATTTCTTTAAGTTTCTCTCCATTGAGTTTGACGCTGGCTACAGGCTTGCTGTATATTGCCTTTGCTACGTTTAGGTATATGCCTTGTATCCCTGATCTCTCCAATCCTTTAAACATGAATGGGTGTTGGATTTTGTCAAATGCTTTTTTTGGCATCTAAGGAGACGATCATGTGGTTTTTCTCCTTCCGTTTGTTTATATGGTGGATTACATTGATGGATTTCCGTAAGTTGAACCACCCTTGCATGCCTGGGATGAAGCCTACTTGGTCATGGTGATGATATCTTTGATGTATTCTTGGATTCCATTTGCAAGTATTTTATTGAGTATTTTTGCATCAATGTTCATAAGAGAGATAGGTCTGAAGTTCTCTCTCTTTTTTTTTTTTTTTTTTTTTTGTTGGGTCTTTGTGTGGTTTTGGTATCAAGGTGTCTGTGGCTTCGAGCAGATGCTGATACTCATAACCAAACCTTGGTTATCAGTGTGCAAGGAATCATATGGAAGAAGGGAGAAGTAGTAAGACCTGAACAGTACAGGAGCTACACAAGGACCAAATATATCTGGGCACAGGGGTCTTTTCTGAGGCTGATTCTCCAATCAAAGACCTTGCATGGATATAACCTAGAACCCTTGCTCATATGGAGCCCATGATAGCTTAGTATCCAAGTGGGTGTCCTAGTAAGGGGAATAGGGACTGTCTCTGACATGAACTCAGTGGCTGGCTCTTTGACCTCCCCATCCCCGAGGGAGGAGCAGCCTTGCTAGGTCACAAAGGAGAACATTGCAGCCACTCTTGAAGAGACCTGATAAGCTAAGGTCAGATGGAAGAGAAGGAGGACCTCCCCTATCAGTGTACTTAGAGAGGGGCAGGGAGGAAATGATGAAGGGAGGGTGGGAATGGGAGCAAATAAGGAAGGGAGCTACAGGTGGGATACAAAGTAAATAAACTGTAATTAATAGAAAAAATAAAAATTTTAATAAAAAATAAAACTATCATACCTAGAATTATTACTGTAATTTATAATCCATATCATAAAATATGTAGAAATAAGATAATATTTTATTAAGACATAGCTGGAAACAAGTCAAAATTAGCTGAAATGTTAAGACCTGTTAACAACTCTAGGGCAAATAAATGTTTAAGAACTTCAAAGAATACACTATTTTTTAAATACTATATAAATAACCTAGAACCTAGAACCCCTGCACAGATGTAGCCTATGGCAGTTCAGTGTCCAAGTGGCTTCCATAGTAATGGGAAGAGGGACTGCATCTGACATGAACTGATTGGCCTGCTCTTTGATCACCAACCCCTGATGGGGGAGCAGCCTTACCAGGCCACGGAGGATGACAGTGCAGCCACTCCTGATGAGATCTGATAGATTAAGATCAGAAGGAAGGAGAGGGGGACCTCTGCTATCAGTGGACTTGGGGAAAGGCATGCATCAAGAAGGGGGAGGGAGGGTGGGATTGGGAAAGGAGGAGGGAGGGGCTTATGGGGGGATACAAAGTGAATAAAGTGTAATTAATAAAAGTTAAAAAGAAGATGTAAGTTTGCCACAGGTAAAAAAAAAAAAAAAAAAAAAAAAGAAAAGAAAATAAACTGAGAGGAACCATAAACCTCATGCCTTTGAGATACTTACTTACACTAGTGACAGGGATAAATATGTTGTACTTAAAGTTAATACTGAAATATGAATAATCATATTTACTTTGTATTCTGTTTTGTGAATACTTTAATGAAAGCACAGAAAGGATATGTACTATAGACTTCATGGATGCTACATAGTTTAGCTATGTGATAAACTTGAGATTCTAGCTCCAGAATTGTCTCTTTTTAAAATTTTATTATTTTGTTGACTTTTAATTTGTGTGAGCGAGAGAGACAGACACAGAGAGAGAGTGTGTGTGTGTTTGTAGGGCCCGTGAAGGCCAGAAGATATCATTAGATTACTTAAAGCTACAGTTATAGACTAACTGTACTTGGTCCTCTGGAAGAGTAGTACATTCTCTTAACCACTGAGCCCCTCTTTCGCCCCTAGAATCTGCTTTTAATCACTATGATATGCTGCTTTATAACACAGAAAATCAAATCAGTATCTTACATAGTAGCCACACGTATAAACGTGAATTAGGAAGCTAGTAAATGAATACATACCACTTCTGTTTTGTGAGTGCCCACTGCACCCCATGAAGTAGACCAACTAAGGTGAGTTTCTAGCTTCAGATATAGTTGCTCTATAGATGTTCATAATGCATTTTTAATCATAACGTTTCAATCTGCTGCATAGGCAAGTAAAAAAGAACATGAGGACTTATTAAAAAGGCAAGGAACATGACAAATAGATGGCATTTTATCTGCCTACTATGTGCATTTAGTGTCTTTGGTTTTGACTAAGAATGTAGAGATTCTTCAAGTTATTTTGCCTTATTGGCTTGAGTGTGGTGGTAAATAGAAATTGGAAGCGAGCACAGGAAAAACAAAAAGTAACAAACAGTCAACTGCAGGTTATGTATGGATCCATTCAGCAATTATTGAGTGAATGACATTAACTGGTTCCTTACCTCTGCATGCTGATAATATTGCTGGATAAATAACATTGAGAACAATTTATATTTAAAAATAGAAAAGCTCTGTTGTTAGTAGAAGAGGTGGTATATGCTTCTAATTTAGGGCTGATTATTCAAACATCCCCTCTCCTCAGTTGACAAGGGTCTTCCTCTTCACAGCTATATATTGCAAAGCACAACTTCTCTGATTAAGACTGGGGGTAGCTATGGGTCTCAGCCTCTTCTTTGAACCTCGATCAGTAGAGACTTTTAGAGGCCTTCTGTGGTAGGCCCCTGTCCTGCCACCCTATCTTCTCCTGTTTCCAATGTATATTGCATTCCTTCTGAATGAGTATTGAGCATCTTCCCTAGAGTCTCCCTTGTTTAGCTTCTTTAGGAGTGTAGGTTTTAGTACATTTATCCTATATTATATGGGACCTGCAGAGAATGATACCTCGGCCAAGAACAGTGCATGGAGAGGTCATAAAACCCAGGCTCTGATGTAGCCAATAGACTCTGTCTCCAAGTGGGTTCCCTAATAAGGAGAGCTGGGGCTTTCTCTGGCATGCACTCAGTGACAGACTCTCTGATCACCTCCCCCTGGTGGTGGTGGTCATGGGTGCAGCCTTTCCAGGCCACAGAGGAAGGCAATGCTATACCAGTCTTGAAGAAACCTGAATGGCTAGGGTCAAATAGAAGGGGTGGAGGACCTCTCCTATCAGTGGACTAGGGGAGGGGCATAGGGGGATAAGAGGGAGGGAAAGTGGTATTAGGAGGAGATGCAGGAGGGGGCCACAGCCAGGATACAAATTGAATAAATTGTAATAAATTATAATAAAAAAAAAAGACTGGGGGTAGCATTTGTCTAAGGTTATAAAAGCAGATGGTTAGAAGGCAACTTGACTTCATGTCAATGTAAAAAATATAAGATCCTCACTATTTCCTTGGGCAAATAATTTGAAATTTTAAAAATTAATCTTTGGAAGGGCACAAGGGCACTTGCTTTTATCATCATTCAGGAGGCAGAGGCAGTAGTATTTTGGGAGTTTTAGGGCCATGCTCATCTATACAGAAAGCTCCATGGCCATTTAGACTACATAAAGAGACCTTGATTTCTTTTAAAATTACCTTATATAATTGCTCAAATTATGTTTGTGGGGCATAATGGCCCAAGTGTAGAGGGAACTTCAACCGGAGATACCTCAAATAGGAAGATGGCAGGATTTGGCTTCCTCCCTGATCCATCAACCCTAGTAAGAATGTATTGCCCTGACAGTTATCGGGATTCACTCCTTGTTTGTTCTTATAAGTTTTTTTTTTTCCCCAGAACCCTAGAGTCCCTAAATATGCAGATGATGCATCTTCCAACACCTCTGCCCTGATCGATGGTACAGGCTCACACAAACCTTGCCCAAGAGACCCTGGCCATCTCCACAGGGACATAAATTACCGTCCCCCACTCCCAAATAAACTGAACCAGTTCTCCAAAACAGTTCTCAATGTTTTCTTTGCCTGAACACTGAGCACTCACTGCCAAACAAGAGCCCGCACTGCATTAGCCCAGCTCTGTGCCCAGTGGGCCTGGCTGCCCAAAGGGAAAAAACCTGCATAGGGTGGCAATGTCAACTGATTAAGCTATTGGAGAAGAATTGAGGAGTTTCTTACATTTAAATTTTTACGTGCACTAAAACACTCACAAGCATACACTCACACACACACTTGTACACACACAAGTCCATGTATGCATGCAACAACAATCAATCATAAATTTGAAAGAAAGCAAGCAGAGGTATATGAAAGGGGTTAAAAAAAAGGGAAGGGAGAAATTATGTAAATATATTCTAATCTTAAAAAAAATAAAAGAAGTAACAAAATTTTAGAGCAATTTCTTTTAAAAGGGTGATTCATAAACTGCAATGTGACTGTGAACTCTATGGAATTATGCACATATAGAAATAGCTGCACTGAAATTTCCTTTTGCTTTCTTTTAGGTAAAATGATATAAAGGAGATTTATTCACCATGATGATGCTGGGGAATGTGACAAAGAAATCCTCAAGCCTACTAAAAATCCAATTTAGTAGGCCCTGATGTGAGGTTTAGGTTAAATCGGTGGCTAAGCAGCACCAGTAGAATTAGGGTCGAGTCTGTCATTGTCTTTTCTTTAGCTTGTCTTTCATAGAGCTCTACAACTAGTCAGGACCTTGTCAAATCTTTTTTGTCTCCCGTAATTTTTGTATCCAATACTTTATGTTTATATTTGAAAACTTCATGCATGAGTTATGCATCTAAATTATTCCCACCCTCCCCTCTCTCTACAACTTCTCCATTGCCCCTTCACAAAAACATGATCTTTTCTTTAGTTATTGTTGTTACAATCACACACAGAAATAGGCAGACACATATGCACACATAAACACACACACACATTCACCTTCTTTTCATACAGCCTACTGGTCAATTTCTCTTTTTATGTTTATGTGTCCCTGGGTACTATAAATTGGAACACCATTACAGGAATTCTTCCTTTGAAGAGAGTGCTTTTGTCAATAGTCATTGACGACCTACAGCTCTCCATTCAGGAGTGGAAACATGAAATTCCCTCTCTATTCCTGCCTGTCCACTGGTGTTATCATTATTCTGATCTTCAAGCAACCATACTTTTGAGGTTTCATCGGTGCATTTTCCTTGTTGGGTGTATGGTATCATGGTCTTCTGTCTTCTATAATTTTTTTGTTCCAAGCCTCTGAGATTTTTTCCTGAACTTTAGTTATAGGGGTCGTGTTGCAGATGTAATCAGTTGATATTAGATTCTCTATTATCTTTGTACAGCTATAGATTTATATGTTGCTATTAGAATAAGCTGTATACAGTTAGAAATTATATTGGCTTAGAAAAATGCCAACAGAAGGCACTCTTTTTGGTTCTATGACCTCTCTAGTCATTGGAATTGTCTATATTTACAGTATCAGGCATGAATTCCCTACGATTAAATGGGCCTTAGTTCCAATGTAACATCTCTTTGTTACCTAATAAGTTAAAAAAAATGCCACTATGGTCCCATTGTGGATAATTTGCTGTCCAATCATTGCTGTGGTTCACAGACTTTACAGCTTGGGAGGACTAAAGATTTCTTTCCTGTACTGGCAACTTGATTTTCTTTCTGCTTTTGTTGTTGTTATTGTTGTTTTGTTTTATTTTTCTCAGGATGGAATTTCTTAATGTAACAGCCCTGTCTGTCTTGGAACTTACTTTGTATACCCAACAGCACTAGAAGTCACAGAGATCTGCTTGTCTCTGTCTTCTGAGTACTGGATTAAAAGTGTAAGCCTTCCTCAGGGGTTGGGGTCATCAAAGAGCCTGTTAGTGGACTTGGAGAGGGGCATGGGAGGATATGAGGGAGGAAGTGTGGGATTGGGAAGGAATGAGGGAAGGTGTTACAGCTGGGATACAAATGAATAAAATGTAATTAATTTAAAAAAATAAAAATTTAATTTAAAAAAGTGTAAGCCTTATGACTGGCAGCTTGAAGAACACCTCTATTTCATGATACTATGAGCAGTCCTAAGAGGAGAAACTTTGGGGTCTGTTATATTTGATTTTTCCAAGGCACTATATTTGATGTTCATGATGTCTTCAATAATGGGAAATTATCTTTATGATCTGGATGTCAATTAAGAGCATTAGCAATAGGCTATATTATTTCTGGAGATTTCTAGCTGAATGTTCAACTGAGAGTTTACATCTTCGGAAAATATTCAAATTACTTCCATGTTTTATTTAGTATATGTCATTTATCAAAATAGAAATGTAAACATTTTGTCAATAGATATCTTTCTCTATCATTCTTCCTCTGTCTTTCTATCTTTGTTTCTCTGTCACTCTCCTTCACACACACACACACACACACACACACACACACACACACACACACATATATATATATGAATATATTAAATATATTTTGCTTTGAAGTTTCCATTTTCTTTTCTGCTATTTAACACATTGCAACATCTTGGGAGTCAAAGATCTTTGTATTTTTCTATTTGGACAAAAGCCAAGTTTATAATTTTGTTTATAAGAGGAGAGTAGTAAATAATTTTTAAAATGAAATACATAAGAAGAAATGAAGTCATTATCAACCTGCTGAATAAGGAAGCAATTCATATTATCTGGGACCACAAAGGTCTTTAGAAACAATGAATAACAAGCCTAATTGCCACTGAAGTCATTAGAAAACACATTAGTATGTTTACTTGGGCTTACTTAACAACAAAATACAATAACAGGGAGATTTATGTGTAATGAGGGATTCCCATTTATACACAGTATGACTCTCTGTTTCAGATCCATTATGTCTCCTTTGTTCTTCAAAGGTGACTCTCATAGTTGCTGTATCTAAATTTAAACTCTAGAATGATTTTCACATACCACTGTACCTTTGCTTACAAAAAGCGTAGAAAGAGCACTATAGATTAGTGCCAAATTTCAATTAGTGACTGAGAAGTTTCATAGATGTTTTTCTGTTCTAGAGAGGTGAGTTAAATAAGAATTCTGCTGCTATTTATTCCTAGTATCAACACAATCCGTCAAACATTTTCTTATTATTGGAATTATGCTGAGTAGTTTATATGGACTAATTCAGCAAATCATTTTATAAAGAGTAATAAAGGTTTTGATTGTCACTTCTACTTTGCAATTAATCAAACTTAAGCCAAAACACTTGGGTGCTACTCTATACATCTGAGACATAAATACTGCTAACTACATAATGGCATTCACCGTAATTACACTATCTCTTCAAGTCATTTAGATCTCCCCTTAGTGTCTCTTCCACCAAGAAATATGTCTTGACCATGCATTATAAACACAATTTCTCTGGGTCACAACTTACTACAGATTTGCATGGTTTTTAGTTTTTAATCACATTGACCTGCCTGTAATTATTTCACTTATTTGTTAAGGTGACAATGATCTGGCCACTTTTTCTTGATAAGACTTGGCTATCGGTTTCACAGTTTGCTAGTATAGTAGATCCAATATATAATACTTACTCTTTAAAGTCAACACTGAGTAGGTGAATAAAAAACTTTGCTCCTGATCACCCCAAGTGTTAGTTATTGCTAGATAATCAGCGCTAAACCTTATATATTCAAAATCCTTCAGCTCCCATTCCCATACACCCAGTTGCCCTTATGTGGTCTCCTAATATTTTTGTAAACCTCATTGTAGTCTGTCAAAGACTGAAATCATTTCTACCATCCTAATTTTTAAATTTTCTTTCATTTTTACTTAAAGTATAACTAAGTTCCTCCTTCCCTATCATTCTTTTCCCATGATACCATACTTCCTTTCTATTCATGTTTTGTTCATTATTTATCATTGTTGTGTATGCATGAATAAATATGCTTTTATATGTATCTATATATGACAATCTAATAAGTCCATTTAGGGTTTCTTGTATGTGTAAGTTTTACATATTACTGTTTGGTATTGATAAATAATTCTGGTCTTCACGCATTGAGAAGATTAACTATTCCTCTCTTATTACCTATCATTCTTTTCATATTGGTAGAGCAGCATAAAATATCTAGCATGTTAGCATGTCAGCTGGTGTTGTCCTTGCTCATATCTTATTTATGTAGCCATAGTGTTGCTGTTTTATAGAGTCACACTTCTAGGAAACACACTGTCACAGCAGACTTCCTGACCCTTGGGGTCTAACCATCTTTTTGTCCTATCTTTTAAGATATTCCCTTAGACTTAGGCTGAGGAGTTGTGTAAACAATGTATCAATTGGATCTGTGCACCTCACAGTGAGTCATTCTCTGAATTTTATCCAGTTCTGGCTTTTTGTAATGGTCTCCATCTGCTACCAAAAGATTATTTGACAAAACGTGAGAAATATATTATGGGGACCATCCCAGTTTTAATTTTTTTAAACCCTGTAAGTCTCATCTTGTCTTGGGAATCATACCACTTCTTTTTTCATACCACTGTATTGTCAATTAAAAATTTATATAAATTCATTTTTCCAAATATGTTGTGGTTACTCCTGATTCCATCATTTCCTGTAGTGTTACCAAGGCTCTACTTCCTATTGCTTGAGTTTGTACATCAATGCTCTGATGTTCCTTTTTCAAACTCAGTTCTTAATTCTTCAATAAAAACATAGAATTCTCACATTATTACAATAATTTTAGCATTGCTTATTACTTTTTCAATATGTAAAATTTGTTCTTCCTCCTCTGTACCCATCTTTTCACAGTCCCTATCACACAGCAAGTAAGAGATGAAAAGCAGCAGCTGATAGCATATGGGTTCCTGATAAAACTACTCCACTTTTTAACTATGTGATTTGGATAAAGTACATAATCCCTTTGGTCCAAGTGAATGTGACTGTGACAGAGGAAAAGTTGTAATGATTTTGCTAATTAGATAGATTGGGTAGTGCTGATTCACATACTGGGTAATAATATAAACTACAAAATCAAGATATTCCTTTTGTAAACATGAGTTTTTCTATGTTTTAGGACCCTGCTTTTAATTTTATGTGTTCACATGGTTTTCTACTGTGAACTTTAATGTATTCCAATTTCAGCAACAAATATCACTTAATTAAGTTATGTTGTGATTTACGTTATTGTTTTAGTAGAGACATTACCACTTTGGAAGAGATTTTGCTTACTACTAAATAAAAACTTGGATGGTTCTTAGGAGAGTCTTACAATCCCATGTAAATTACTCTATCAGGAATCACCTGACACAGTGGTTTATTATAGCTCACTTCATATTCTTGTACCTCGAACCACTTAAGTTCATTGATCTTGGAGACTATCCCTTGGTTCCATATGTCAATATTTCAAAGAAAGTTCTTTGTGACAAGAAAGCAGTCTATCAAATGTCTTCTCAACATAATCTAAAATGGAGTTTAATTTAATATAAGGGACCATTGTTATAAAAGTAAATTCTGTCGGAAGGCAAGACTTTTTGAAGTTGTATTTCATTCCCACCGAGTTAATGTGGGGCTCCACCAGATGCAGAAGCAGTCACCATGGATAATGTCCATCTTCATTCATAGTGTTCACTTCAAGATTCAGTTACAACAAAGGCAATTTTGTGTATCAATACTCTAGACTAAAGGAAACTAGGAGCATAACATATGATTTTACTTTTACCCAGAAAATTGTGTCTTTCTGACACAGATTTTTATTCTCAACTTAGACATTTCCATAATCTTAATCTTTCCTTGAAATCATAAATAAAGTTCTACTGTACATTGATAAGACCCAAAACTATGCTGACATATGATTATACTGCTTTGAAATTATTGGCTTATTGAGAAATCATCATAAGCTGTGGTGTTCTACATTGGGTGAGGTAGAGATTGATAGCTAGATGATAGATGGATAGAGAGATAGATAGATAGATAGATAGATAGATAGATAGATAGACAGACAGATAGATAGATGGATATACAGATAGAGATAGACTTGCAGGGCATGTGAAATTATTTTTTTAAAAGTCTAACAATTAATGTGTGGCATTATTATGTGGTATACCGTTTGAAAAGACAATACATGATGGCATGTGCAATGGTTTATTAATCCAAAAGAAAATCCTTTGCTACAATGAGGTTTTTCTAGTTTATTTGAATTATTTTTGCTCAGTGACTTCACTGTATTTTATACTCAAAAAGCAAAACACTATTTTCAATAAAAATTATTATTTACTTAATGTTAGGCCCAATATTGATTTTGTGGATGAAAAGAGGTTAATATATCCTTCCTCCTTCCATTCCTTTCTTTTTAAAGCAAAATCAATGTTAGTCATTGTCAGTCAGCTATATTTTCCACTCTGACACATTTACTACCATTCTTTATACTTTCATCTATAATTTTTCTATATTTTTTTTATTAATTCAAACATTGCATACACTCAATTTGCCACAAACATGACTCATGTTGAATTCAGTATTGAGTATGAAGTTAGAATTGTGAAAAAGATGACATAGTCTATGGAGGTTTGTAATATATAAATGAAATGGGAAGATGAGTGCTAGATACATATTTAAATAATAGAGCATAATGGCAAACAGAATTTAAAAAGTAAAAATGAAAGAAATTTGAAACAAAATGAGCGATGTGATTAATAAGGTGAGAAAGCTTGAATTTTACATCAGAGGTAAGTAT
Source organism: Psammomys obesus (assembly GCF_907164565.1). NCBI lineage: Eukaryota > Metazoa > Chordata > Mammalia > Rodentia > Muridae > Psammomys > Psammomys obesus. The sequence continues at coordinate 24,935,866 of NW_026596057.1, read as the reverse complement.
TACTGCTGAAGCCCTCATCTTCATCTACTATCTTTCAGATCTCAGGGCTGCAGGATATTCTTGTTTTCTGTAGTACCTTTTGATTATTGTATGTATGATAAAGAAGGAACCTATATATTGTATTTAACAGTAATCTCTTCATGTAATGTTGTGCCAGATTCGTGAGACCCCCAAAAATTGCCAGGAGTTGAGCTACTGTGATCTTTTTATTACCAGCTAGCTTGGGCTCATACCCTCACTGCGGTTGAGAGCAAAAAGCCTCCTACTCAGGTAAGGCAGGTAATTTAAAGAGTCCAGTCCCTCCCAGCACACCTAAAGCAGCGGGATTCCTGCCTGGCAAATATCTATTTGTCGAAACACAAAAAGGGGTGTTGCCTTTTGAATTGATTGGCTATAAGAAGGTCCCCAAACCGTTAATGATCTGGCTTCCCTTCTTTGGCTGTGCTTGGGGAGAAGGACAGTTTCTTAGCAACTGTATCTCTAGTGGGCAGGAAAAGAATGCAGTAAGGCGGGTTCTCCCCCTCAACCTCCATCCCCAGGTGACTGGACATGTCTCCACCTAGCTGGCCTTTGTTCTGGCTTGTGCTTTAAACTTTAAACCAATACCCAAAATTCTTTGGTCTCTCAGTAACGTATTCTATAAACTGTATTTGATATTTTTGTCCCTCAAAGTTGAAATAGAGCATTCAATATAGCATTTTAAATATTTTCTCTGCAGTCATAAGTGGAGTTTATTGGAATTAGAGAATTTGTTGTGCCCGAATCGCAATACCCCAAAAGACCACCACCAGGAGTCGAGCCTGTTGCAAAACACATGAGGATCTTTTTATTACAAATCATTACAAGCTGCAGCTTGGGCTCACACCCCCCATCTCTGAAGAGGCTGTGAGAGCTGAGAGCCTCGTGCTCAGGTTAGTTGGGTGATTTAAAGATTCCAGTCCCTCCAAGAGTGCCCAAAGCAGGTGCAATTCCTGCCTGGCAAGAATCTATTGGTCGAAATGCAAAAGGGATGTTGCACTTTGAATTGATTGGCTATGGGAAGGTCCCCAAACCATTAATGATCTGGTGTCCCTCCCTAGGAGATGAGCGAGTTTCCTAGCAACTTTATCTCTAATGGGCAGGAAAAGAATGCAGTAAGACTAGTTCTTCCCCTCAGGGCATTATAGCTGTACATATCTCCACTCAGCTAGCCTTAGTTCAGGCCTTTGCTTTAAACCTTAAAATAATAGCCACTGATTTTTAATCTTTTGGTCTCTCAAATTCTATTCCCATATAACTCAAGAGCAATAACAAGATATTTAATATTTTCTCAGTTAAATCCTCCTTTATTTTTATAGCAATATGACTTCAAATATCACCCATAACCATGCATACCAGTAATATTTGGACAGAATTATTTAAAAGGCTACAGACAAAAACTATGACTTTGCAAGATATATTCTTCCTGAATTGTCTGTTTGAATTTAATAGTTTACATTCTTGAGTGTTCTGAACATTGTGTGAATCAAGTCTGGTTTATAACAACAGAATTAATTTAAATATAGAGCATCTCTTGAACCCATAAACCATTTCATTAACGACTTCTAAATAACAGTTAGATTAGCAGGCCAACACTTAATTACTGTCTACGTTTTAATCAGGCAAGCAATTCTAACACAAACTGACAAGGCATTTATTTAGGAAGCTACTTACTTTAAACAGTCACTGACAGTTTCAAAGATTTTCCTTTAAGCCTATGAAATGTGTGTTAGGGATGAAAAAGAAGCAACAGATCTGAATAATAATTTTAAACGTCATTTCTGTTATTTTACAAGTGATAAATCTCCATTATAGTTTTTAAGATGTTTCAGATAATGATTAAAATAATTATTGTATAATCTTTCTGAAGGAAATTCAACCTGCTTATGGGTACAAAAAGTGACACTTAATTCAGAAATTGCCCACAACCAAGATCAAGTCTTTTCTTATTTTTAATTTTCATTTTATTTTTATTAATTACAGTTTATTCACTTTGTATCCCACCTGTAACCCTCTCCCCTACCTCCTTCCCAATCACACCCTCCATCCCTTTTCTCCTATGCCCCTCCCCCAGTCCAATGATAGGGGAGGTCCTCCTCCCCTTCCATCTGACCTTTATTTACCTCTTTGCAAGTGGATTACTAGTTTTTTGCACCCTGTGGTGGATTGAATAAGAAAGGTCCTCATTTGAATGCTTAGTTACCAAGGAGCCACACACTTTGAAAAAGATTAGGAGATAAGGCCTTGAAGTTGGTAGAACTGTGTCTCCCAGGCAAGGGTGGTGGTGGTGGGGAGTGGTGTGTGTGGTTTGTGTGCAAAGAGGTTTCAAAAGCCCTTGCTAGGCCCAGTCTCTCTCTCTCTCTCTCTCTCTCTCTCTCTCTCTCTCTGTTTTTCTCTGTCTCTCTGCCTTTCTCTCTATCTCTGCCTGTGGATAAAGATGTAGCTTTCAACTACTTCTCCAGGCCCCTGTCTGCCATGATTGTTATAATGTTTACAGATATGTAAATATTATATATAGAAGAGAGAAGGAGAGAGAGAGAGAGAGAGAGAGTGAGAGAGAGGAAGCCAAGGAAGTGACAGAGAGTGAGCAGGAGAAAGTGGCAGGTGGGTTATATTCCTGGTGCAGAGGATGGTGTAGAACACAGGTGGTGACATAGAATGTTGTCAGTACTCTAACCACCCCCCCAGAGGGCAGGCCAGTTGAATTGGCTGAAAGTATAACAATGATAATAGTGAGTTAGATTTCAAAATCTATGAGGAAGCTCCCAATCAAAAGCTTTCTCTTAAAGGAATTGTCTTGGTCATGGTGTCCCTTTGGAGAAATAGAAGTGACAAAAGCAGAAGCTGGTATCAGCAGTGTAGTACTGTTGCCACAGGCTCGACCGTGACATTGTTTAGAGGTATGTGGGCTACATTGGGAGTTTAGACTAGAAAAGTATTTGGGTGGTTTAAACTGAGTTTAACAAGTCATGTTATTAGGAGCAGGAAGACAGTGCTGAGGGCAATTTGAACTGTTGCAGCCTGGTTCAAGATGTTTCAGAAGTGAAAAAAGTAAGAGGCCTTGAGACCATTCTTGTGATAAGTATTTTTGGCAAAGAAGGTGGCTCTTTTTCCCTCTTGTCCTAAAAATCTGCCTGAGAATAAGTTGAAAAGTTTTGGATTAGTGACAAGTCAGGACAGCCTTCTGTTGACTGCGCCCTGTGGTTATTAGTAGTTAATCTTAGTCATATCTACAATGAACAGGAGCAAGTGGGCCAAGCAGAAACTTAAAAAAAAAATGTACAGTTAGGTGAAAAGGAGGACTAGGAAATATAGCGTTGGAGCCAAGTCCAGTGCTCAAGGAGATACAAAGTTTGAGAAGCTGGATTGTTAAATGGAATAAAAGGAGTGGTAATGGCAGAGCAAGATCCCATGCAGCTAAGCTTCCAGTTTTTGAAAAGAAATTAAAGAAAAGCTCAAGCAGTGAAAAAACTCTCAAAAACCAAATGTATTTGAAGGAGGTGGTCAAGTTCCAGCCAACTTGGCAGCTTAGGCCATGTGGTTCTGGCTGTAGAGTCAAGGATACAAGAAAGAGGCTGTGAAATCTTTCTCCATGGCTAAGGAGAGCAGCTGAGGCCAGACTTGTGTCAGGAGGCACAGAGAGGCCACTGTATGAAACCATGAGGGTAAAGTCTGGATTGTGCCTCAAAATGTTAACATAGACTAGTAACGGTATACCAGACAAGTAAAGAGGTGGAGGAGGTGTGGAGCCAAGAGAGAAAAGTATAGTCAACAATGCTGAAAGGAGTTGAAGATCTAAAGATCCTTTGACATTAGACATGGAGACAATATTTTGTCACTATACTCCGTTTCTTCCTTTTTGAAATGGCAATGCATATATGTCATTGTATAGTAGAAGTATGTGATTTTGATTTTGATTTTACAGAGGATTGAAATTAAGAGAATGCCATGAGTTTCAGAAGAGACTTTGAACTTTTGTCTTTTAAACTGTGTTGAGACTGCAAAAGGCTATGGGGAAGTTGAAAATTGTACTAAATGTCTTATACACTGTGATGCGGCCATAAGTCTATAGGAGCAAGGAAGCAGAATGTGGTGGGTTAAGTAAGAATGACCTCATAGGCTTATGCAATTGAATACTCAGTCATCTGGGATTTCCACTATTTGAAAGGATTATGAAGAGCATCCTTTTTGGAGTAGGTGTGACCTTGTAGGAGGAAGTGTGTCACCAGGGATGGTCTTTGAGGTTTCAAAAGCCCTATCCAGACCCAGTCTCTCTCTCTCTGCCTGATGGTCAAAATTGAGCTCTTAACTACTTCTGTAGTGCCTTGCTTGCCTGTATTGTACCGTGTTTCTTGCCATGAGAATAATGAACTAAACCTTCAAACTATAGGCACAGCCCAATTAAATACTTCCTTTTGTAAGAGTTGCCTTGGCAGTTTACTGTCCAAGTGGCTTACATAGTGATGGGAAGAGGGACTGCCTCTGACATAATCTGATTGGCCTGCTCTTAGATCACCTCCCCCTGATGGGGGAGCAGCCTTACCAGGCCACAGAAGAAGACAATGCAGCCATTCCTGATGTGATCTGATAGACTAACATCAGAAGGAAGGAGAGGAGGACCTCCTCTATCAGTGGACGTGGGGAGGAACATGCATGCAGAAAGGGGAGGTAGGGTGGGATCGGGAGGGGAGGAGGGAGGGGCTTATGGGGGAATACAAAATGAATAAAGTGTAATTAATAATAATAATAATAATAATAATAATAATAATAATAATAATAAAAAGAATTGCCTTGGACATGGTGTCCCATCAGAGAAATAAAACAGTGACTAAGACACTCAGTGAACTCATATTCTGAGGCAGGAACCACACTAGACAAGACCAGACAAATGGTTAAAAAGAAATGAATGTTAATAGTCAGTATGATTGCTATGACAATGACATATAGCATGACATCCTTTTCCTTCCTATGAATAAACATGACAGGATGCCAAAGTATAGCTCGCTGGATAGTCCAGTCATATAATTTGAATTTCTGTAATAATTGCTTAAATATCTAGCCAAAGTAAACTTATAAACAAATAACAGGATTTAACTATATCATGTAATGTATCCTTTACTCTTCTAAAAATAAGATATTTTCACAGATTAATAGCAGTCTCTGAAATTTTTATGTAATATTTTCTAGTCATGGTTAGATAGTTTACAGATACTATCTCATCAAAGAACATTAGGAAATAAAATACATGTTTGTAAAATGAATGGAATTGTGTGTATTGCTGTTATTTCAGATAGTTATTCTCTGTTTTGAGGAAAGCTTACTGTTAGATTATTTGCCTTCCAAAGAGGGACTCCAGATTCAGTAGCACAACCTATTTAGTTAGCAGAAATTAATAACATTTTCTCCTTCTTCAAAGAGCTCCCAGGCATGAAGGCATGAGGCTGTATTTGAAATTTCCTCTCTGAGTCATCCCCCTGAGAATGACCACTGTCAAAGGGAGCACATATTCTGTTGGACTTTAACAGCAGTGCTGGAGCTTCATGTGTTGAATTGCATAGCTCATTAATTCCAATGATGATTTCTACGGGTTCCAGACCTCAGAAAATAGTTGTTTGTAAACTGACTACATAACTTCAAGCTTACTTCCCTCCTTCCTGTGAAGATTATGTGAGCTGCCTCATATTTGATGTCATTTTATGCTTCAGAGTATAGTTGATTTTTTAACAGGAAAATTCCGGAGTGAAATCTTCACAACAGATATTTCATAGGTAATCAAAAGTGCATATAGGGTAAAATATGAATGATAGTCGTGAGGCAGAAAGTCTCCTCCTTTTCTCTGTGCTAGTATGTGCTGTTGTGTGTGAACCCGATAAATAGGGTGGGCACCATGCTGCAATCTGGAAGGCCAGATGCTCAATGCTTTGTGATGACCATGCTTTAATGTAGCCTTGTCAGACAGCAGTAATTCTCTTTGCCTCGTCATATATCATTGCACCAGGAGTTGGGCAAGTGTCCGGCTCACTTTTTATTTCTGAAATAATAAATGAGGCCCTTAAACGAGGCAAAATGTAAAACGTCTTGTCATGAGATCATGTCCCTCAGCATCCTAGTTGCAAGTAGCTCTGTAGGTATTGGAATAACTCCCCTCCAACCTAAGTTACAAACATAGTTATTAATATTATTTCCAATATTAATCATGTTTTCTGATGATTTAATTATCATCATGATAACACTCCCAATTTCCTGAGTACGCTAAAAGTAGAATGAAGAGTGTACACCACAGGGTAATAAGGAGGAAACTGTTGGAAATTTTAAAACAATAATAAAACTGAAAGATTTTGTTCTATCTATTGTTATTACCATATGATGGCATTTCTACATATTGTTGGTGTGTAAAATATTTTAATAGACTATACTCTAATCATTTTACTTGCTGTTATTGTTTTAATATAGTCTATATTTAGTTTAGATTCAGTTCCTCCTTATGAATTTTCCTTAATAAAAATTTTAATGTATATGGAGGCACATTAACACTGCTTGTTATGAATTGTTAGCCACTTCACTTTTACACCTTTCTATATCCATTTTAAAAGAAAGTTTATAATAGTCTGATACTGTTAGAAACCTTTTGTGATCTGCTCACTGTATCCCACTGGCAGAAAATAATGGTTTCATGTGAAACATGAATGAAATAAAATTTTAAACAATTATGTGTATGCACAGTTGACAATTCATGTGCTTTTTTTTCCTTATGTTTTTATTAACTGCTCAAAGAGCCATCTCCAGTCACTCTACAGTAGACTGCCCTGGTCAGACAGAACATGAGGACAGATTTATGGCTGTTTCTATCCTACAGACTGTGGCTTCCTCTACATAGAATGTATTCATGGGACATTTCCTTCTTTGAAGGCTAAAGGGGTCATCAAGGGCAGTCTAAAGCAGCATAAACTCTGGATGCCACCTTCACTGATATGGGTGTTACAGTGAGGGCAAACTCACCATTCTTGTAGGATTTGTGTGCCAAATACAAATCAGGCATAGTTCTTTCAATGACATTGTCTATGTGAATTCAGAAAATTTCCCCACCCATCTATCTATTTATACACAGACAATTAAGTGCATTTTAATGATTATTCATCAGAAAAATTTCACTACATGGACAAGTGTAGTTAAAAAAATTATCTGACATAATCTGATTGGCCTGCTCGTTGATCACTTCCCCCTGAGAAGGGAGCAGCCTTACCAGGCCACAGTAGAGGACAATGCAGCCACTTTTGATGAGAACTGATAGACTAAGATCAGAAAGAAGAGGAGAACCTCCCCTATCAGTGGACTTGGGGAGTGGCATGCATGCAGAAAGGGGAGGGAGGGTGGGATCGGCAGGGGAGGAGGGAGGGACTTATGGGGGGGATACAAAATGAATAAAGTGTAATTAATAAAAAATTAAAAAAAAGAAAAAAAATGTAATTATATTCCATGACTCCAACCAATTATCTTTGTACCTTCCTGCATTTGCTGTTGTGTATTGGCCTCCCTTGATGTTAGTGCTGCTGCATGAGCACTAAATCTTTTTCCTCCCATCAGTCTGGTTAATCCAATACCTTTCCCATCTCAGTTACGCATTATATTTGACCTCTTGGCTGAATCATGACCATCACTGCTTCTTATTTATGGAAAGGATGCATTAAGGTGTCAGTTTTCATATGGGATTGAATTGGGTAGTGGCTGCTCATGTCATTTACAGAGAGTGATGTGTTATGGTGTGGTATAGTAGTTTGAATTAAAAATGCCTGTCATAGGCTCATGTATTTAAACACTTGGTCCACAATTGGTTTTGTTAGGGTCCAGAATCCGCAGAAAGAATGACCCCAGACTCAAGTAGCATACAAGCAACAAAGGGCCTTTATTCTGCAGATTAACAATATGGTGGTGGTTGCGATGGGCACTCAAAGGTTCCTTTTAAAGCCAGAAAGGGGAATTTCTACTGTGACCCCGATTGGGATTGGTTGGTGCCCAAGGAGGCTACTTGACTCTGGTCAGGACTTAGGTGCTTTTCAAACTGGTAGTTAAGCAACCTTATCTTCCCCAGTCCGCAGGTCGTGACTGTTTCAGATTGGTTGCCCTTTCTCTGTGTTTCCTGTTGTAACTCTGAGGCCTGTTGTATCCAGCAAGAAAATGAAGCCCATCATGAAGTTGGTCATGCTTATTGAGCCAGGATCTCTCAGTGTCACTCTGTGGGGAAGTCATGGAATTTTTGTAGATGCAGTCGCGGTGGAGGAAGTTTGTCACTGGGGGGAGTGTTTTGACAGTTTGTATCCCTGCCCCACTTCCTGTTCTTGTTCACTGCTTCGTCTGTGTGTGTTTGAAATATGATCTCGTGGCTTCCTGATTTGGTCCTGTACAGTTGTGCTTCCCTCCCTGTCATGGACCTTCCCTTGGGAACCGTAAGCAACATCAGCTCTTTCTTCTGTAAGGCACTTTTGATTAGGAGTTTTATAACAGCAATGAAAAGTAACCCATACATATAGTATTAGTGTGTAACCGATATGAACACTTTTATTCAATTTTAATAAACTTATAGATTAATAATGCATATTACAATGAAGATGCTGTAAAAATATTTGTTAGAGTTTGTTGCTTGGAGATTAATGACCTGGAAATTTCTCCTTTTAGAATATACTCAGTCTTTTGCAAAGATGTTTTAACTGAAGTTGGCTAAATCGCAGATGAAGAATCTATGAATGCAAACAGCTAATTATATAATTCTCAGCTTCATAAAATTTAAAAATAATTTTTTTGAATTCAACTAACCTATGTTTTCTTCTATCTACCATCCTGTTTCTCAGTACAACTAATAACAATTCACCTTATTAATGTTCTCCAGTGTTGTTATTTTCATAAACTCATTCAATTAATATTCATATCTACTACTTACTAATCAAATAACTATCGCAAATAGAAACCAGTAAGTTTTGTATTAAGTTTCTTAGTAGACAGTTTCTAGCTGCCATCTCTCTTGATCTTTCATAAGGAATTAGCATTTTTTGTTCCAGACAATTTCTTTACTTGGCCCTAGGAAAGTATTCCATTTCTTGCTCTAGGTTATATGAAAAAGCATTCTGTAAATGCTGCTATTTTTACCAATATCAAAATTTCACACCTAATGGAGAATTTAGACCTAGTAACCCCTGTTTTTTGTAATGTTATCATCTGTTCTCTCTATAATATCACTCAGCGTCATCATTCTGTAAAAAGTCACCTTACAAAGAATTCATAGATTGTATCTTCATTTGGAAAAGTATTATCGTTTCCAGTCTCAACAGGTCATTTCATATCTTTGCATGGGTATTGAATAGAATAGACAGTAGTATATATAGCCATACCTAAAATCTTGACATTTTCTATTAAAACCTATTGTTATTTCAACAATCTCCATATCAATAAATTATAATCTTACCCTATAGAGCATTAAAGCTACAGACACTTTTAGTTTTACATTTTTGAAAGTCCACACTTAATCAAATAGAAATCCCTCTGAATTGTACCTTAGAATCACTCCCATTATTATTGTGTGTGTGTGTGTGTGTGTGTGTGTGTGTTATATACATAAACGAGTGTGCAGTTTTTCATGCAAACCTGTGTACATATATTGGGTATCTTTCCCTATGGCCCTGTCCTTTATTGCCTTGAGCCACAGTTTTTCACTGAACTAGAAATATATTTTTTCCTTTAGAGTGGAGCAGTCAGGGTCTCATTGTCTCTGCGTCCCACCTCCAGGGCTTAAGTTACATTCATGTACAGCTGCCTGATTTATAAATAGATTCTGGGGATTTAGTCTCAGGTCATCATGCTTATTGAGAGCAAATACTATTACCCACAATCTATCTCTACAATCCCTACACTCATCTTTTGAAATTCTCTTTCCCAAAACTTTTTCTCTGTTTTTTAATCTTCTTCTTATCCATAGCCCAGTATAATATTAATATAGGAGATAAAGGCTATTGTTTTGAAACATGCATTAAATCAAGACCACTGACATGTTCAAAACCTTAGTGACTTATCATTGATATGATAGAAAACACTCTGTGTTTTCCCTGAATAATAAAATGTTCTGACTGAAAGTTTTTATTTCTTGTTATGCCCTCTGCCATCATTACTTCTCTCATAAGCATATGTAAAACTCCAGAGTGCTACTGCATTTCAAAAATAGTCATGTGTCATCTTCTTTTTCTTTGTCACATCCCCCAGTCTTCTCACCAAGGTTGCTTCATGATTGCTGTTCTACATCTGTGTGCCATACATGAACGTGCTTTTATTTTTATCTTATTTGCTCTAAAAAGATCTGTAGGATTTTAGACAGGCTTTACTAAAAAAATAAGATTGTAACATGTGACAAGGCTATTATAGGTAGACACCAACAAAGAGTATCAGTGGGTGTGTTTGTGCATGTGGATAGTTTTTCAATGAAAATTACTATGGTATAAAAAGTGACTTGAAATTTTGAATGTTCAAGTTACATATATTTCCGTAAATACTTCTACAACTTGAAAATGAATTTTAATCAATTTGAAATTCCGTGGCATAATTTATGGTTTGTTGCTATATATGCTCAATTTCTTGTTTAATTTTCAGGTAGTTTTTTTGGGCTTTGTCATCTGTATTTTGGTGCAGTGTTATCCTTGGAATGAAATGCTTAGCCAAATGAAATCAGCACCCCTTGAGAAAATGCTGTACACGCAGTCTCTTTTCCTACTAGCCTACTCTAGAAACCTAATGTAAGGATATGTGGTCTTTAACATGCCTGTAATTCCTACCCAGCTAAAGTAAGGGAGTTGTCTTTGCAGCAAATGTATAGAGACATGACCTCTGCTAGACACAGCTGTACTGATTTTCTTCTCCGCTGACTCCGAGAGTAAGATAGAGAAAGAAAGCATTGTCTACAATCACATGATAAATAACTTCTGTTTTTTTGAAGCTTCTTTTGCACTACACTGACTATTCTGTAAGAAATTGTTATGGTACATTGCTCCCTTGATATCACATTCAACAGCCTAAGATTCTAGCATTATAAGCGATTCTGGGATTCTAAAAGCATTTTTCAGCCACTGAATTGTATGTCACATCACTTGTTTGCTTAATGAGAAACAGGTGGCTCATTTTCAATTGCTACCATTTATTCTTTTGACAGAACTTGTTTTCCTTCTTTTTCATAGCTCTTTAATTTTCTTATTATAATATTGCTACATCTTAAAGTATAACCAGAAATTTCAAGAATGCTTTAACATTGTTGTACATCTGTAATATAATAATTTTAATGCTACTGAGATTTCCCCAAGGTGAAAAAGAAACGAAGAGAGGCAGATAATTCATTTGCGATAGCTACCAGGTTAACGCGGTGCCAAAGAAGTTTCTTAAAGACAACTGTTTTAAACTAAAAAGTAGAAAGAGAATATGACTTGTAACTAAATCTTTGTTATGAATTGGTGTGGAAACTACTGTGCTATATATTTGCATAGGCATACTGAGAAAATAAAGAGGCTCTATAAAGATAAACTGAAGATGTAAAGTAGCAAATCTACAATGAATAGTCACGTAATTCAGCTTAGTAGGTGGAATATGCCTCTTAATAAATAAATCATGAAATTTCCATAAAATGATGAAGGTAAAACACATTTTACATAATTTCATATGAAAATTAATGTGGAGCAGAAATCACATCATACCAATGTAACTGCTTAATTTTTTTCAATAAACTATTTTTTTTTCCTAATAAACTTTCCTGGCTCTTGGGATAATGGCAATATCTTACATAAGTCTTCAAAAAATAGCTATCATTTTTCTTGAAAAACTCATTTAAGTCTTTGCCTGCTGACATAAACAAAATTTATGATCAGCATCCAGTACCAACAGTTTGTACATAATAGATTCACAATGACATTAGATTATTTATTGTTAGGTTTGATTACTTTAATTTCTGAAAAATTCATTAAAATCAGATGAGTTCACACCATATTTTAGATAAAGAAAAAGAATGGGTTGTCATTATCTTATTTTCAGTAAATATTATTAAGAAATTACAGTGCCAAATTATATGCATTTTCAGTGCCTTGTTATGGTATGTGTGTGTGTGTGTGTGTGTGTGTGTGTATGCATGCACACATGTGCTTTTTATTCATTCATTTTATATTTTTAACTTTTTAAAAATTCAATGCTGAGTTTAAATTTGTTTTTTGGCAATGACAACAACAACAAATACGTAAAGATCGTGACAAGGGTATAGACAAAATTATTAAGAAATTGAATTGAATTATACATTGAGATCAAATCTTTCACCAGGCTTTAAAGAAAATTACTTATCAAATGTTACTTTTGCTAAGATAATAACTTTTTGATAAAGGAGATGTTATATGGCAATGAATATAGAATCTTTGAACAGATTTTCATTGTTTATCTCTCAGATGTTTCAGAATCTAGAATAATTTGCATTTTGGTTACAAACAGATACATATATACCTTAATACATCACATGGTATCACCCAGCACACTGACACTAATAGTGAATGTGTCTCATGACGCCATATCACAGCTTGCAGGAGATCAAAGTCTAATGGAGGAAAATCATCCGATATTGTCAGATACACGGAAGTTGATAGAAGTTCATGTCCAGTGCAGATATGTGGACGGAGATACACCTTAAGCAGAAAAGCCAGGTGAGTTGTAAATATTAATGAAATAAACACAAATTTACTAGGCACACAGTATTTATTGGTGTAAATATTTTTCAATGAAAGGAATTTTTAAAGGAATCTGTTAAGGACTATTCTTTCTTTTCTCATGTAAAATGTATCATCAAATTTTTCTTTTTTATAAATTATTTTTCCACATATGTTACATCCCAACAAGTTTCCCCTACTTTCCTGCCATTCCTGCTTTCTTTCCTCCCCTATGCTCTGCCTCCTTCCCCCACCCCAGCTCCCATTCACTACTCCATTTCTTTTTTTGTGTGTATACATACATACATATTTATTTTTCAATTTTCTTTTTTCTTTATTATTTTTTATATTAATTACAGTTTATTTACTTTGTATCCCAGCTTTCCCCCCTCCCTCATTCCCTCCCAATCCCACTCTCCCTCCCTCTTCTCCTTCATGCCCCTCCCTCTCTAAGTCCACTAACAGGGGAGGTCCTCCTCCTCTTCCATCTGATCCTAGCTTATCAGGTCTCTTCAGGACTGTCTGCAATGTCTGCTTCTGTCGCCTAGCAAGGCTGCTCCTCCCTTGTGTGTGTGTGTGGGGGGGGGGTCAAAGAGCCAGCCATTGAGTTCATGTCTGAGACAGTCCCTGTTCCCTTTTCTAGAGAACCCACTTGGATACTGAGCTGCGATGGGCTATGTCTGGGCAGGGGTTCTAGGTTATATCCATTCATGGTCCTTGGTTGGCTAAATAGTCTCAGAAAAGACCCCTGTGCCCAGATATATTTGGTCCTTGTGGAGCTCCTGTCCTCTCCAGGTCATACTAACTTCCCCTTCTTTCATATGATTCCCTGCATTCTGCCCAAGGTTTGGTTATGAGTCACAGCATCTGTTTTGATACACTGCTAGATATAGTTTTTCAGGGGCCTTCTGTGGTAGGCTCCTGTCCTGTTACTTGTTTTCTCCTATTTCCAATGTCTATACCTTAAGATACAGCTAAACCACTCCTAGGCATATATCTAAAATATGCTCAAGTACAGAACAAGGACATTTGCTCAGCCATGTTTGTAGCAGCTTTATTCTTAATAGCTAGAACATGGAAACAACCCAGATGTCCCTCAGTTGAAGAATGGATACAGAAATTGTGATACTTTTACACAATGGAATACTACTCAGTAATTAAAAATGAGGAAATCATGAAATTTGCAGGCAAATGGTGGAACCTAGAAAAGATCATCCCGAGTGAGGTATCCCAGAAGCAGAAAGACACACATGGTATATACTCACTTATAAGTGGGTACTAGACCTATCAGATAGGATAAACTTACTAAAATCTGTACACCTAAAGAAGATAAACAAGAAAGAGGACCTGGGGTAAGATAATCAAACCCCACTTAGAATGACAAATGGGATTCACTACTCCATTTTTATCCTATCTCAGGGCTATCCAGCCTCTGGGCCCTGGCCCTCTAGACAGTGTCAGGGGTTGGCACCCTTTTGTGGCATGGGTCTCAAACTCGACCAGTCATTGGTTGCCCACCCTCACAATTTCTGTGCCACCTTTTCCCCAGCACATGTTGTAGGCAGAAAGAACAATTTTTTTTATTTCTTAAATCTATCTATCTATTTATCTATCTATCTATCTATCATCTGTCTATCTATCTATCATCTGTTTGTCTATCTATCTATCTATCTATCTATCTATCTATCTATCTATCTATCT
>NW_026596057.1:24827719-24921424 GCF_907164565.1 Psammomys obesus | reverse complement strand
TCTATCTATCTATCTATCTATCTATCTATCTATCTATCTATCTATCTATCTATCTTCGTGGCTGGGTTGGTGTTCCAGTTCCTCCACAGAAAGTCTTGCCTGGTTACAAGACATGGCTGGTTCAAGCTTCATATTTCCTATTACTAGGAATTACTCTTATCTAGGGTCACCCTCATAGATTTCTGGGAGTTTTCATTGTAAAAAATTTCTGTCTCATCCCAGAGATAAGCCCAAATTTCAGTTGTTTCTCCCAGTGCCTTCTTCTTCCATCCACTCTCTCCCTAATTCCCCAAGTTCCCATCCCCACATGCCCCCGTCCACCCATGACCTGTATTCTAGTTCTTCTTCCCAAAGAGATTCATGCATCCCCCTTGATCCCTCCTTGTTATTAGACTCTCCGGATCTGTGATTGGGGCATGATTTTCCTCTGCTTTACACCTAATTCCTCTTACAAGCAAATACATTCCATGCTTATGTTTCTGGGTCTGGGTTACCTCACTCAGGATGATGTTTTTCTAGCTCCATCTATTGGCCTGAAAATTTCATGATGTTATTTTTTGACAGCTGAGTAATACTCCTCTGTGTAAATGTACCACATTTTCTTTATCAATTTTTGGAGGAGAGACATCTAGGTTGATTCTAGTTTCTTTTTTCCCTGTGTCTTTGTCCTTCAAAAGTAATATTCTGGATAATGCAAATGACATGAGAATAATTTTAAAGCATAACTACCATATAAATCGGCTATATCACTCAGCATATATCCAAGTTGTCAAACCAAAGTCCAAGCATATCTAATGGTGATATGTCTGACTTACAATTAATAGTATAGTTGTGGAATTTTGTGAGGTGTCTGTGAGTAGATAAGGAAAATGCAATATGAATACAACATACTGTATTATGCAATCAAGATGAGAAAAGTTACACCTTTTCAAGAAAATGAAGGGAACTTTTGATGGTCATGTCAAGTGAAAACAGCCATGCCTGGAAAGGCAGCTTATACAGTATTTTCCTCATATGTACATCCTAAAATCATAGAAAATGTATGATAAGATGACAGGAATCTTAGATTAGAAGAGTGGTTCTTCATGTTGTAGCCATTGCCAACCATTAAATAATTTTATTGCTCCTTAAAATGGTAGTTTTGTTGCTGTTATGGATTATAATATATTACAATAATATTGTCATCTTATATATAAGATAATCTGATATGCTACTTTTGGGAAAGGGTTGGTCTACTCCCCAATAGGTTGTGGCCCACAGGTTGAGAACCTGTCGATCAGAAAAGGCACTCAAGAGAAAAAAAAAAAAGACAATGAGAGGTTGACATGATGTCAGTGTAAACATATAAATAAAATTATCAGAACAAAGTCTATTATTCTATATAATAAACACATAATAGACAAATAATAGGGATTTAGTCTGCTCCTGTATGAACATTACATTATAACATCTACATTGAGCTTTATTCAAATAAGCTTTCCCATTTCACTTTCTATATTTCAACTTGAAACAGCCAGCATGATCAAAGTAAGCACATTTTTATTTACTAAGGGTCATAAAATACTACTTTTCACTCTTTACACCAAATACATTTTGCACTGATTCTGCCTCCCGGGTAGGATACTCTATAGACTCTGAGTTCAGGAGGAGCCTTTATTCTTGTGTCTTGTGTTCATTGTCATGGCTGGAGTTCTATATAACCAGTCACCTCCAGTTCCATACTCTAGCATTCTGTGCTCATGTAAGTTAGTCTGATTGGCTTGTCATTCATTTATGGTTGGTGTTTAGAATAATACTTCCTTCTGATTCCTATCTTAATCAGTGTGTATTGCCCTTTTAATTATTACAGTGAAATAGCAATTTCTTCTAAATGACACACATTTGCTTTTTGTAGTTTATTTGTTTAATATTTTATAACTGCTAATATTTGAATAGGAATTATTAAACATATATGTCTTTATCTAAAAGTGTTTAGTGTAACATCCTTATTACATTTTTAAATAAACATTTTATTAATGAATAACTGAATAATGTAAGATATGACATTGACAGATTTAGGTAATTGTTCTATTTCATAATGTCACTCAACACAAGTACACACTGAGTTGATAAATATAAAACTAATAATTAGTTCAATTATTCAGAGACTTAACAGATTATGTACTCAGAGAGGAATAAAAATACGAGAAAACTGCTGTTAACACTTATTTAACATTATTATTTCTTTTCACAAATATACATTTATGTTTAGAGCCATAATTATCTAATGTGAGATTTCCTCTATGCTACTGTATTTGCTTAGTTTGGATAGCAGAAGGCACAGTAATTTAAAAAAATATTTTCCATGATGAATGCAGATTCTAGTAAAAATTAAAACCATAGAGAAAGGAATGTATATATCTAAATTGAAACTCAAATTTTAATATGTATGTTCATGGATTCAAATAATTTCACAAGTGTTGGAAAGCTTCTTTATAATATTTTTTTAATGTTATCAGTGGCTATTGTGAAGGGTGTTGTTTCCATGATTTCTTTTTTTTTAATTTTTTATTAATTACACTTTATTCATTTTGTATCCCCCCATAAGTCCCTCCCTTCTCCCCTCCCAACTCCACCCTCCTTCCCCTTTCTTCATGCATGCCACTCCCCAAGTCCACTGATAGGGGAGGTTCTCCTCTTCTTTCTGATCTTAGTCTATCAGTTCTCATCAAAAGTGGCTGCATTGTCCTCTTCTGTGGCCTGGTAAGGCTGCTCCCCCCTCAGGGGGAGGTGAGCAAAGAGCAAGCCAATCAGATTCTGACATAATCTTTATAATATTTTTTAATAAAAAATCATTTGTTCTTTAGTACAGTTACAGCATCTGCTGCTGAGAGCATTTAAAATATTTTTTGTTAGTGTCCTAATAAAAATTAACAACTTACTTTTCCTGTAGTATAATTGCATTCTTTCTCTGGCTATTTCTGTGTGCCACAGAACCAAGTTAAAGCAAATCTTAGCAATTTTAAGGTTGCTTACCCCAGATTCCCTATAATCGAAGCTGTTTAGACTTCACAAGGAAATGAATCAGTATTTAGGATGTTTCTATATCATGACAGCAAGATTAGTTCAAAAATGAAAAATTCAGACAATCAACCAGCTGTTTCATATACAAAATGCCAAACAGCTGGTTCTTCTGACTTGTTTTTCTCACTAACTTGATTGAAACAGCAGGGTTGATTGTGTTGTGCAAATATAGCCTCCAAGCAGGAAAATTAGGGAGTAAAAAATCTTGACTTTATTGTTGACTTTTAAAACCCCAGATTCAGAGTTTCTAAAGCTATAGAGTCAGCTACTTGAACAGACTGCTTTCCATTGTGTTCACAGTTGACTCAGAAAGATGTTTACAAAGAACTCTGGAACTGCAAGATGATTTTAATCACTGCAGTTATTACCATTTCTGTTCCTTGGTGACCTTCAAAGCATGCTTTTCCCAACCCTAGACAAATGTACTAAGGATCACTTAGATCTTTATTAAATCCCTTTCCACATACACACCAGTGATATGTCTCTAGAGATGGCCTTTTACTAGAAAAATATTTGCACAGTAAAGTGGATGGCATAACACACTATTTCATTCTCTCAGATGAATGAGAAATATAAGCTGTCCATGTAGGCACTAAGTTTTTTATATTCACATCTTTGATAACATGCTTTTGCCACTTGCTGCTATGGGTTACTTAAACATCTTACCCATACCACTTGAGAGATATTGGAAAGTATTAAAATGATAATTGGTGCATTCATAACAAAAGTCAACAGGCTGTCAGCTATCAACAGGAAGGCTCTAACGGGATAATGGGATGAGCAAACAACATACAGAAGTAGGGTAAGTGGGAAGTATGAAGAAAATTAGAATTCTTAAGAGAAAGGTCTCTAATGAAACATTAAGATTCCTCTTTACCTGGAATAAAACAATCCCCATGATAAAATCAGTGTTCTACCTTTCCAGTGAAGACCATAGGCAAAGGAACTCCTTTTACAAATCATGTGTTTGTGTGTGAGCTGTGAATATATCACTCCGTTGAACAAGATTAATATTATATACCAATTAAATGTGTGACCTTCAGCAAGAAGAGGTTTAATTACCAAATTATACAATCATCTTTTGCTAATCAAAATGAAAACTAAAAATAAACTTAGACTACTCATATAAGTAGGAAGATATGAAAGAAGGAAGACAAAAATATGATAGATGGAGAGAAAGAGACAGAGAGAGAGAGAGAGGGAACTTAATCACAGGTACTTTTTTCTGTGCTTTCCGTATTTTAAATTTCTTCAAGCTTTCCTGCTGAGAAGGCAGCCATTGTTCTCAGGGGAGCTAATTATCCTAAGAAGCTTGCCTTCCTGGTGGGCTCTAATAAGCACAGTTCATTCTAGAACTTTACCAGTGTGTGTCAGAGACCCACAACTGTGCGAGGCTGCTGCTAGGGGCAAGCAGTAGAAAGCTCTGAAATGCAGCTGCAGTAAACACACACTCCATTACCAGGACACGAGTGAAATAGTACAGAAGCCTCAGGAACAGGAAGTATGGTTTCATTAATGCTGAACCATAGGGGTCAAAGAACTAATGAAAGGGCTAAAGGGATAATGATCCTACCTATGATAAACACTGTTTGCCATGTAGTCCTGAGCATACTTCTGTGTTAGAGTCACATGGAGG
This sequence comes from Psammomys obesus, assembly GCF_907164565.1. NCBI lineage: Eukaryota > Metazoa > Chordata > Mammalia > Rodentia > Muridae > Psammomys > Psammomys obesus. Next base: position 24,916,725 of record NW_026596057.1, on the reverse strand, counting down.
GGACTGCGTTAGCCATCTGCTCACAGTACTAGTAGCCATTTTTTTCTCCTTCTTGCTTAGTTACAAGGAATAGTGACTTAAAATGACAATGAAAAAGACAAGCAGTGAAATACTGTGAGTAGTTTAGAAAAAAAAGAAAAAGAAATAAATAGTGGCAGCATATAAACATAGTTGCCTGAAAGTGTGCAAATTATTCCTTGACTTCTTAAATGCTCATCTAAGTCACATTTTCAGAGATGTGATCTGTGCATATGGATTAGGTTCTCACTGTATCTAATGAGTATCTAAAATAAAAAAGCAGTGACATTCAAACGAATGTTATTGCTGGAGGTTTTGAAGTTCTTGGATGAGCAGAATGCACACAACGGACAAACTCAATGAGTAACCTGCTGTTTTATTGTAGATTCTTAAGCTCTTGGCTTATATTATAAATTTATGGGAAGGTATACTTGCTTTAGTCTTTGAGACGAATAGTATCAGTAAGTATGGAGGAAACTGTTTATTGTATTGGTGCCACAATAAAGAAAATTTCCAAAAATGCTGTTTTAAAAAACCAACAAGATCTACTTTTTCAAATAGGAGATCAAAGCTTCTTTCCTTAACCAAGTTCCATGACGATAGTCTTTGTTTGTTGCTGTTGTTGTTGTTGTGTTTGTTTGTTTTTGTTTTTTAATGAAAACTGGCTGATTTTAACTGACAAATACGTTTTTTTAAAAAAACAAACAAAACATCTTTTCAGTCTTTTAACTGTAAATAGTTGCAAAAAAGACATTGCCAAACTCATAACTAGTACACTAAGGGCAGAGATTCCACAGCCTCAGTCTTGCTCTGCATAGCTGTGAACACCAGAAGGTTGCTACCTCGACTTTACAGACACATCCGTGCTCCATGGGAAGATTCTTTGAAAATTTCTGCTGGTGAATCCAAGAGAAGGCTTCATAATGACCTTATGGAAACAGCCTGGTTTTCAACACATCCCTGTTGCTTCAATTGAGCAAAGTTGGCCAGCTGTAACAAATAGCACAGCAGTCCTTTTTTCTGGTGTCCAATTCAAATCCATTCAGCCCACTTGGGAGAAAAAAAAAACTGTGATTTAGTCTCAGGATTTATAGCATGAAAGCAGATGTATTGCTCAAAGTCCACGGAACTGACAACAAAAATATCCCCACGATGTTTAGAGACTAAAGCTAACTCTTTGTGAAATGAAATCAATTCTATATAGACTGTTATAAAAAAAGAAAAGGAAACAAGAGCTAAAAGAGCAAAAGGAACAACACAAATAAACGTAAAGAAAAGCAAGTTTACAAAGGAATGTGGTAAAATAAACATACTTAAGTAAAAATCAGTTAGGTACTAAATACATTTTTCTCCCATATTATAATTTTTTTAATTATAACATATGACTCATGAAAACTCTAAAGTCTCATTATGTGTTTACAGATGTACCAGAATAAATACATGGTTTGCAAGTTGCAGACAGTCTCCAATTTCCAATGAATTTATTTAAACATCATTTTTTAACTTTATGACAGCATATAAAGTATACAAATTACTAGAAATTCTAGTTTGAGTTTCTTTCTTTTTTTTTTTTTTTCTTTTTTCAGGGTTAAGTAAATGGTTCAATGGTCTGATGATGGCTCAAAGCTTATAGTCAGCCAGTCATGAGGGTAAATATCCAACACTCTGCCAAGTAAAATATCACTAAGCACCAGTTAGAACCAAGTGTCTAATAAATTATATAACACTGTGAGAACTTAATCAAAAACCAAATTTGGCTGACTGGTGTAAAGCAGTCGATGCCATTTCAGGGGACTGGGGTTCTGTTCTCAGCACCACCATGGCAGCTCACAACCATGTTCTGTTCAGTTCATAACTCCAATTCTATATTCTGCTGTGGTGCACAGATAAACATGCAGGCAAAAATGCCATGAAACTTATCTCTCAAACATTTGTATTAAGTGATTATGTCCAACATAATCACTTGTTCCAGTCTAAGTATCCTGAAAAGTTTTAAAAGTGAGTCAGGCTCAGCCACAGGATTTACTTAGTACAGTGCAAAGCATGCATTGGTCATGGCAGGGACAGCAGTAGCACTTGTAAAAAGCATTTTGGACATGTATTTCCAGATTTAGATAGGTTTTCAAGAGTACCTGTAATTTCCATTTAGTAGTATGGATATTGTAAATATATAGTTTGCTATATATAGATATTCATCCTGCAGAAACCTTGTAAAACATTACAAACTTTGCAAAAGTTTTCAGCACATAGAAACTGTAGTAAGTAACCTTGTTTCTTCCAGTAGGATTTTTCTCACTGTGAAAGGATTGCTTTTGCTCTTGTTTTGTTTGTGTTCACAAATTGTCTTTTAGTATCAAGATCACATGCTATCTAACATGAATCTATGGTTTGTTTTAATATAAAATATTAATTAATATAAAATATTATATATTTTATGTACATAAAGGAAAAATTAAAAAATAGTTAAAGATCAAATATCATATATGAAAAAAATTAAAAGCAGGGTCAACTATTCTTGTTTATTACCTATGCCGGAAAACTGCATGTGAATTTAAATATCACTCTGTGTCACACAGAAATCACTTCTGTAATATTTTCCTAAAATATCCTGAGGAACATTTCTTGTGCTCCTGACAACTCTTAATTGTTTGCACAGGTCTGTGTGCCACACACTTGAAAGTTGGCAGGTTTTGTCCCAGGAGGAAAAATTACTCTGGTTTTTCACAGTAGCTCTGTGCTTTCAAGTCATAGGAAAAATCTCTTCACCTGCTTAATAGCTTCACAGGATATCTACAAAGAGAGAGTCTCTTCTAATCTGATTTAGTTTCACAAGTGAAGGCAAAGGAAGATGCTGCTATGGGGCAGGAAAGAAAAGAAAAGAATGAACCTGGAACACAATAATGATTGTTCACACCCTTATTTCTAACGCTTGGGGACCTGAAGCAGGAGGACAGCCTGGGCTAGACAGCAGGACACTCTGCTTCAGGAACAAAACCAAACACTAAGCAAGAAAGCAAGCAAATAAAAATTAGTATTTTATGGTCCTGATTCTGAATATTAGAAAAAATTAAATTTACATGTTTATAAAATAAACAAAAATACTCTTTAAACAAACAAATAGATCATGGCCTGGCTTTAGGGTTTCGCATGGCCATATTTAATCTTGCCTGTTAATCCTAAGCTAATACTGTCAACTCATGCTTAGTAGCTTTGCAGTGCTACTAAGTCATATTTCCTTACACAGCAAAAGAGATTTAGAGGAAATCTTATGTGACAGAAACAAGCCTAGTTTACCTTTAAAACAGATGGATGGTAACAGATCAGTCTCCATTGTTAGAGCATTTGATAATATAAATAATGGTTTGTACAGGAATTTATTGATCCCATTATGATATTTTCACATTTATTTACTTGCTTGTTTCTTTGTGTTGTGTGTGTGTATGAATTAGGGTATGATTGCCATTGAACACATGTGGAGGTCACAGGACAACTTTTAGGATTCAGCTCGTTTTCTGTTTTGTGTTTCCCAGGAATCAAACAAGCTCAGGTTTCCCACCTGCCATCAGGTGCCTTAATCTAATAAACCACCTTCCTGGTCCTTGGTGTGATTTCTTAATAAGGTACAAATGCTTATTACTATTGGTGTCCTTAGCATGTGTTGAGAAAGTTGAAGTATGCAGAAATTAAATAATAGAAAAACACTAATCTTAAATGATTTCCATTTACACCCAGATTCTTCTTTTGGATGCTTAGATTATAACCTGATATTTATCATTCTTGGCTTTAAAATTTTCTGTAATGAGAATTTACATTCTGGCAAAACTCAAACCAAGACTCATTCTATCCAGAAACTGAGCTGCAGCTGAGATGGTACTCAAAAACATTCTCTCTTGGTATGATATAACTATTTTTGATATATGATATAACAGGCATGATTATAACTATTTTTCATTCCCAGGTTCCCTCACAGAAGTCATTCTAAGCCCTATACTGTTAAAACTATGTAAAAATAGCAACTGAAAGTCACTTTGTAAAGACTGAATCTATATAGGAAAATGTGCTCATGCCTGCATTTTACAAATTAAAATAAGGAGAAAAGAGCCTCACTATACCAGAACATTAAAAAGACTGAAGTGGGCCTTCAGACTATAGGCATTTTCCTCGTGAAATTTTGTAAAACCCGCACAATTAGGTTTTTTTTTAATTTATTTTAATTCTCTCTTCTCTCCTCTCCTCCTGTCTCTTCCCCTTCCCTCTTCTTTCCTTTTTTCTCCACTCCTTTCTTCTCCCCCTCTTCACTCTCCTCCTCTTGCCCCTTCTCTTTCTCTCTCTCTCTCCATGTAAGATTTTTCTTTAAAATATCTAACATTAAACCCTTGGAGGAGATAGTTTCCCTTTAAGTTGTGCCACCCTTCTCTTTAAACTTAACTCATATAATTCTCTGTGAGTATTATTAGATATCTGGCATAGAAGACACCCCCCGCCCCCCGGATTGGTTCAGTATGGTCTTAAAGTTTATTAAAATGCTCTTCTGTTTCAGAGGCTTGTGGAAGCTAAGACGGGGCACTTCTCATTGCCCCTAGCAGTAAAAACAGACCTGGCAATAATTATTATGAAGCTCCTTTTTTTTAAGGTGGGGAGATCATAACTCTGGAAACTAGCCATTTCTGTTAGTGGGATCTATTTGTGGTTAAATATAAGATAACATTGTGGTGTGTGTGTGTTTGTGTGTGTGTGTATGACTGCTTATACTTATACACTTAGTAAGCATCCAAAGGACAGAGTAGGGTATTAAGTGTCTCTATCTCCACCTTGATCCTTTGTATAAGTTCTCTAGTTTTACTGGAAATTTGCAAAGTTTTGACTAGGCAGGTAACCGCCAGCCCCTGAGAATTCTTTTCTATCCAGTCTCCACAGTTTTTGGGTTATAGGTATGGTTGTAGGACCTAATCTCTTGTTTATATATTATATTAGAAAGTGTTCTTACATTTTCATATTGGCCATCATTGTTAACAAAAGATGGAGAGCAGCTTTCAGCCTTATAGATCTGCATGTTAAACTGCCACAGGTACTACCATTTTGATCCTTTGCATTGTTTGATCTCTAGATGACAGATACATTGGCTTTTTGTCTTGATGTGTATCTCTGATAATTATGCCTAGAAAAAATTGATTCAACTTTTTAAAAAAATGAATAATCAAACAGGTTATTTTGCATCACTTCTGTGGAATATGTGGCATCTCATTTTTGCAATTAAATAAAAATTTACCTGCAGGGTTAGATTTTTTTTTTTTTTTTTTTGCCCACTATCTAATACCAAAACTGTATCTATTCTTGGCTTTCTACTTTATTAGCAATATTTCAAGGAAAATATATTGATCAAGGTCAAGTAAGGTGTGGCTATTTCCTAAAGTAACTCAAAGAACAATGCTCTTCAATAAGAAACTGGATGGCAAGAGATTTCTTTGACTGAAAGTGGGTAATTACAAATAAGTTAAAATTTAAGACCATTATATATACAATTTATTTCAAAATTGTATCTTAAGAAAACTGGTGAGAAAAAAATCTTGGGCATGAAAAAAACATTCACCTTTCATGAATCTTTAGAGAAAGAACATGAGTTGATAATATACTGAGAGCAGATGCCTGAAAATTTTACTTTGGTTTCTCATAGGACGAAAGAACATTGGCTTGATGTAACGAGGCTGAAGACTCAGATTGAAGTTGTGATGCTGTAGAAAATAGAGGGGAAACAATGATGGAGAACTAAGCCCCAAGTGGAAAAGGGTGTGTAACGCTGAGATTTTAGTCTGAGGAACAGAATAAGATATCTGCTATGCTGGCTAATAATAACATGTTTTCCAGGGTTGGAAGTTGAGACAGACGGCGGTAGCCATTATCATTGTCTTCAGGATCAATAATAGCACTCATGAAGACAAGTGCAAGACTGCTCAGAACTATTAATGCCAAGAAAGAGTTGTAAATAAAGATTAGTCTCAGGTCTAGCATTCACGGGTACGTATCTTTCTTAGATTTTATAGACCAGCGACAGTCACCAAGAAAAGGTAAGCCTTAAGCTAAGTGTCTAATGCTTTTCATAAACTTTTTTTTTTTAATTTTTTTATTTTTATTTTATTTTTCTTTTTAGTTACATTTTGTTAACTCTGTGTCCCAGCTGTATCCCGCTCCCTCATTCCCTCCCTAACCCCACACTCCCTCCCTGGTCTCCTCCCTGCCCCTTTCCAAGTCCCCTGATAGGGGAGGACCTCCTCCCCTTTCATCTGACCCTGTTTTATCAGGTATCTTCAGGGCTGGCTGCAAAGTCCTCCTCTGTGGCCTAACAGACTGCTCCTCCCCTGGGGTGGGGGTCAAACAGCCTGCCCTTGAGATCCTATTAGAAATAGTCCGTGTTCCCCTTACTTTGGAAAACTACTTGGTTACTGAGCTACCACAGGCCACATCCAAGCAGAAGTTCTAGGTTATATCCATAGATGGTCCTTGGTTGAGTGTCAGTCTCAGAAAAGACCCTGTGCCCAGATATATTTGGTCCTTGTGGAGCTCCTATCCTTTCCATATCATACTAACTTCCCTTCTTTCATATGATTCCCTGCACTCTGCCGAGGGTTTGGTTATGAGTCTTAGTGTCTGCTTTGAAACACTGCTAGGTAGAGTCTTTCAGATGCCTTTTGTGATAGACTCCTGTCATAAGTTCAATGCACATCCCATTTGTCTTTCTAAATGAGGATTAATCACCTTCGCCTGTGTCCACTTTCTTGATTATCTTCTTTAGGTGTGTAGATTTCATTATGTTTATCATGTCTTGTAGGTCTATATAAGCGAGTATATACCAAGTTTGTCTTTCTCCTTCTGGGATACTTCACTCAGAATGATCTTTTCTAGATCCCACCACTTGCCTGCAAATTTCATGATTTCTTCCTTTTTGATTGCTGAGTAGTATTCCATTGTGTAAAAATACCACAGTCATAAACTTTTTATTGTCAATTCACTTTCAGATATTATATATAATGCATCATGAATTTAAAAATTATTCATTCCTAATGATGCTTATAGTAATGTTAATCACATCTCTTATAATTTAAACAAAACTACTTTTATATGGTATCAAATCAGAATAGTATTTTTAAGTAGAATGTGATATTATAGTAAATAATCTCCTGAGATTTTCTGTGTATAGGTTTTTGTTTTCCAACATAGTGACCTAGATTTTTCTGCATTGCCAAAGGGATGCACTATAATTTCACAATTTTGAACAATCTGTCTTGTGATAAACTAGCAGGATAGGTTGTCTAAATTTATTCCAGATCAAATAAGAGGAAATATTTTGTTACAAAATGACACAAGTGACTCTCCATCCTTGAGTTTAGTGGATTATTGTGCATTACATTGCCACTCAACAGACAGCATTAATCTGTTTTTGATGAATTTCCCAACCCATCAAAGGTGGTAATAAATCTGCTCCTTTTTTGTGGTTTTCTGAGTAACTACAGATAAATTATTATTTACTTGTAAAATAATGTTGACTTGCAGGTTTTCTTTTTGAGGCTAAGCAATAAAAACCTTCAATAATTCATACTATAAACATCTGCCTTTTAGGCCAACATTATGATCGATGTCTTTTTCGGTTTAGTGTATTTTTGATATCATCAATTTACTGAGCTGTTGGAATAGCAGATCATTAATTTAAATTATTGTTTCAATTCTTCAGTATTTGAGATAAAGAATTAATAATATAAAATGTCCTCTGAAAGGTTCATTTCAGTTTAGTCACAAATTGGAAATGCCAATTTTTGTGTTTTAAAAAGGCCTAACTCAAACTAAAATTTAAACAAGAAACAAATGCTTCTTATGAAAATTAACATGAAAAACATCATAAATTCACAAATATAAAGGAAATGTTTATAATTATTCCCAGTTAAAAGTTGATTTGAAGCACAATTTTCTAAACTAATCTTATTTATTTGAAATAAACAAATATTCGCTAAAAAGAAGCTCAAATAAATAATCAAATAAAATTTCTTTAAAATCAATCTGATTTACAATTGTTAAAGCATATAAGTTTCCAGATAAATACATATAACTCAGTACATTCTGTTCTTAGGAAGTATAAATTCCATCCTTGTCATTCTTTGTTGAAAATAGAACATTAAATATTAACAACATGTTATGTTTCTAATCGGTGTGTTGCGTTAATCGTTGTATCACAACTTTGGATCAGACTAATGTCCCTTGTTAAATCATGTACCATTACTCATTTTGTTATTATGTAATAGTGATTAAGATAAAAATAGGCATCATAAGTTCCTCAGATTTAAACTTACTAAATATACACCTGTTCAGTAAGACATAAAAAGTTAAAAAAGATCATTACTTTCACTCTAAGCAAGTGGAAGCTCTCTGCCTGTGTGTGTCTGTTTGTACACATATGTGGCACAACACATTTCTGAAGGTCAAGAGTTTCTGTATTCACTTTTTCCCTTCTATCTTGTGAACCTGGGTGCCAAATTTGGATACAAATCTCTGTTTGCCAGGGTTGGTGGCAAGCCAGTATCTTTACCCTAAGAGCCATCTTGCTGGCACAAACATGTCTTCTTTCCTGAGTAAATATTATTTTATTAATTCCTGTGAACTATAAAAAGCTGTGGTGGTTAATATGACCTCTAGACTAGAAAATAACTTTAGATTATCATATGCTTAATGAAATTAAGTTAAAATTTAAAAATGATAATTTCTTTGATTTTATAATAACATAAAATTCAAATTTCAGTGGACTTAATAAACCCTCTTTATAAAAAAGTCAGTCATTTACACATTAACTATCTTGTTGTTGTACTTTCTTGTTACAACAACAACATGGGTGATTGTTAAAGAAATTAAATGGCCTCTAAAACATAAAGAAATAATGGACTTTTCAGTCTATTATTTAAAAAAAATGTTCTTCAAACACTGGTCTGTGCTTTATTTGCAGATAATATCTGGAGTAAAAATTTAGAAATAGAGAGCATGTTGAAGATGAAATATATGATGCTTAAAAAAGATGAGGAACAATGAATAAAAGGTGTTCCTGCAGAACTGAAAACATACCCACATTCTAGATGGTATTTAGTCCTAGACAGTTTCTCAGAAATAACTCTGACTTAACTGAAAAGGCTAACCACCAACACCACCCAGGAAGTTGCTTCAGTGGCTGAGTTAACGTATATGAAGGGTGATATGTAATGACAGGTGTTAGTAAGTTGCTGGCTGCCTGAGAATCAGGACCTGATTTCGATCCACACCACATTTTAGGAAGCCAAGTATCATGGTGCATTGCTGTAATTTCAGCACAAGGGCAGTAGAACCAGGAGGATCCTTTGGGGGCCCCCTGGCCATTGACTACCGCTACATCACGGAGCTCCAAGATTCGCTACAGATCATGCCTTTACCAAATAAAGTAGAGAATGATTGAGAATGATACTGGATGTCTATCGCCGACTGCCACACACAGAGACACACGTATATTATAAACATATGAACACATACATGCAATAAAGTACAAAAAAAGAAAGAAAAAAGATGCTGAAAGTGAAAAATGAAAAATTGAAGAATTATATTTGTATGGTAAGAACAGGCCAAAATGAATAAATAAATCTGATCAAAGGTCAATAAAAATTATTCAAATTTGCACAAATATGAAAATTAGTAAAAATGCAGTGAAACTGAGCCTTTGTCCACTGTAGGATGACACAAACTTATCAAACTCACATATATTTTAAGGTGCAAGGGTGAGAAAGATGAGGCAGGCAGAAAACTGCTAACATTTTGATAAAACTGGTGGAATCAATCCTTTATTCAAAAAACTTAAGAAACTTGAAGTAGGATAAGCACAAAGAAAAATATATCAGGATATGTCATGATTAACATGCCAAGGATACGCTCCAAGTGAAGACACTAAAAATATCCAGAGAAAATGATCATGTCACATTTCATAGAAAAAATAGTGAGGGAAATGTATTTCTTCCCAAAAATGATGGAAGCAGGAGAGAGAGGGAGAGAGAAAAGGAGATCATGATCTTGAAGTCGTTTAATAAGGAGAGGCAAGTGTCTGGCAATCTGAAAATCACATCCAGATAAACAGGTATTCATCAGCAGTAGCAATGGCCCTCTCTTCTCCTCTCTCTAGCCCACTATCTACCTCCCAATCACACAGCAACTGGGAGGTGCCCTGGGGACATCAAAAATGAGGAATACTAGCTTTGCTGTTGTAAAGCAGATCACAGAAGATCAAGAATAATTCCTGGCATGATCTAAGCAAATAGCTGGGCCAGCTGAATGAGAAATCAAATCCCTTTGCTTTTTACCTGATTGTTTAATGCTACAACAACATGATACTGAGTTTCACTGTGCCTTTATTCCAGCTGTTTTCTCTTGAAAAAAAAAAAATTCATGTGTGTGTGTGTGTTGGGGAGGAGGGGGTTGTGTCCTGCTCTAGTGATCAGACATATGTGAATATTTGCCTCATCTGTCTTACTTATACTTAGGTTCAAGGACCTATATTTATAGTAAATTGAGAGGCTCAAGACAATAAAATTCACTCATAATTTTATAGTTTGCTGGCTCTATCATCAAGGAAATGTCTTATTATTAGTTCCAGTGAGGTGGCTCTGTGTGTCTTAAGCCAAGCCTAGCAATCTGAATAACTTCCTCCTGCCACACATAAATAAATAAATAAATAAATAAATAAATAGATAGATAGATAAATAAATACATAAATGTAATAAATACATAAATGTTATTAATAAAGTAAAGCTTATTTTAGTTTATAAAATAGTAAATAAAAATGTACCCATGAAGTAAAATTAACAGTTTCCTCATAATATGAGGGCTATGTTTTTTTAAAGGCAGTGTCATAACTGCTACATTATTGAAAGTGAAGCCACCAGAGCATAATGATGCTTATTGAATTTTGTGGATCTCTGAATGCACTTTCTTATCTTATTTTTATAATTAAAATGTATTTTATTTTCTCTTCCCATTGTTGATTTCACAAACTTGAAATTAAAAATTATTGGCCTTTGCTACAAATATGGAGGCCAGAAGAGAACAAGATAGAGTCTGCAAGGGAAAGGAAGCCAGACAGTTTCTTGAGCTGCCCAAGCTCATTTGAAAGCCCAGCATATTTAATAAATATATGTAATTTTTTAAATAAATATGGCCACCAGGTTTTAGTATTTAGAGTCTCCCTTCCCCCCCAAAAAAATGACCTAGCAATTTCAAACCTTGAATTTAAGGTAATATCTGTTAACAGCAATTTGAGCAGGTGTCACACCTGCCATGTGATAACAGTGCATGCCTCATACCAGAAGGTTTTAACCTCTGCTGTCCTTTCCCACTACATAACTGAATGTTTTCAAAAGTACTCTTAAAATGACTACCATCACATACCCTATGTTAATAGCTTTTGATACTAAGGCAAATGCAAAGCAACAATGTCTCTAACAGAGGTCATGAATCAAATGGACCTCACAGACATTAACAGAACCTTACACCCAAACACAAAAGAATTTACCTTCTTCTCAGCACCTCATGGAACCTTCTCCAAAATAGACCATATAGTTGGTCACAAAATGAACATCAACAGATACAAGAAAATTGAAATAATCCTTAGTATCCTATCTGATCACTATGGACTAAAGCTGGACCTCAACAACAGAAATAGCAAAAGGCCTACACACACATGGAAACTGAACAACTTGCTACTAAATGACAGCTGGGTCAGGGAAGAAATAAAGAAAGAAATTAAAGTCTTCCTAGAATTCAATGAAAATGAAGGCACAACATACCCAAACTTATGGGACACAATGAAAGCAGTGCTAAGAGGAAAATTCATAGCACTAAGTGCCTTCAAGAAGAAATTCAAGACAGCTCATTCAAACAACTTAATGGCTCACCTAAAAGCTCTAGAAAAAAAAGAAACAGACACACCAAAAAGGAGTAGACAGCTGGAAATAATCAAACTCAGGGCTGAAATCAATCAATTAGAAACAAATAAAACAATTAAAAGAATCAATGAAACCAAGAGCTGGTTCTTTGAGAAAATCAACAAGATAAACAAACACTTAGCCAAACTAACTAAAAGACAGAGAGACACTGTCCAAATCAACAAAATCAGAAACAGAAGCGGGGACAAAACCACAGTCACTGAAGAAATCCAAACAACAATTAGGTCTTACTTCAAAAGCCTATATGCCACAAAATTTAAAATCTAAATGAAATGGACAATTTTCTTGACCGATTCCACATACCAAAGTTGAATCTAGACCAGGTAAATCAATTAAATAGCCGTATATCCCTTAAGGAAATAGAAGCGGTTATCAAAAGTCTCCCGTGCAAAAACAGCCCAGGGCCAGATTGTTTCAGAACAGAATTCTACCAGACCTTCAATGCAAAAATACTCAACAAAATACTTGCAAACTGAATACAAGAACACATCAAAGATAGCATCCACTATGACCAAGTAGACTTCATCTCAGGCACTTAGGGGTGGTTCAATATATGGAAATCCATCAATGTGACCCACCACAGAAACGAAACCATTTTCTTTTTTTAAAATTTTTTATTAATTACACTTTATTCCTTTTGTATCCCCCATAAGCCCCTCCCTCCTCCCCTCCCAATACCACCCTCCCTCCCCTTTCTGCATGCATGCCCCTCCCAAAGTCCAGTGATAGGGGAGGTTCTCCTCTCCTTCTTTCTGATCTTAGTCTATCAGTTCTCATCAAAAGTGGCTACATTGTACTCTTCTGTAGCCTGGTAAGGCTGCTCCCCTCTCAGGGGGAGGTGATCAAAGAGCAGGCCAATGAGATTATGTCAGAGGCAGTCCCTCTTCACATTACTCTGAAACCCATTTGGACACTGGACTGTCATGGGCTACATCTGTCCAGGGGTTCTAGGTTATCTCCATGAATAGTCCTTGATTGGAGTATGAGTCTCTGGGAAGTTCCCTGTGTTCAAATTTTCTTGTTCTGTTGCTCTCCTTGTGGAATTCCTGTCCTCTCCAGCTCTTCTTATTTCCCACTTCTTACATAAAATTCCATTCACTCTGCCTGACAGTAGGCCATCAAGCTCAGCATCTGCTTTGATATTCTGCAGAGCAGAGGCTTTCAGAGGCCCTCTGTGGTAGGTTCCTAGGTTGTTTCCTGTTTTCTTCTTCTGGCTTTTAGAGGCCCTCTGTATCAGGTTCCTAGGTTGTTTCCTGTTTACTTCATCTTCTGATGTCCATCCTCTTTGCCTTTCAGGATGGGGATTGAGCATTTTAGTTAGGGTCCTCTCTCTTGCTTTGTTTCTTTAGATGCACAGATTTTAGTGGGTGTGGCCTATGTTGTATGTCTATATGAGTGAGTGTATACCGTGTGTGTGTTTTTGCTTTTGGGACAACTCACTCAGGATGATCCTTTCCAGGTCCCACCACTTACCTGCAAATTTCATGATTTCCTTATTTTTCATCCCTGAGTAATACACCAATGTATAGATGTATCACAATTTCTGCATCCATTCTTCACTTGAGGGGCATCTGGGTTGTTTCCACCTTCTGACTATTACAAATAAAGCTGCTACAAACATGGTTGAGCAAATGTCCTTTTTGTGTACTTGAGTCTCTTTTGGATATATGCCTAGGAGTGGTATGGCTGGATCTTGAGGAAGCGCTATTCCTAGTTGTCTGAGAAAGCGCCAGATTGATTTCCAGAGTGGTTGTATGAGTTTACATTCCCACCAGCAGTGGAGGAAGGTTCCCCTTTCTCCACAACCTCTCCAGCATGTGTTGTCACTTGAGTTTTTCATCTTGGCCATTCTGATGGGTGTAAGGTGAAATCTCAGGGTTGTTTTGATTTGCATTTCCCTAATGGCTAATGAGGTTGAGCATTTCTTTAAGTGATTCTCTGCCATTCGATATCCCTCTACAGAGAGGTCTCTGTTTAGCTCTGTTCCCCATTTATTAAGTGGATTACTTGGTTTGCTGCTTTTCAGCTTATTTACTTCTTTATATATACTGGATATGAGTCCTCTGTCAGATAAAGGGTTGGTGAAGATTCTTTTCAAATCTGTAGGCAGTCACTTTGTTTTGATGATGGTGTCCTTTGCTTTACAGAAGCTTTTCAATTTCATGAGGTCCCATTTATTGATTGTTGCTCTTAGAGCCTGTGCTGTTAGTGTTCTGTTCAGGAAGTTTTCTCCTGTACCAATGAGTTCTAGGGTATTCCACACTTTTTTCTAGCCGATTTAATGTGTCTGGTTTTATGTTGAGTTCTTTGATCCACTTGGACTTCAGTTTTGTGCAGGGAGATAAGTATGGATCTATTTTTATTTTTCTACAGGTACACATCAAGTTGGAACAGTACCATTTGTTGAAGATGCTATCTTTTTTCCATTGTATGGTTTTGGCATCTTTGTCAAAAATCAGGTGTTCATAACTGTGTGGGTTTATTTCTGGGTCCTCTGTTTAGTTCCATTGATCCACCATTCTGTTTCTATGCCAGTACCATGCAGTTTTTAAAACTGTTGCTCTATAGTACAACTTAAGATCAGGGATGGAGATACCTCCAGAAGATCTTTTATTGTACAGGATTATTTTAGCAATTCTGGGTTTCTTGTTGTTCCATATGAAGTTGAGAATTTTTCTTTCCAGGTCTGTAAAGAATTGTGTTGGTAATTTGATCGGAATTACATTGAATCTGTAGATTGCTTTTGGTAAGATGTCCATTTTTACTATGTTAATCCTGCCAAGCCATGAGCATGGGAGATCTTTCCATCTTCTCATATCTTCTAATTCTAACTTCAGAGACTTGAATTTTTTTTCATACAAGTCTTTGACTTCCTTGGTTAGGGTTACTCCAAGGTACCTTATGTCATTTGTGGCTATTGTGAAGGGTGTTGTTTCCCTAATTTCTTTCTCAGCTCTTTTGTCTTTTGTATACAGGACGGCTACTGATTTTTTTGAGTTAATTTTGTATCCGGCCACTTTGCTGAAGGTGTTTATCAGCTGTAGGTGTTCCCTGGTAGAGTTTTTGGGGTCGCTCACATATACTATCATATCATCTGCAAATAGTGATAATTTGATTTCTTCCTTTCCAATTTGTATACCCTTGATCTCCTTCTACTGTCTTATTGCTCTCGCAAGGACTTCCAGAACTATGTTGAAGAGATATGGAGAGAATGGGCAGCCTTGCCTTGTCCCTGATTTCAGTGGGATTGCTTTAGGTTTCTCTCCGTTCAGTTTGATGTTGGCTATAGGCTTGCAGTATATCGCTTTTACTATGTTTAGATATGTGCCTTGTATCCCTGATCTCTCCAAAACTTTAAACATGAATGGATGTTGGATTTTGTCAAATGCTTTTTCAGCATCTAGGGAGATTATCATGTGGTTTTTTTCATTCAGTTTGTTAATATGGTGGATCACATTGATGGATTTCCGTATAGTGAACCACCTCTACATACCTGGGATGAAGCCTACTTGGTCATGTTGGATGATATCTTTGATGTGTTCTTGTATTCGGTTTGTGAGTATTTTGTTGAGTATTTTTGCATCAATGTTCATAACGCAGATTGTCCTGAAGTTCTCTTTTTTGTTGGGTCTTTGTGAGTTTTAGGTACCAAGGTGACTGTGGCTTCATAGAATGAGTTTGGTAATGTTCCTTCTGTTTCTATTTTATGGAATAGTTTGAAGAGAATTGGAGTTAGCTCTTTTTTGAATGTCTGGTAGAATTCTGCGCTGAAACCATCAGGTCCTGGGCTTTTTTTGGATCGGAGACTTTCAATGACTGCTTCTATTTCCTTGGGGGATATAGGACTATTTAATTGATTTACCTGGTCCTGATTTAGCTTTGGTAAGTGGAATCGATCAAGAAAATTGTCCATTTCATTTAGATTTTCAAATTTTGTTGCGTATAGACTTTTGGTCTTGAGCCATTTTGTTGATTTCCTTCACCTGTCTGACTGTATTTTCATGTTTTTCCATCAATTCCTTCAGCTGTTTGTTTGAACAGTCCTCTGTTTCTTTTATTTCATTCAGTGATTTAAGCATTTCCTCTCTAAAGGCCACAAACTGTTTGGCTGCTGCTTCCTCTATTTATTTTCGTATTTTATTTGTTTCCTCTGTTATCTTCTTCATGAGCTTAGATGTTAGGTCATCTTCTTGAATTTCAATTATGCTGGGGTGTCTAGGGCTATTTGCCCCTGGATAACTAGGTTCTGGAAATTCCATATTGCTCTGGCTTTTGTCTGTTGAACTTTTACACTGTCCTCTACCCATTGGGCTATCTTAGGTGTGTGAAGCTAGTTTCTGGTTTTTCCTGGACTCCTGTGGTGGATAGAATCCCTTTGGCAGGAAGATGGTTTTTCCTGAAGGAAGCCTTCTCAGCTTTTTGTGTATAGTCACTGGATGGCCGGTGTTTTTCAGGAGTTGCTACAGCTCACCTCAGGCATAGAGACCTGGGTGGTAACTGTGGTCCTTATTAGTCGAGAGGGCTTTCCTCTCACCAGGAGAATCCTGGAGACAGCTGCCCTGCTTCTGAGTTTCTTGCTGTAAATTTAGTGATCAGCTGCTGTAAACTGTGTGTCCAGTGGTTTGGTCGGTTTTGGTAGGGATAAATGGTTGCCCCTTGGAGCAGTATCTGGGGATTGATCTCAGGGTTCCCGGTCTTTTGTAGGTGTGAGGTTGGGGCTCTGTGCCCCTAACCAAGAGGTATTCTGTGGAGGGTGAGTATTGCTCTCCTGGTAACAGGAGGCTATCTGGGGCACCGCAGTTCCCTGGGTTGGGCCAGTCTGTGGCCCAATATTTTTCGGGGATATACTGGGTTGCCTAAGTCTGTCCCCTTTGCTTCATTCCTTGTTCCTTGTGAGGGTTTCTCCAGACAGTGACTCCAAGACTCTGGTGTCTTGGGGCACACAGTTCTGTCTGTAAGGAGTAGTTGGTAGAAAGCAGGTCTCTGGGCTGTCAGCGTGTGTGCCTGCCTGCTAGTCTGCGGGAGCTGGGTTCCCAATAACTCTGTGCTCCCTGCTTGGGCCTGGATTCGTGATGGCTGGGTGTACTCGCCTGTCTGCGGTCTGGGGTCTGCGAGACTTTCCCCAGGCAAAGCCTAGGTGACCCAAGCAGCACGGTTTCTTCCTTCCCTGTGGGGCCCTCTCCAGACAGGGATTCCCAATCTCTGTTGCACTGGGGCGTGCAGCTCATCTGTACCAGTGAGCTGGGCGTGCAGCTGCTCTCTGTGCAGCGGGAGCTCAGTTGTGATGGCGGCAGGTCCCGAGGTCAGCGAGACCTTCCAGGGAAAGACTGGGTGACCCGTGATCAGTCTTGCAACTTTCCTTCCCCGTGAGGTTTTTTTTTTTTTTTTTTTTTTTTTGCGACTGGGACTCTCAGTCTCTGGCACCCTTGTGCCCACTGATCAGCCTGGGAAAGTGATCGGGACAGCAGGCTTGCAGCTCCAGGCAGGAGACCCAAAGCCCGAGTTACCCGGGATCTCTTCGGAGTTCTGCCTGTGCATCCCAAGAGTGGACCCGACCGATTCCTAAGCTGTGGGAGCCTCCCCTCACCTGGGAAACACGATTACTGTAGTTTTAGGGCCCAGAGTTCAGTCTCCTGGTCGTTGCACGGAGAGTGCTGTCTCGCTTCTCAGACACAGTGCTCTTCAGGCGCCGCCATCTTGGCCCCCCATGGGGAAGAACACAAAACCATTTTCAATAGAGATTATTATTGTTGGTTTATTCCATGACATGAGAATATGAGTGGTGGGAACTGGGAGCTGCACGTTCAGTTTTGGGAAGCTAATCTGTGGCGAGAAGGCTTGGTAGTTGACTCCATGACTCTAGGCAGTATTTTTCTGTCTGTAAACCCCAGATTAGATCTTACTCTTACTTGGTTTCTCAATTACACCACTCTCTCTCTCCCAGTGAATGATATGGTTTCCAGATTTGATGGTGTTTCTGATCTATTTGCTGTTTCTATCTGTTGTATATTTTCTTCTAAAGCTTTCGCTTCTGCATACTAAATACATAATAAACTCACTTTTTTGAAACCAGAAGTCTGGCTATTATTGTAGACTGCAAAGAAGAGAATGGTCTTCTGGGTAATATACAGGTGATTAATATTTGAACATAGAAAAATGAGAAAATATTGGTATCCTCTTTGTATTGAAAAAGTCTGATATAGTTAGGTGATTACTTAATATCCTTAAAAATCCAAGCAAACAAAAAGTCAAGCAAGCAAAAATATCACAGGAATAATGTGTTTTCTTCTTTCTTAATAAACAGAATTGAGATGAATAAAATAAAAATAGTATTTTTATGAAAAGTATAATTGTTCAGCTAAGAATTTAATATAACTATTGCCTTTTAACTTTAAATCTGCAGGAAATCAGAAAACTGGGAAGAAACCACCTGTTATCGAGCTGGTGTGCTTGAATGTCTCATATCTGTAGTGCTTAATAAGGCGTCATGTGTTTTCATTAGATGCTGAGGCTCCATCATGGTAATTTTGTTGGACAGATTGCCTTAAGCACCCCTGAAGCCTGATAGGATGAAGATGTGCACAGCCACAGTTCTAGGAGGATCATACTTTGGGTCAGCCACTGTTTATCAGACTGCTTCTTATGTAGTAAGTATTGTAAGTATCACTTTTTTTTGAAAACTTTATCATATAGATCCAGATATAAATACACAGTACATACATGTGTGTATGTATGTATATATGTATGTATGTAAACACACATGAATATATATTCACACAAATGCACAACATGTGTGTTTGTGTGTGGATGAATGTCCAGTTGTGCCTCCTACCTATAAAAGTCTGATGGCATCTTGAGGGAGATGTTTCTCTCTTTTTACTATGTAGATCCTGGCGATTGAATTCAGATTGAGATTTAAAACAACTGGAAATAAGGAATACAACTTAAATTATTGAAGGAGGTAAAGCTTACATTATATATTTTTAAAAATTTTAAAAATTTTTAAAGAATAGAATATATGAATACTGAATTTATATAATTTCTACCCCTCTGTCTCCCTTCCCAACTCTTCTTTGCTCCCTTACTCCTAAATTATTGGTCTCTTCTTTACACACACACACACACACACACACACACACACACACACACACACAAACACACATGCAGGGAAAAATTGAGGGGGGAAAGACCCTTGGCTCCATCCTTGTGACAACTGATTTACCTTTTCTTAGCAGCATTTAAATGCCTGTCGCTCTTCATCTAGGTTGTTGCCTTGTAAGATTTTCTTTATATTCTTCAGAGGGTCAATCAGTTGTCATTGTGAAGATCATATTTAATCAACCAAATTGTTGAGATTTTATGGGTGTAGCTTTCCTGTTATGTATACCAGATGATATTTCACAGCCAAAACTCAATCTCTGACTCTTATACCATGTTTCTAAATAGTTTTCTGCAGTGTTTCTGCACATTAAGTATAGGAGTTGTGTTGTAGATATAACAATTGGGGCTCAATATTTTCTGGTAATTTTTAACTATTTTGGCCAGTTGTATATTTGTGTAACTGTTTCCCTCTGTTGCAAAAAATTATCATTATTATTATTATTATTATTATTATTATTATTATTATTATTATTATTTTACTTTGTTGAGGGGCAAGAGCTATGCTTATCTTTGGGTAAAAGCAGCTAGAATGCAATTATGAAATGTATTGATTTAGCAAAGTAGAAGTATGTTTTTTTTCAGAGAACATGATACCATTACCCATAAATAGTTTAAGTTTTCAATGCCAGACATGAATTTGCTCTTTTTGAGACATCCATAAATCAATTAGATGGCTCTTGGTTAACTCCAAAATACAAGTGCCACTATTGTACTCTTGGGAATATCATGCTGTGCCATTCATTGCTGAGGTTCATAGCCTCTGCAGCTTGAAGTACTATTGATTGCTTTTCTCCCTTGACATGTAGTATAACATCTTCAGACACTGAGAGAGCTAATCCTTAGGGAGTAGACTTCAGGTCAATTCCACCTCGATTCCTCTGAGTCCTATATCCTGAAGTGTACCATGTCTTTTCCAATGAGGTCTTACCTTCCAGTCTGCTAAACCACCATGGGGGTTTACATATTCTTAACAGTATTTTGCCCATTTCTGTCACTTGTAGTTATATCTCTTGGCAATATGAATATTATTTCATTTTAGTACATAAATCCTCAAGGTGAAAGAATTTTTAAAAATATTTTAGTAGTTACTATTTTTGATCCATTTAAAAATATAAAGCAATGATATATATGATATAATTTAGTTTTAATTAAATATTAAAATTCCAAAACATTAAAAATTGTGAAAATTTAAATGAAATATTACAGACCATAGAATATTTTATGCAAATTATACAATGAACAGCCTACGATGTGTAAGAACCTATAACAACAAAAAGACTGAGATGAAGGCTGAGCAGATAATAGTTTGTTCTACAAAGCCTAATGACCTGATTTTCATTAACTGTGAAAGGACAGAAGTGAATTCCTCCACTGCCCTGTGACTTCCACACATGTGCCAGGGCATGTGTGTGTATGTGCACACACGCTATACACACATTTACTAATTAAGTAATTAAAACAAGTTTTAAATTACAAAAAAATAAAGGATACAACATTTTGATCATGTATATTAAATTATGACTGATATATTAATGGAAATATGTTCAATATTACAATTAAATAAAGTATGTTTAATGATTTTAATGCACATTTTACTGCTAAATCAACAATTGGAAGTAACAGAATTTGAAGAAATCATCTTTGAAAATAAAAGTGAGGATTGATCTTCTTACCCTGTGTCCTCTTTCTTGTTTATCTTCTTCAGGTGAATTGATTTCAGTATATTTATCCTATCTTATAGGTCTCATATATATATCTTATATATATATATATATGAGTATATACCATGTGTGTCTTTCTGCTTTTAGGATACCTCACTCAGGATGATCGTTTCTAGGTCCCACCATTTGCCTGAAAATTTCATTATTTCCTTGTTTTTGATTGCTGAGTAGTATTCCATTGTGTAAATGTACCACAATTTCTGTATCCATTCCTCAACTGAGGGACATCTGGGTTGTTTCCAGGTTCTAGCTATTATGAATAAAGCTGCTACAAACATGGTTGAGCAAATGTCCTTGTTGTGTACCTGAGCCTCTTTTGAATATATATGCCTAGGAGTGGTATAGCTGGATCTTGAGGAAGCACTATTCCTAATTGTCTGAGAAAAAGCCAGATTGATTTACAAAGTGGTTGTACAAGTTTGCATTCCTACCAGAAATGGAGGAGGGTTCCCCTTTCTCCACAACCTCTCCAGAATTGGGATGGACATTGGATGTAGGAACAAACAAGTAACAGGACAGGAGCCTACCACAGAGGGCCTCTGAAAAACTCAACCTAGCAGTGTATCAAATCAAATGTTAAGATTCATAGCCAAACCTCCAGCAGAATGTAGGGAATCAAAAAAAAATGTGGGGGGAATTAATCTGACTTGGAGAGGACAGGAGTTCCACAAAGACCAAATATATCTGGGCACAGGGGTCTTTTATGAGACTGTTTCTCCAAACAAGGACCATGTATGGATGTAACCTAAAGCCCCTGCTCAGATGTAGACCTTGGTAGGTGAGTATCTAAGGGGGTACCCTAATAACGGGAACAGGGACTGTTTCTGACATGAACTCGATGGCGGGCTCTTTTACCTCCCCCCCGCCAGGGAGGAGCAGCCTTACTAGACCACAGAGGAGGACTTTGCAGCCAGTCCTGAAGACACCTTCAAGACTGATAAAACAGTATCAGATGGAAGAAGAGGAGGTTCTCCCTTATCAGTGGACTTGGAAAGGGGCAGGCAGGAGATGAGGGTGGGAGGGTGGGATTGGGAGGGAAAGAGGGAGTGCGATACAGCAGGGATACAAAGTCAACAAACTGTAACTAATATTAAAATAAAAATTAAAAAAAGAAAAGTGAGAAATAGTCTACTCTCTTGATAGAAATGCATATTAATCCAAACATTCTGTTAATTATTGTAATAAAATTTGTAGCAAAACAATAAACCCAAATAAATAAATGCCAGACATATACCATTATAATTATAATATAATGTATACATGGGCTTTTCCCACCAGAATCACAGTTGTAATCACATTATTAAACTCTTTACATATGGGTTGTTGACTAAATCAATTATAAACATGGAGGACTGTTAAACATCTATTAAGACTATGTGAAACTTTATATTTGCTGAATTAGAAAATAAGAATGATTTATTATATACAAATGTATTAAGGAGTCTAGCTAATATATAAAGCCTCATAAACAAAGTCCTTGAAAACTATTTGACGGAATTACATATTCAGGGATGATGATTACTTTTTTTATACTTTCAGGTGTTGCTGGGATTTCGTTTTATGTTTTCACTTCTCTCTTATACACTCAAGAAAAGATATTTCTTTCAATTATAAACCTATTGAAAGAATAAATCCTTGGATTTTCACAGCAGGTGTTAAGGTGTTTTCTATCATGTTTCATGTACTACTTCCAAATCAAATGCCGTGGAACAAAATAAGTCACATGGTATTTCCCAGAAAAAGATATAAAAAACGACAAAGTCTGTTACAGTGACCAATATTTGAAATGATAGACTCAGAAGAACCAAGTTAAAACTATATAAAAAAATAAATTGAAAGAATATTGTCAATATCTTGATTTCAACTGTATGTATTCACACAAGAATGATAATCTTCACACAAGAAATTGAAAAACAGTCAAAGAACTTTCTAGATTTGTTAAAACAGAGGGAAATAACAGTTGATATGGTTTGCTACTAAAGCTATTACATGATAAATTTGAATTGAAAAATATTCTTTGACTAGAAACAGAGTCATAGAGGTTTATGTCTTCTATCTTAAGAAAAATCTGCTCTTATAAATGTCCAGTTGCTGGACATTTCTTTCACCTTTCGGTGGTTAGGTAGCTGCCTTCCTTTTGTCTCTTGAGCATGAGCATCCCATCATTCCCCTTGCCTGTATTCAGTGATACCTTCCCATTATCCAGAGTACTGAGACTGCCATCAAACCTCTCCCCTGTCTGAGCATCTGTGGCACCTTATCCTAGAGATCCCCTTGATTCTTTAGGGTAGTTACCAACAATGTTCTCATTCATGTCTTTAGTTGCCTTAATATATTATAGATGAAATATAATCAACTTACAGCAGTTGTTAAAATTTAGAAAATGTGTAGTGCATTCTTGTTTTATGTTAATTCAGTCTCACGTGCGGGGAAAAATTATTGTACACATTTATCACATGTTTTTAAACCCGGTAAGATGTTGCAGGGACAATTGCTTGTAAAAGAAAGAATGTGTGGTTTCCAGACAACAACTTCATAAATTTTAGTTTGTCTATGATATACCTATGTGATTTTGTAGGTGATTCTTGCCTCATTTTTAATATATATGCATATATATGTATCATATATAATATAGAGATGTGTGCATTGTTATAATGTTAACTGATTATTTGCTAGAATGAAGAATGCAGAATTTTCAGTTGCATCACAGGTTATATGGTAGATAATGAACAAATGCATAATGATTCAATCTCTCTGCTTAAATCCTTGCAAAAATTATATGTCAAGAAGGAGCAGCGCATGTTCCCAGCTGTATTGTACTTGAGAAAAACATATGGCTAATGAAAAGGAAGCAGTACAGAATCCTGAGTGTTACAAGTTACAACAATGTGCTTTGCAAATGAGTTGTTTGTGTGAAACAATGAAAATAACTATCACACAATTTTCATATACAAACTTAATGGACACAGTCAAAATATCAAATTATTTAGAAAATAATTTTTGATATTCATATTGAATCCTACAGTCCTACAAAAACTATCAATTTTTTTGGCTATATATTAGCCAAACTTTTTTTAAAAGTTTAAGTATTTTAATTTTACTGTCACATTTCCGTGACTTATAGTATCTGTGTATATAACACCAAAGGACCTAATTAATTTGTCTTAACAGGATGTTATGAATATTTGAATTTAACTTGATCAGGATGTTTATTGAAAATTATAGCAACATCTGAGATGCATTTTTCAGAGCCTGCTCATCATCAAGTGGAGACCAATTAAGCAGCTTTCCAGTCTAGTCACTTGGCCTTCTCCCACGTACCCACAAGGAATAATCTACCACTGGCATTATGTGAATATCACTAAAAATTTTAGGCTGGAAATATTTATAGAAGGATGAATTTTTAATACTGAAGATCAAATAAAAGAAGAACATTTTACCTATGACATTAGGTAGCACACACATAAAAAGAATCCCTTTATACATAACTATTATTTTATTATTTCAGGCATTTTATCCTATGTTTGCCTGCTGACATGATGATCGATTTCATTGCAAGTTATTTCAAGTAACACCGAGTTTAAAGAAACATATTTCATGACTAATATGTCCTTTTTATTAATTATTTTTCATTTATCAACAAATGTGTCTATTTTTAAAAACAAATGAAGAGAAATTTCAAAACTAAAATTGCACTAGGAAAGTAGAAAGAAAATTATTAATTACTAATTATTAATTAGATCTTATCTTGGATAACTAAACTACATTATAAACTACCAGAATATAATAAGATTATATTAGTAATTATTTTTAAAGCATCAGTAGTGAATTTGCTGAATTTTCATAATTGAAGAACACAATAAGCTCTATAATATTCTCTGCTCTAAACAGTAAAATTGAAATAAGTTCATAAGAAAAATATTTATATATACTAGTCATATTATTTTGATCATACAACCTTCAGATTGTTAAAGTTGTGTGAATAACTCCCAGATTACAGCAAAACACATAATACATAATTACTGTATAATAATACATTTTATTCTATAAAAATATCAGGTTAATTCTTTAAATTATAACAAAATAATATTATTAATTGAAGTCAAGCAATTTTTCACCATATCAAAATATAAAAATATTATTGCTTTAAGACTTTAAAACTGTGTCCATTATATTGTTAATTAACTATTTTATTTATTAGCAATAATCTCAAAGTTCTACATGTGTAAATATTCTTATATTACAGAGCTGTAATAAATACAAAATATGAGTAGACATTTCTGAGAAAGTACCATTGTTGTTTAAGGACCGCTTAACACAAATTCTTGGCATATATTCTTACTGAGTATCAATAAAGTTCTATGCCATGTGAATGCATTAAATGTTTGTTATATTTTGAAAGAATATGGTTTTCATGACAGAGCTTGTGCAGGAAAGCATAGGTTATTGTCACGGCCCTCCTCCTTCTGACTGCCCTATGCTAGACTTACAGGCATGTGACACCATGCCTAGAAACCCATTCTTGTTATATTTGGTCATGTTACGTATTTTGCTACATGAATGAGTAATAGACTAACAAAAAGTTTTGCAGCTTCTGAAGGTTGTTGGAAATGGTATTTTCAGTTTTGGTATAAAATAGAATAAGAATTCAGTTCTATATTTTAGAGTATTTCTGCTTTTATATTTGATTAGAGAAAATTGTCATATAAATATGGAAATACATGACACTGTGCATAAAAATTGAAAGGAAAGATATTTATTAGCCAATACATTTGAATCAAGTGAAGTATCAATAAGATTTACAACAGAAAAATTGATTTGCAGAAGTTTTCATTATATATACAAGGAAATTTATAACTGATTCCATGTTTTCACATTAAAAATAGAATTGGACATAATTGTTATGTTATTTTATGCTATATACTATGACATAATTTAAGTAATTATATTACTTTCTATATTTACTATCATGCTTTATTTTAGTTATGACTTTAAGAAAAAGAGAAATGTCTCAGGTCATAGAATCAAATAAATTGCTCATTTTAAAAGTAGTTAAATTTTGGAATTGTAAAAAGCCAGGTGTGGTTGTGCATGCCTGTAATCTGAGCACTTAGGGAGGCAGAAGAAGGCAGATCTCTGTGAGTCTGAGGCCAGCCTTGTCTACAAAGCAAGTGCAGGACAGCCAAGGCTACACAGAGAAATCCTGTCTCAACAAATTAACAAAAAAAAAAAAAATGAACAAAAATTGTATTCATGAAAAATGTAAATCTTAGATAAAATCTTATATCAAATTTATGTCCATGTTGCTTATTTTTAGAAATTGTAATAAATTGATCATGCAATAAAAAGTTTTGGTGAATATATGCAATAGAAAGTATTAATGAATTAATATGTTTCCTTTAAAAAAACAGTGCATGTATTGGCAGTTAGTTTACCAGTGAATGTCTGACATTGAACTAATTTTTTTTAATTTTTTATTTAACTTTTATTAATTACACTTTATTCATTTTGTATCCCCCCATAAGTCCCTCCCACCATCCCTCCAGATCCCACCCTCCCTCCCTTTTCTGCATGCATGCCCCTCATCAAGTCCACTGATAGGGGAGGACCTCCTCTACTTCTTTCTGATCTTAGTCTATCAGTTCTCATCAGAAGTGGCTGCATTGTCCTCTTCTGTGGCCTGGTAAGGCTGCTCCCCCCTCATGGAGAGGTGATCAAAGAGCAGGCCAATCAGATTATGTCAGAGGCAGTCCCTCTTCCCATTACAATGTAACCCACTAGGACATTGAACTGCCATGGGCTACATCTGTGCAGGGGTTCTAGGTTATCTCCATGAATAGTCCTTGATTGGAGTATGAGTCTCTGGGAAGTTCCCTGTGTTCAAATTTTCTTTTTCTGTTGCTCTCCTTGTGGAGATCCTGTCCTCTCCAGCTCTTGCTATTTCCCACTTCTTACATAAAATTCCATTCACTCTGCCTGACAGTTGGCTATCAGGCTCAGCATCTGCTTTGATAGTCTGCAGAGCAGAGGCTTTCAGAGGCCCTCTGTGGCAGGTTCCTAGGTTGTTTACTGTTTTCTTCTTCTTCTGATGTCCATCACTGCTTTTCAGGATTGGGATTGAGCGTTTTAGTTAGGGTCCTCTCTCTAGCTTAGTTTCTTTAGATGTACAGATTTTAGTGCGTTTATCCTATGTTGCATGTTTATGTGAGTGAGTATATACCTTGTGTGTCTTTTTGCTTCTGGGACAACTCACTCAGGATGATCCTTTCCAGGTCCGACCATTTACCTGTAAATTTCATGATTCCCTTATTTTTCATTGCTGAGTAATACTCCATTGTGTAGATGTACCACAGTTTCTACATCCATTCTTCGGTTGAGGGGCATCTGGGTTGTTTCCAGCTTCTGGCTATTACAAATAAAGCTGCTACAAACATGGTTGAGCAAATGTCCTTTTTGTGTACTTGAGCCTCTTTTGGATATATGCCTAGGACTGGTATGGCTGGATCTTGAGGAAGCACTATTCCTAATTGTTTTAGAAAGCATCAGATTGATTTCCAGAGTGGTTGTACAAGTTTACATTCCCACCAGCAGTGGAGGAGGGTTCCCCTTTCTCCACAACCTCTCCAGCATGTGTTATCTCTTGAGGTTTTGATCTTGGCCATTCTGATGGGTGTAAGGTGAAATCTCAGGGTTGTTTTGATTTGCATTTCTCTAATGGCTAATGAGGTTGAGCATTTCTTTAAGTGCTTCTCTGCCATTCGATATTCCTCTACAGAGAGTTCTCTGTTTAGCTCCGTTCCACAGTTTCAAGTGGATTACTTGGTTTGCTGCTTTTCAACTTCTTTACTTCTTTATATATACTGGATATGAGACCTCTGTCAGATAAAGAGTTGCTGGAGATGCTTTTCCAATCTGTAGGTAGTCGCTTTGTTTTGATGACAGTGTCCTTTGCTTTACAGAAGCTTTTCAGTTTTATGAGATCCCATTTATTGACGCTCTTACAGCCTGTGCTGTTGGTGTTTTATTCAGGAAGTTTTCTCCTGTACCAATGAGTTCTAGGGTATTCCCTACTTTTTTTCTAACCGATTTAATGTGTCTGGTTTTATGTTGAGTTCTTTGATCCACTTGGACTTCAGTTTTGTGCAGGGTGATAAGTATGGATCTATTTTCATTTTTCTACATGTACACATCCAGTTGGACCAGTACCATTTATTGAAGATGTTATCTTTTTTCCATTGTATAGTTTTGTCATCTTTGTCAAAGATCAAGTGTCCATATGCGTGTGGGTTTATTTCTGGATCCTCCTTTCGGTTCCATTGATCCACCATTCTGTTTCTATGCCAGTACCATGCAGTTTTTAAAACTGTTGCTCTATAGTACAACTTAAGATCAGGGATGGTGATACCTCCAGAAGATCTTTTATTGTACAGGATTGTTTTAGCCATTCTGGGTTTCTTGTTGTTCCATATGAAGTTGAGAATTTTTCTTTCCAGGTCTTTAAAGAATTGTGTTGGTAATTTGATGGGAATTGCATTGAACAACTTAAGATCAGGGATGGTGATACCTCCAGAAGATCTTTTATTGTACAGGATTGTTTTAGCAATTCTGGGTGTCTTGTTGTTCCATATGAAGTTGAGAATTTTTCTTTCCAGGTCTGTAAAGAATTGTGTTGGTAATTTGATGGGAATTGCATTGAATCTGTAGATTGCTTTTGGTAAGAATGCCATTTTTGCTATGTTAATCCTGCCAAGCCATGAGCATGGGAGATCTTTCCATCTTCTCATATCTTCTAATTCTTTCTTCAGAGACTTGAAATTTTATTCATACAAGTCTTTGATTTCCTTGGTTAGGGTTACTCCAAGGTACTTTATGTCATTGACTAATTTTTTATTATTATTTTTTAAATTTTTATTATTAGTTACATATTATTAACTCTGTATCCCAGCTATATCCTGCTCCCTCATTCCCTCCCAATCCCACCCTCCCTCCCTCCTGTCCTCCCTGCCCCTTTCCAAGTCCACTGATTGGGAAGGACCTCCTCCCCTTTCATCTGACCCTGTTTTATCAGGTATCTTCAGGACTGGCTGCAAACTCCTCCTCTGTGGCCTAGCAGGACTACTCCTCTCTTTGGGGGTGGGGAGATCAAAGAGCCTGCCATTGAGTTCCTGTCAGAAATAGTCCCTGTCCCCCTTACTATGGGAAACCAATTGGTTACTGAGCTACCACAGGCTACATCTGAGCAGAGTTTCTAACTTATATCCATACATGGTCCTTGGTGAAGTGTCAGTCTCAGAAAAGACCCCTGTGCCCAGATATATTTGGTCCTTGTGGAGCTCCTATCCTTTCATGTCATACTAATTCCCCCTTCTTTCATATGATTCTCTGCACTCTGCCGAAGGTTTGGTTATGAGTCTTAGTATCTGCTTTGATACACTGCTAGGTAGAGTCTTTCAGGGGCCCTCTGTGGTAGGCTCCTGTCCTGTTACTTATTTTCTCCTATGTCCAATGCACCTCCCATTTGTCTTTCTAAGTGAGGATTGATCCTCTTTCTTGTTTATCTTCTTTAGGTGTATAGATTTCATTATGTTTCTCATATCTTATAGGACTATATGAGTGAGTATATACCATGTGTGTCTTTCTCCTTCTGGAATATCTCACTCAAAATGATATTTTCTAGATCCCAACATTTGCCTGCAAATTTCATGATTCCAGATAGTGGACACAGCATGGACAAAAGACATGTTCTCCAGAGTCAACTCGAAAAAAAAGCCCCACTCCCCCCGCAAAAAAAAAAAAAAAAAAAAAAAAAAAAAAAAAAAAAACTAAAAAAAACAAAACACAGGGAGCCATCAAAGCCATGAAAGAGAACTCCCTTTGTTACTATTTACTTATTTAATCACTTTACAGTCTGATCCCAGCTCCCCCTTCTCCTCCCAGTCCTACCCTGACTGCCCTTCTCCTTCTCAGAGGAGACTACCCCAGGGGTACCAACCCACCCGGGACACCTCAAGTCATAAAAGAACTAAGGATATCCTCTCCCACTGAGGTCTGACCATGCAACCAAGCTAAGCGAAAGGTATCCAATAGTGGACAGCAGACTCAGAGATACCTCCTGCTTCCACTGTTAGGGGATCTACATGTTGATCAAGCTGCACATCTGAAACATATGTGTGGAGGTTCTCGGCCTAGCCCGTGCAAGCTCTTTGGTTGTTGATCCAGTCTCTGTGTGGGCCCAGGTTAGTTTACTGTAGATCTTGTTGTGGTGTCCTTGGCTCCTCAGGTTCTCTCTTTCCTTCCTCTTAGTCTTCCCCAAAACTCCCAAGTGCATCCTATTGTTTGTCTGTGGATCTGTGCATCTGTTTGCATCAGCTGCTGGATGAAGCTGCTCAGAAGACAATTATGCTAGGCATTGTCTGTAAGCAGAGCAGAGTATCATTAAGAGTTACAGGGGTTGGCTCTCTTCCATGGGGTGGGTCTCAAGTTGGGCAGTCATTGATTTGCCATTTCCTCAATCTCTGCTCCATATTAATCCCTACACTTCTTGTTGGCAAGACAAAGTTTGGGTTAAAGGTTTTATAAATGTATTGGTGTCCCTGCCCTCTACTGGAGGTCTTACCTGGCTGCAGGAGGTGACTATCTCAGGCTTCTTAACCCCCTCTGCTAGAAATCTCAGCTAGGGTCATCCCAATAGACTTTCTGGAGTCTGCCCAGTCCCAGAGATGCTCAGCCACTGATTTTCTTTCTCTCCCCTGGTCCTTTCTGGAATGTCATTTTTATTCCCTACTCTGAGTTAGATTCAAGCATCCTCCCCTGGGCCCTTCTTGGTTTCTTTGGGTTTGAGGATTGTAGTATGGTTACCCTGTACTTTACGGCTAACAGATACTTATAAGTGAGTACATATCAGCATGTCTTTCTGGGTCTGGGTTATCTTACTCAGGATGATCTTTTCTAGTTCTATCCATTTGTCTGCAAATTACATGATGCCTCTCTCTTTTTTTCTCCCTCTCTCTCTCTTTTAATAGCTGAGTACTTTTCTATTGTGTAGATGTAGCATGTTTTCTCTATCCATTCTTTAGTTGAAGGACATCTGAGTTGTTTCCAGTTTCTGGTTGTCAAGAATAAAACTGCTATAAACATAGTTGAGCAAGTGTCCTTGTGGTATGGTAGAATATCTTTGGGGTATATGCCCAGTAATGGTATACTTGGGTCTTCAGGTAGATCGATACCCAACTTTCTGAGAAATCCCCAGATTGATTTCCACAGCGGTTATACAAGTTTGCACTCCCACCAGCAGTGGAGGAGTATACCCCTCTCTCCACATCTTCTCTAGCATGTGCTGTCATTTGAGTTTTTGATCTTAGCCATTCTGACTGATTTAAGATGGAATTTCACAGTCATTTTTATATGCATTTTCCTGATGATTAAGGAAGTTGAATATTTCTTTAAGTGGTTCTCAGACATTAGAGATTCCTTTGGTGAGAATTCTCTGTTTAGCTCTGTACATCATTTTTAACTGGGTTATTTCATTGGTTGATGTTTAGTTTCTTGGATTCTTTATCTATTTTGGATATTAGCTGTCGGTCAGATGTAGGGTTGCTGAAGATCTTTTCCCAGTCTATAAGCTGCCGTTTTGTCTTATTGACAGTGTCCTTTGCCTTGCAGAAGCTTTTCAGTTTCATGAGGTCCCTTTTATTAATTGTTGAGCTTAGTGCCCGAGCTATTGATGTTTTGTTCAGGAAGTTGTGTCCTGTGTCAATGAATTCAAGGCTATTTCCTACTTCCTCTTCTATTAGCTTTAGGATACCTGGTTTTATTTTGAGATCTTTGATCCACTCAGACTTGTATTTTGTGCAGGGGGATAAATGGATTTATTTGCATTCTTCTACCTATATGTAGGCATCCAGTTAGACTCTGAATGTCACAGGCACACAGGCAGGGCTCTGTGCAGGCGCACAGGGTAGAGGGTAGACCTGGGAGGATTGGGAAGTGAGTGTGATTGAGGTGAATGATGTGAGATTTATAAGTATCAATAAAAATGTTATGTTAAAGGGCAAATTTATTTCAGAGGAGAAAGCCTGAACCCTTGTTTGAAAACATCTATGTGTGACAACTTTGAGTAAGCTTGTTGATGTCACTTGTCAATGTTTTCTCAATTCTCATATTTTAATCTTGTTGTATTCGCTACTGTGATTTTGGATTACTGCTTTAATTGCTTTTAGACTCCCAAAGTCATACAATTTTGATATTGAGCTTTACTGAACTGATAAATGTTTTGATATCTTGTTATTGGAATTATTCACCTTACTGTGATGCAATGCTCAACTGAAAGAAAAAAAAAGTTTTTAAAATGATGCAACTCACTGAAGCCTTGAATGCTTTTTAAAATTTAGTGAATACATAAATACATATTTTTATATTGCTGTGCAGTAACCGTTTCTTCTAAACTGAACCATTCCCCTCTAGAGATAAGAGGGAAATTTAGAAGACATGAGAAGTAAAAGAAACTCAAAAGGCCTAGAACTAGAACTTAAGTCAAAAGTTTCAGGAAACTTCTGACCCAGACTGTCCTTCTTTCCCAGGTTGTATAGGTAGAACATTTGCTGGTACAGGTGGGTGCAGAAACTCTAGATATGCTGCTCTCATGAGTCATCACTCATGCACTGGTATGTTTGTGTGTGGGTGTTTGTGATGTAGTTGCTTTTATTCACCCATGTCCCCATATATACTTCTTTAACAATACTCTAAATAATGCCCCAAAACTTATATAGTTTCTTAACCAGACTTGGATAGATTTTTTTTCTTTGATTTGGTATTGGTGTTATAGAATTTGCTCATGTCTCTTTAGAAAAAAAGTACAGCATAAATTGAGATAGACACATTATTACATATTGAATGGACAATATATTATATGAATACAACTTTTATATGTATTAGAAACGTGATTCACTTTATTGCCATGTTTAATATTTTGTTTGTTCTAGAAACAAAATAGCTCTAATCCTTTTTAATAACTAATAGAAACACTCAAACTTTAAGAACATTTTAAGGCATTTGCTTTATGACTTTATTTCCACTGTCTGACCAAAACTAGGTAAATGAACAGGTCAGTTCCAGATATTTAAAGAGAACTTTCAATTCCATAATATCCCAACAACTTACAGTGAAATGTTTATAGCTGTTTTTTGTTTAAGGCAAAAACTTAACTACATAAACTAGACTGACTTGACAGGTCCTTATTATAGTCTCCCAAATGCTCATGATGAGGACAACCAATCTCAGAAAAAAGGTTTATAATTATTTAAAAAAATTAGTATTTTGTAGACCTGGAGAGGGGCATGTGAGGAGATGAGGGATGGAAGGTGTGATTGGGAGGGATTGATGAAAGAGGCTACAGATGGGATATAGAAGTGAATAAACTGTAATTAATATATAAAAATTAAAATTTAATTTAAAAAATTAATATTATTTCAAAGACTAGGTTGGAGTTCTCATAGTCCAAGTGAAAATTCTTTTTTATGTACCAGAACCTCAAATTCACATAGACTTATGAAATTGAGCATTTGAGTTTACACATGTATTTGAAAATATTTCATAGATTTTATGCATTCATACACCTTTACATACATTTTAACTTGTCAACAATTAATGGCATTATGTACAAAGTTTAGATGAAAGAGATAGAGAGTGGAAAGAAATTGGAAGACAGGACAGAGAATGGGCAGATTAAAATCAACTGTAAAAATTTGTGAAATTAATCTGTGAATTAGTCTTAGTTGATTCATTCATAACTAGTTACTATTCTTTGCTTTTAAGTTTTGCCCATAAGCATAAGCTTATCATCTCTTTTTTATTCCCACCACTTAGGGCTGGTGTCTATTATGTCATGGAAAATTATCTTGTATTTCAAAGATTTTTTTTTTGAAAAGGAAAAAGAAACAATATACTAACATTATTTTTAATAATTCTCTTAAGAAAATAATTGCAAATATTTTTTCAAAAGCTCTTTGGAAATATTTGGAAAATATTTTTTGCAATTATTTTTCAAAAAAGAAAACATCATTTTTTTTCTAAGATCAGAAAAGGTAAAAATGAGTAAGAACCTAGATCAAAAAGTTTAAATAGGTTTTATTTGCTAGGAGAACAAATCATTTATATTAATGATTTAAAAATAAAATTATCATAGAAGAATAAGAAAAGCATTCTATTTCACTAAAACCATCACCATAAATCTTTTTGTTCTTAGTTTCAATTTTTGAAAGTAGAGCTTAAATAAATGTCAAATTATCTACATATGTAACATAGGTGAATTAAAAGAAATTTATAGAAATGGTTTATTTTATCTTTCTTTCATTCATTTTTCTTAACTTATGGTTCCTTGAAAAATCTCAGAAATGTAATCATTAAATCATATTGGCTATTGTGTGAATTTGGGTGATTCATCACTGTGAGAGTTCCTCAGACATTTAAAATTTTCAGAAAGAACTTGAAACACTGTTTTTTATAGCAAAAAAAAAAAAAAAAAAAAAAAAAAAACGAGCAATATCTTAATCAAACTACAAAGAATTCTTTAGATAATCTCAATTATCCATTGATGAGTTTTAACAGTTAAAATAAATGGTCTTCAGGTGTCAAGGTACATATTTGTGTGAATTTTTGCTGCTACTGTTGTTATATTTAGTGTTATTATGGTATAAATATCACAGTTCCCAAATAAATAGAGGAGTAGATTCTTATCCATTAAAGTGAAGGATAAACCAATTCCTTCTTTCTGTGAATTTCTTCAGTAGGACTGATCCAGATTTCTAGTGGTTACTTGGTAATGCTTCCTGATTTTGTTACCAGTGTTTCAGGACAAAAGCTCTTATTGTCTCCATGTATCCCAACAGACAAGCGAAGTGATACAACACCTCAATAAACACAACCTTAGGATACAAAGGGTTGATTTAACTCATTTGTTGTTACAGCTTGAAGCCTCTTGTCATATCAAATCTATAGTGAATAATGAACACATTCATTCTTGTTATTGCTCATCTCACTAGCTCCCTATAGTCTAGAATTTCTTGCCTATGAACTGGTACTGTTTGCAGTGGCCTAGGTAGTCTAATATCAGTTAACATAAACAAACCAGTTCTCTCACAGACATGACCACAAGATAATGTTATCTAGCTAATTTCTCACTGAGAGTTTCTAGGTAACAATTACTAGCCAGAGCAAGTGTTCAGAGAAAAAAAAGATTTAATTAATTGGTTATATAGAAAATATAAGACTAAGGGATTAGATGATGCCAAGTTTACCTTCAAAGGTAAACTTTGAAACTTGTAATGACTTTGAACTTGTATAGAAAAGATACTGAAAGATGCAGTCTGTATATACACAGTTGACAGAGCAAGTAGTTTGATCAGGCCAGTAGTCTGATTGATCCATCATTTTCTCCCTTCTGACTCTTCACAAAGGGATCTGGAGAAGTTGTTATTATCAGAATCATTGAGAGGATTGAGAGTTTTCTTGTGTAATCATTATTTTTTCTGCTCTTGATTGCAGCCTTAATCTGAAATGTCATTGTCTTCATTGGGGCGTGACCAAAGTAAAGGATCAACTCCTATAAAATTCTTTCTGTTGCTTGTGTATAAGATTGGTTGCTTGTCATAAAGACATTGATGGATCAGTCCTGTCATTCCTAGAATACAGAGTAAGTACAGAGGAGAGTGACTAAGGAGAGAAATATTACAGAGCAACAGTAAACCCAGGGACTAATGCCCCTTCCAATCTTTCTAGAACAAAAATAGTGTGTTAATTAACTTGATTGTTTTTGTAATTAAATGACTATCCCAACATGTTTTGTTGTATATTCATGCCATCCCAGCAGCACATTTTTACATTGAATCTCTTGGATTTGGTAGTTGTTGTTTGTGTGTATAAGCAGTGTATGCATGCATGGGCATTATCTGTGCATATATACATGATCTGTGTGCATCATAAATAGATGCTTTGTTTGTGTGTTGGCACAGCAAGTGAGTGGAGGTCAGAGGCAATAAAGGCAAGCAACTTCAGGTGGCAGTCTTTATTATCTACCTCATTTGAGGCAGGATCTTTCTATAGCACTGCATACGTAGGTGAACTGTTCCACAAATGTCTGGAGATGCTACTACATCTGCCTCTCTAATCTCATTAGAGCAGAACTGGGATTACAGATGCATGCTGCCACATTGGCCTTGTGCGTTCTGAGCATTTGAATTCAGGTCTTCATACTTACATGGGGAGCACTTCACTATCTTCTACCCCATAATTAATTTTTAAAGCAGTTTTAGTGGAAACAAATTTGATATGAAGGTCAAATTATTTGATGGGGCAACAAACATTACAGAAAGCCAAGTCCCTATTAGAGATCATTCTAATTGCTGAAAAATATGGCAGTGCTTAATCTGTTATAAATGGAAAACTAATTCACGACAACACTAATTCCTGAAAAATAATTCATGAACACACAGCACTAAGAGTAAAAGAAGACAATAAGAATACCAATTAAGAGATAAAAGCCAAGGAATTGAGAAGTTTAAGGATTAGATAGTATTTTCTAGAATACGAAGAGTCTCCTTGAACTTGGAAGACAACCTGGTGTTGGTGAGGGTCTTACCTGTTTTGTGCGGCTTTACACATGTCAATGTTTAAGCTCGAACATAACCCTGAGATTCTCCTATGGGACTTAGGATGCTCGTCCACTTATAAGTTCTGCCTGGCAAATTTTATTTAATATTTTATTATTTTAAGCTTTTGTGATCTTTTTGATATTTTTCTGTGGCTAAAATTGTACTAATGAAGATTGTTCCTGTAATTATTATATCATTTCAGAAAATATGTGTGAGATTGCACTGGGTTTACTTATTTTTCCACATTTTAGCTTTCGGTTTTAAGAGAAATGTATCATATAGTAAAAGTACATTTGAGAAATATATAGCAGATATAAAAGAGATGATTATGAGAAAGCTCTACATCAAAAAATGTCCGGATAACTTATTTTCTATGCCTAAATCTCTAATGAGCCTTCACTTAGCTTTAATATTAAAAAATCTTTCATTAACAATTTTCTCATTCTCAGTTCATCCATTCCATAAAAGTAAGTAGTTTCAGCTATATTTTATACTTTAAGCAAAGAGAAAATATTAACTGCATGCTAAAAAACCTCAACTTGAGAAATGCATTTCATCACAAAGTGTTACATAGAATATGAGCGTTTAGATGACTAGAGGTTCAGTACAATTTACTGATCATAAGATAGGTCTGTCAAAATGTCTAACGCAATCGTTATTCACATAACAAAAGAATTTTCAACATAGAGAATGGTAAAATGTGTTCTCATATGTGCTGGTTAGATATGATGTGGACTTGGAATTTAACATTATACTCGATATTTTGAAATGAATATTGACTAATATTCTATTTCCGATTTCTATATTTGAAGTTACATTTTATTTTATTGCTCTGATCTAGAAATTTCCATCCTAGTGCCATATTTATGCATGAAGAAAGAAGAAGTTAGGATTTAAGAATTAATGTTTGATTCAATATAGGAAAA
The DNA here is from genome assembly GCF_907164565.1 of Psammomys obesus. NCBI lineage: Eukaryota > Metazoa > Chordata > Mammalia > Rodentia > Muridae > Psammomys > Psammomys obesus. The sequence goes on along the minus strand of NW_026596057.1, from coordinate 24,879,253 downwards.
AATTAACAAAAAAGAAAAAAAACACTTCATAATTATATTAAATGAATGGAATACCCTTGTGCTCCTGTCTGCATCCTGATTATCAGTTTAGATTGTTTATTGTGATATCAGAAGATAAAATGATTATGTGCACAGTTAATGAATGGGTAAAAAAAAAATGACCACTCTTGTGTATCATTTTAATTGAAAATTGATTTTTTATTTGTTTATTACAATTTATCCATTTTGTATCCTGCTGTAGCACCCTCCCTTTACTCCTCTCAGTCCTACCCATCCACCCTCTTCCCAGCTCAGATGTAGCTCATAGACTCAGTCTCCAAGTGGGACTCCTAGTAAGGGGAGCAGGGTGTTCTTTGGCTTGAACTCAGTGACAGGTGCTCTGATCACCTCCCCCTGGGTGGGTGGGGTGCAGCCTTGCCAGGCTACAGAGGATAATGCAACCAGTCCTGATGAGAATTGATAGACTAGAGTCAAATAGAAGGGAAGGAAGACCTCTCCTATCAGTGGACTAGGGGAGGGGCATACGGAAAGAAGAGGTAGGAAAAGTGGGATTGGGATGGGATGAGGGAAGGTGGTTACAGCTGGGATTCAAAGTGAATAAGTGTGCAGAAAATCATACTCCAACCAAGGACTATTCGTGGAGATGACCTGGAACCCCTGCACAGGTGAAGCCCATGGCAGTTCAGTGTCCAAGTGGGTTACATAGTAATGGGAAGAGGGACTGCCTCTGACATAATCTGATTGGCCTGCTCTTTGATCACCTCCCCCTGAGGGGGGAGCAGCCTTACCAGGCCACAGTAGAGGACAATGCAGCCACTTTTGATGAGAACTGATAGACTAAGATCAGAAAGAAGAGGAGAACCTTCCCTATCAGTGGACTTGGGGAGTGGCATGCATGCAGAAAGGGGAGGGAGGATGGGATCGGGAGGGGAGGAGGGAGGGACTTATGGGGGGATACAAAATGAATAAAGTATAATTAATAAAAAATTAAAAAAGAAAAGACTACAAAAAATTATAATAAAAAACTGTCAAAAAGACCATAATACTTAAAATAATGAAAGTTATTAAAAACAATAAAAAATAAATTTAGATGAATAGAACCTCAACCAGTCATAAAATACTTCAGTATAAAATATGGTGTTTTGAATATCATATGATAAAAAATTCATACACACCTATATTCATAATACTTGTTTCTCCAATTTCTTTTGATTTTGGCTGACTAGCATGCTGCACTAATGGAGTTATGGGATAATATTATGAAAGTTAAAGTCTGAATGAAAACATCTGTACACCCTGTTTCCTGTTTCGTTAGCATGTGAAGAGGGGAGACTTACAGCTATGCAGTCCCATTCTCATGAACAAGTTTCACCTTTGCCTTGAACTATACATCTTCAAACTAAGAACCCAAGTCAGCCAGTACTCTTTTAGATTGTGTCTCGTGAGATGTTTGGTCACATGGCAAGTAACTAGCACAGACTCTTGGTACCAAATCTGGAGCCGTTGTTGCAATAAGCTCAGTCACATGGTTTAGACTTTTATAATTTGCTGTGGGAGAGAAGTTTGTAGCCCTGGGCTAGGGAGCCTCAGATTCTCATCATCAGAATTTAGTGAGCATACTAAAGGGAGTATAAAAGAGCCAATGCTGATAGAAATGCACACAGTAGAGGCTGAGCCCTTAAAGTTTCAGAGAATAAAGACATTGTCAGGGTGGGATACCATACATTGGTATTGTATTCTGGCAAACAATATGACTCAATCTTTAGGGCCCAGGCCCTAAAGAGTTGAGTTACATTGAAAAAGTAATCACTAAACTTTATGTTAGAGAAAACTTCAAGATAGCATAAGATTTAGATTGTGGCAGCGTTAGTATCACTGCTCAGAGATTTATGTGCCAGCAGAAAAAAATGCTTAGTTTGATGAGAGAAGGAAGGAGTAGGGTTAACCTATAGACAAGACCTGTGCTTGCAAAGTCAAAAAAAACAGGTAAAGAGATCAATACCGTTTTTACAGCATCTAGACTAGGATAATGGGAGAGGTCTTGGAGTGCTCCAAGGTGTACCAGGGTATATTCATTTCCATGGAGGTTATTGCCAGCAAAGGTAAGATTTTGAGCGTAACTCATCCCAAAATGGTTACATTGGGAAGCATTTTTCCAAGATAAGCTAAGAAGAAACATAAAGGCCATTGCCTCTGCCCTCCCAGGATTCCAGGCACAAGCTTACAGAATAATCTGTACCACTACATACTGTTGGGCCTTGAGGCATGACGTCTGCATCAGTGAATGAGCCAAGTAGGCTTGCAGAAAAGTTCTAAACATCATGGAAGAGAAAAAGTATATACCAGGGTTGGGTTAGACATTTGCACCTGAACATGAAACTGTAAAAGTTGACGCAATTTTTAAGTGGCCATCTTAAGATAGTGAACATGTAAGAAACGTGGGTGTTAATTTAGAAACGCTGAAAACAGGAGCAGCTAATTCAAGAAGAGGCCATAATTTCCATACGTAACAGAGAAGGATGGAGATACAGTTTTCTGAGGGCTGGATGTGCCATCACAAGTCCCAGATACAGAATGTGGAGTTTCTTGGTTTACTGTTTGCTCTGATGAATTTTGGCTTGGTGTTTCCTTGTTTTTTTTTTTTTTTTCAAATTCCTTCCATTTAAATAGAATGTTTGTCCTCTGTCAATTTATGTGGAATGTGTATAATTGGCTTTTGATTTTTGCAGGAAGTCACAGTTAAGATATTGCTTTGAGTCTCAGAGGATATGTCATACTTTCTAATAGTGTTGGAACTTGAATCTATGTGGAATTTTAAATTGGACCAGTTATGTTTTGTCCCACAAGATACCTATGAATCTATGGGGTCCAATAGTGAATGTATGATTTTTACATTGATCCCACAAACTCCTGTCTTTAAATACTTGGACTTCAGTTGGTGACGCTGTGTTTGAAGCTGTGGATCTTTGTTTGTATGGGGAGGATCTAGCTAGAGCAAATTTGTCACTGGCAAATAGGCCACCATGAGTTTTAAAGGCTGTCTCTGATTTCTACCTCATTTCATGGCTCCTAGAGACTTGTTCAAGAAACCTATAACTCATGATTCCACATCCAGGAGCTAGTTATACTGCTGTTTTTTATAGCATGAACTATTTTGTAAAACCACAAAGCAATGTAAATCATTTTTTCTCTCAGGGAAAAAAATTACATCACTAGTTACTGGAAATATTTTGAAAGGATTAGGAGATATGGCCTTGTTTAAGAAGGAGGTGGGTAACTATGTATGGGTTTAAATGTTTTTAAAGCTCATACCATGCTTAATCTGTCTCTGTACCCTTCTCTGTTCTCTCTTCCTCCTCTCTCATTCTCCCTCTCATTCTCTCTCCCTCTTCTTCCCCACCCCCTTTCTCTGCCTGTTGCCTGCAGATCAGGATGTAAAGCTCTCAGCTTCTACTTCAGCACCATACATGACTGTGTGCCACTATTATGCCAGTCATAATGATAATTAACACATAAAATTGTAAGCAAGCCAACAATTTCATGTTTTCTTTTGTAAGAATTGTCTTGTCAAGTTGCACTTTCATAGCAACAGAACAATAACTGAGAAAGTATTGATAAGTGGAGTACAGTGAGATAGCTTAGCAGGTAAAAATGCTTGCCACTTGTGATAAGCTGAGTTTCATCTCTAGAGTTGACATGCTTAAAGGATTGAAAGTGAGAACCCACTTACACATGTTGTCCTCTGACCACAGGAAACCATGGCATGTTCATGTCCAAACACAGACAGATTTATAAGTATATAAATAATATTAAAATATTTATACAGAGAGGAGCAGTATATAATAATAATAATAATAATAATAACAACAACAATACTCAATGATGTCCAGTAGGGTTTAATAAAATGTAAAACAAACAAAAAAATCCCCAAGCATTGAATTTCTCTGTATTCTCTCTAGTATACAGTGTTCTGAATACTAAATGAGGAAGGTATGCGTTATTGTCATCTCTAGGGAAATTGTTTAACTTTGCTTATGAGATATGTTGGTATTTCCTATTTTTTGTTTCTGTATTTCAACATTCACAATAAAATATAATTGGATTTTACTCCCTGGAGCAGAAAGGAAGCCCAGTTTAGTAATTTTTTCATTTACACTAAACTTTTTAAAAATCTTATTTAAAAAAATGAAACCTCTAGAAAAAAAAATCTAAAAAATATAAAAAAAAAAGTTTACAAAGTGAAGCCTCAAAAAGATGTATCTACATTTTTCAAAGGTAGCAAAGCTTAATAATTATAATTATCTTCCATCAAAGAATAGTAATGAAGGGGTGAGATGGAATAATTTTGTCACATGATTGAGAAAAATTTCTCAGCAATATTAGAAAAGAGAACTAATAACTGAAACTTCATTCACATTATTACCAACAAAAAAAACTGTAATATCACAAATATTGGGAATCAATAATTTTTATAATAGCAATTATAAAGAGCATTAAAACTTTGTAATGCAAATTAACAGGACTGAGTAACTTTATTCCATTTAGCAAGATTGTATGAATGTCTAGCTTTGCCCAAGGAACCAATCTTGCCAATAGGGATAAAGTGACAAATAAGATTACTAGCAAATTTGATGCAACATACACCTTACTTTCAGACATCTGTAACTACTCACTTTATATCTATACTAGAATATTTAATATTTTAATATGTATTTTGTTTTATTTCTTAGTATTAAGATTTACCTTGTTTCATTGTATGTGTATGAATTGTTATTGCATATTTGTCTGTGTATCACACAGATGCCAGGTTGCCTAGAACTGGAGTTACAAATAGTTGTGAGCTGCTGTAAGAGGGGAAATGGGACCCACGTCTTTTTGAAGACATGCCAGTATTCTTTATTGCTGAGGACCCTCTCTAGCCCTATAATAGATCCATAATTTTTAGCCACATTTTTTTTCTCCCTCCAAACCATATGTTAAAATTCACAATTGCTCAAGCCTCAAAATAAGTCAAAGTTTAGGCTAATAAACCCTTTTTCTTTATTCCAAGACAATGTCTTTAAAATTGTGCACTTTAACACTTTCAGTGCCACTTTGTTAATTTGCAAAAGTATCCTGGAATGTAAAAGTTGAATCCACAGCTTTAAATAAAGCAGTTGCCTCAGTCACCTCACGGCTTCTGTTTTGGCTCTACTACAACTCCTTCCCTGATGAGCACTCAAGGCTCTCTTTTTACATTATTATTATCATTATTATTATTATTGTTATTATTATTATTATTATTATTATTATTATTATTATTATTAAAGTATTCACTTTGTATCCCTCTCCCTTATCTTTTTCTGGTCTTACCCTCCTTCCTTCTCTCTCACCATGTCCCTCCACTAGTCCACTTACACTGGAGGTCCTCCAGTTTTGCTCTCTGACCCTAGCCTATCAGTTCCCATCAAGACTATCTGGATCCTTTTTCTTTGTGACCTAGTAAGGTCACCTCACCAGGGGGAAGGTGATCAAAGACCAGGCAACTGAGCTCCTGTCAGGGACAGCCCCTGTTCCTCTTGCTAGGGAACCCACATGGAGACTGAGCTGCCCATGAGCTACATCTGAGCAGGGGGTCTAGGTCCTCTTCATTCATGGTCCTTGGTTGATTCATCAGTCTCTGCAGGCTCCCCTAGGCCCCAAAATTTTGGCTCTGTTGGTCTCCTTGTTGAGCTTCTGTCCCCTCCAAGTCTTTCTATCTCCCCCTTCGTCTGTAAGATTCCCTGTACTCTGTACAAATTTTGACTATGAGTCTCAGCATCTGCTTTGATACCTTGCTGGGTAGAGTGTTTCAGAGACCCTCTGAGCAAGGCTCCTGTTCAAGGCTGTCTTTCAAGAATGTTGGTACATTTTTCACATTCCTGCTTAAATCCACTTACTGATGTCACCTGACTGAACATGCTTCTTCAGGAATGAACTGTCAGACCTCCAGTGTGCTCTGTTCTGTTCAATTTTGTCTTTGTTTTATCCTCAGTAGAAAATAACTACTAGAAAATAACTTACTAGGGAATCCCCATTTGTATTCACTAGTTTACATCATTTATATTGTTGAGGCCTCTAGTTACATTCACTTCATATAACATTTTCTATAATAGTCAAGCATCTATTACTCAGTTTGCTCTCCCACAGTTCCTTATACACCAGTTAATCTCTATCACAATCCCCTATTTAATTTCTCTCTGTAGTAATCACTACTCTTTGAATATATTTAAATCTTAGTGACCTATTTAAACTTTTCCCTCTCATCTGAGTGAAGGATAAGCCCACAAAGAGCCATGGCTTTGATATATTCCTCATAATTTTCCATTCTGTATAGAAAAATAGTGTTTATTATAGTGTTGGCTCTCAATAGATTAATAATAAATATACATGAAAAACTCAAAAGATGGGAAGGTTTAGTACATGATTTAGTACAAATGATTTAGTACAATCATTTTTTTTCTCAAAAAAATACATTAATGGGACATTATACCCTAAATAATAGTTTTGATAATATTAAACACAAGGCAAGATGCAAATACCAATAGAAACAGCCTAGTAATACTTACTAACACACACATATTATACAAACTATATTAGACATTGATATTATTATGGAGAAGTAAATGAAAGTAGAAAGTGAGGAGTGGTAATATAGAACAGAAATTCTATATAACGTGGTCTGAGAGTTTGTAAGAAAGAAACATTTGATCCAGAATTGAAAAAGTGAATGAACTGACTTATACTCTTAATATATATGAGAAAGAAAAATGACGCAGGTCTGAGTCTTGAAATATTTGATGAATATTTGGGGAAGAATAAAACAACATAAGAAATACTGAAAGCACAAGCAAAGAGACGGAAGTGAATGAAATAAATATTTTATCTTTTTAAAATGTTAACATATACTATTATTTTAAAACCTTTTAGTTAAATTTGTGCTGGCCACACATGGTTGTATGGTCATTCACTGGGGAGTAAGCAAGATGCTGGTGAACACACTTTCAGCAAAAGGACTTTTCTTCCACCAACAGCTATTACCTGTTAATATCTACTCCAGTGGGTACAGTGTTTCACAGATACTCATCAATCCTAGGATTTTTGCTGCTTGAAATTATGCAAAACTCATGCAGATCACCACAACCTGTGAGATGTGGTGAGGACATTTTGCAGCATTCCTCCCATGTTTTAAATCTTGCTTCTCCGCCCCCCCCCCCGCCTCTTCTGAAGTGGTTCCTGCAGCATAGGAGAAGTCCATTTGTTCAACTTGTCCACTTATAGCTTGTCATTCATGAGTGACTATTTTCAGTACTTTGAAGAGTTATGGACCTCAGAATTATCCTCCACTCCCTGTAAAGGAAACTTCTCTGACCAAGGCTGAGAATGGTACAGATCTATGTACACAAACATAAATACTAGGAAGGCAGTTTCACAATTTTGCAAAATAACAAGAGAAGGTCCTATCCCTATGTTCACTGAGCACAATGTCAGAAATGCAACCTGTCCTGTGTAACAGGTCTCAAATAAAACAAGAAAGTAATTGATTACCTTAATAAACAGTCTTCCTTGCATGGCACCAGTGAGCACAGCTTTCCTGACCAGTCAGTATAGAGCACTTAGTATACAGTGCTGGGAAAGACTGCTGTTGTCATGAGATATGACCAGAAATTTTGCTCTGAACAGTGTTCCATTCTAAAACACAAAGTGAGAAATCAATGGGTTAATGCAGGTCATAAATCAAGTTTAAGGAAAAATAGTTTTTGAGCATTATATGAAGATAAACATATTTTTTGCTTGGTTCTCCTAAAAAACAACAGCAACAAAAACAAAACCTGTGCATTCATAGCTTTCCAGCTAAGAATACAAATGGAGACGAGGCATGTTGTTCTTGACTAGGTAATATTCTACCCTTAATTTGAAATGTGTTTCTTGGAAGAACAGCCTTTAAGTGGTATAGCTTCATCCTCGGACCACAGAAAAGGGAAATTTTGCAGTCAGTCAGATTGGTGAATCAACTGCAGTGAGCAATGTATAAGTACCCAAGTGTTTTTTGCGTCTTGTTGTCTAAAAGTGTAGTCACATCTGTACTATCTACTGCAAACAATTAGAAAAAAATCAAGATTTATAGTTTAAATGCTTCCCAAATATGGCTATAAATTAAATATACTCATTTTACATAAACAAAATTCATATATTAATCTGCTGTTATAATTAATTAACTGAAAATTCTAGATCTTTAATCACCCTATTCAACACCAAAAAATAAAAATAAAAACCCACACAAGTGTGACAGTATCACATGGCAGTTAAGAGCTCAGGCCGTAGAGACAAAGAGAGAAGGTTTGACATCTCAGCATTTCCTAGCTTCCTCTGGGGTTTATCTGACCTTCTGTAGTTACTTCTAAAGGTTAAGAGACCCTCCTTTTGAGGACGATTCTGATGAAAAGCAAAGCGACAATCTAAACACCTGAAGCCAAACACTCTTTAGTGCTACATGAGTATTTGTTAAAATATTTTTGTGTCAAATCTGTCCTGTCTTTCAATATAATCCAGGTTGCCCCCAAGAAAAAGGGTTCTAGTTTGAACGCTTTGCTTTGTTTTTGTAAAATTTGCTATTTCTATTCTCCATTGATATTATTTTTTAATGGTAAGGACTAAAATTTAGGCAAATGATTTGCGTGGTGATTAAAAAGATCTAAGGACAAACATATCTTAAAATCTCTAATTCTGGAACACGAAGAACATTTGTAAGATATTTTTATCTTTGCATTGGCTATTACATACATATTTTGTTTTAAATGTCATATGTTTGATGGTATATAAATGAGAAAGCAAACCAGTAAAAGTTAATTTATATACTAGCTTGAAGACTTTACAACTCCAGTGAACAGTATAAGATTTTTAGTACACTGGGGTTTTAAATGGGTCAAAAATATGATAATATGAATTTCAGAGGCTCATGACATTATGTTTTTGTGTTCATGTTGTTCAAATCATTGTGCATGACAACTTTTAAGGGCAGCATTAAACTAGGTTATGAATTATTGACAAGCTTTTACAAGAGAGTTATGCACTTTAATTTCCATCAATTGTGTATCATGTTGCTGGGAGATTCAGAACTCTGAACGCTTGCCAGACTAAGGAAGTAGAAGTCTGTATATGCTTTCATCTGATATAAAAGCCATCGTATCAGTAGAAATGATCTGAAATGCTTTAATAAATATTCTTCTATAACTTAATGCATGATTTGATTTTGCGGTACAAACAGCTATTTTTACGTAATTCACTTCATGCAGAGACTGTATAGGTATGTGTATACGTATGTGCATAATTTGAACCATTCTATAGCCTAAGTTAAGATATGTTTATGAACCAATTCATGTATGTAATTTTATAGTTAGAAGGGTATCATTTACATGGTAATAGCTAATAAGTTAATCATTTATTACCCACTGAAATATATATATATATACTGATGAAGCATTTATTTTTGCAACATTAATTCAATGTAATTAATTCAATGTAAAGGCTATGTAAATCTAGCAGTGAAGAAATGAAGACAAGGAAATTGCACATGCTCAGTTCAGATGCATTTCATCTTCATTCTCTCCACCCCAGTTCAGGGCCTTCCTTTCCCTGCTGTGCCTCTCTGCAACAGGAATTCTTCCTCTGCCTTCTGTATCTCATGTGCACTGTAAGCTTCCCCACACACTCCCCTCTTCCAGAGTCTCTTTCTAGTGTCTTAGTCCAACTTGCATACTGTATTGAACATTAGGAACCAGAAGCTGCATGTGAGAAAAAAAATTCAATATCTCTCTGAAGACACTATGTGTTTATGTACACTGAAGACAGGAGAAATTGGAGTTGAACTTTATTTTTATCTCTCTTCCACACTCTTCATTGCTTATCTAACCTTATGCTTACATTAAAGCCAACTCTCTCCTCTTCCTCTCCTCTCTTTCTGTGTCTCTGTGTGTGTGTTTGTGCATCCACATGTGAAGAGGAGGTAAGAAACACCATGTGTTATGGTCAGAATTTAAATGAAATATGAGAAATTGGACTGCATTACTTATATATTCTAAACTTAATTTATGCAAGAACAGTGCATTAAGGCTGATTCTAGATTTCTTTTGAGAAATGAATTTGTGTGGAAAATCATAAAATTTTGTGTTTAATATTCAGTAAATGCACTCATGAGAAAGAAAAAGTCAGGAAGACAAGGAAAGGCAGTGTGGTACAAAGAAATTTAAGTCCTTCCAAACTTTCTGATTTCTGCTTCTCTGTATACATTTGGTAAAAATACTTCTTAAATGAATATGAAAAACTTCACTCCTTTACCTGTGTGTTTCATTTTTATGGCAAAAGAGGGGTTTTCAGGTATGAATTAAAAAAGCTACTTTGATTTAGATTTAATCAAATGGAAGATTACCTAGAGTGGTTCCGACCTATTTAGATGAACCTCCCCAAATGAAGACAGGAAGGTTAGAGAAATCAGAGATTAGCTTATCTGTGCATCTTAAAAACACAGTCTGCCATGTTGTAGAAGGAGAAGTGGCAGTTTGCTTAGGAGCTGAATCTTCAACCTGAATTGTGCTTGAAGTAGAAAAGGATTTAAGTCCTCCAGAAAAGATAAATATATACAACAATCTCTTAATCTTGGTGAACGCTGAGCAGAAGACCCAGTTGTTCCTATCTGGGTGCTTTGAAATACAACCAGGGAGATAATGCATGCAGGGTTTTTTTTTTTCCTTAGCTGCTAATATAAGTAGTATATTTTTAATAACTGTAGTCAAATGATCAGTCATGCTCAGTTAGCCTACTATGACAACTGAAGTCACAATAACTAGGAAATACAGATTTCAAGATTATAGACTGAGAACCAAGGGAGAACCCATCATTTTTGCAGTTCTGCATCTTACTGTTTCTTCTTTGGATTATTTAAAGCATATGTTACAACTTTTAAGCCTTGTATCTAAATACTGTTGGACCCTTATTTTACCATAATTTTATGCATAAATTACTGCTACAAAATGAGTTCTTCCAAAAGTGAAATTTTGAAAAATTATGTTAATTATAGATTTTAAAAACGTTAACTTTCAGAAAGTTAGAAAATACAACAAATGTGTGGATTTGAGGGCTCGTAGGAAGTGTTTTCTTTTAATTTTGTTTTTTATATTAATTACAGTTTATTAACACTGTGTCCCAGCTATAGCCTCTTCCTACATTCTCTCCCAATTCCACCCTCCCTCCCTCATTTCCTCCCATGCTTCTCTCCAAGTCCACTGAGAGGGGAGGTCCTTCTCCCCTTCCCTCTGACTTTAGCCTATCAGGTCTCCTCAGGACTGATTGCATTGTCTTCCTCTGTGGCCTGGTAAGGCTGCTCCCCCCCTCAGGGGTAAATGATCAAAGACAGTCCCTGTTCCCCTTACTAAGGTATCTACTTGGAGACTGAGCTGCCATGGGCTACATCTGGGCAGGGGTTCTAGGTTTCTCCTTGCAGGGTCCTTGGTTGGAGTATCAGTCTCAGAAAAGACCCCTCAGCTCAGATACCTTGCTGTTCTCCTTGTGAAGTGTAGGAATGTTTTAATAGTATTGATTGTTTCAGTCACTGACCACAAGATAACTTTGAGTTCTTTTTCTATATGTGTGAATGTGTGAATTCCTTGTTATTTTCATATACAAATATTATATAGCTTCTTTGTCCTGATATTTCCCACATTTTTTAATTTATTGTTAATTCCTGCACAATTTGGAAATGGGATCTTATTATTGACTAAATACTTAGATAATTTGTTCAGTTACTCAGTTTATTACAGTCTGTCCCAAACACTTTTTTTTTTCTTAGCCTAGGACTTCCCTAGAAACATTTGATCAATACCTACAGTGATAATAAGGTGGTAATTTCCAAACATCATATTTTTTTCTGTAACATTCTTGTGATGCCAGAGGTTATTTCTTCCTTTCAGAAAACAATTCCTTTACCTTTTTTAAACCAAGTTCATGCCTCTGTATTTCTCTTACCTAATCTTTTCTACAATCCTTTTAGCAGGCTCCTAGTCACTCTACAGACTCAATAATGTGACATTAACTTCAATGAGCTTGTTCTTATGGTGAATGCATATATTCTTTTAAATCTAAATTTATTATTTGCTACACTTGCCCCATACTATTTTAATGAGATTTGACAAAGGGCCAGAGGTCTTCTCTGAAATCTATTTGTGTAGACATAAATGTCCCTTTATCATCACTGTTTAAGTATGAAATGGACATATGAAACTTAACGTATGCAAGTGTTACAACCAGACTTTTGTATCACATTTTATATCCCTATGCAATGTGGTTCTGGGTGTTAAACGGAACCTGATCTGCTTGGATTTAACCGAAATTCACTAGGAGAGGGGCATAAGGAGAGAAGAGGGAGAGAGCATGGGATTGGGAGGAGACAAGGGAGGGGGCCACATCCAGGATACAAAGTGAATAAATTGCCAATAATAATAATAATAATAATAATAATAATAAACAATAATAATAATAATAATAATAAAGAATTAAAAAAATCTCTTAGACCAGTGTAACCACAGAAATCAACAAACAAATGACAACAAGGAAAAACACACATACATGACTTTGTGGAGAGCACACACTCATACCCTGCATCTGTACCACTGTACTGCGATAAGCATTGCTGTCCTTCTCCATTATTTTCAGTAAATTTAAGGTAAAAAAAAAATTAAATTTAGCAGGGAATCTTGATTTATACCAACATATCACCTGATGTTAATACATATATATTCACATGTATATGTGTGCATATGTATAATGTTTCTATATTTTCAATGTTATTCTTTTTGAGCACAACTTCGAGCACATTTTTTACCTTATTTTGGTGATTGTTTGTTCCTCAATGTAGCAATACTGTCTAACTCAAGCTAGCTTATGCCTCTTGGACCTTGTGCTTCGGCTTCCCAAAAGCACCATTCCATTTCAATAAACTATTTGTCTATTTTTTTCTACCATCTCACATTTCTGTTATATGCTCAGTCAGAATCACAATGATCTTATTTGAATCTAATCAAAACTTGTTACTTCTGCTACCATGACTTCCTGTCTCATTCACAGGCAAAGTCAAGGCCCCCTTCTGATGGAGTGCTTGAGCAGACTGAGTCTTTCCAAGTCTTGCCATCTTTCTGTAGACTGCCTTTACAACCCTTCACCATGTGCTCTCCTTTCCCCACAGACTCTATATTTTCATGTCTTAACCTTCCATGTAATTGAAGGAAAATAGAGACACAAGAGAGATGAGTGAACAGAGGGCAAAGAGAAGATCCTGATCTGATTAAAGTGTATCCTTAACAGAAGAAGATGCAAAGAGAATTCTCTCTTCAGCATATGAAGTTTCTATGGGATGGAAAGGTGTCCTTTAACAGAAACTGATTATCCCTGTATTTTGATCTTGTACATACATTTTCTAGATCTATAAGATAATTATTTTTGTGGTTTAAGTCATTGAGCTTGGAGGATGTGTTGTGGCAGTATGAAAGGACTAATACTTCAATCTATGTAAAGATTTCATTCCTTAGGCTGACTCTCAAATGTACCCTTTTATTCTACAACTTTCACCAAAATTTACCACATTTTTTAGTGTTTGCCTATCCTGTACAATAGAATATGAATATTACACAAAGAATATACAATTATTAAATGTATAGGCTCAAGTAGCAGCTCCTCCTTATCTTGAGTAACTGTATAAGGCTCATGGCACATTGAGTGGTATGCTTTTTTAAGTCCACGGCTTCTGGAATTTCTCAAGTGAAATAGTAGTGGAACTACTGACGACAAATAGCTAAAACCATAGCAGGTAAAAACTGTGTAAAGAAGGGTAATTATACATGAAGCAAATACAGTATATCCTTTAATTACCTGACAGATTGCAAAGTTTGTCAGGTAAAATTCTAAAAAGCACCGAGGCTTAGAGGCAGCAATTATACAGAGAACTCTATCATCAGAAACACAGTTGTTTTGAGTTTATGAACTTTGACTTATTATCAGAAGTCAGTCATGAGCTAAATTATATGAGCTTGTAATTGCCCAGGCTTCTTCCTTGAAATCATAGTTTCTTCAAAGGTTCTGTCATCATGACAAGCTTTCTATCAATGGTATAATGTCTAATGACATGAAATGGGAATGGGTTATGATTATCTGTACTGTATTTCTTAATAGTGTGATGTAATTTGGGTTATCAGAAATATAAAAGTATGATTTAGTTGCCTTCATTTACTGCTTATCAGTGCAGAGGCAAGAAATTATAAATTCATAGCAGATTTCCTGGAGACACTGATATAAATGAATTATTTCCTATTTATTTTTGGCCTAGAGATTCCACAGAAATTAGTTTTTAGCGAAACTGCATTCCTATAATGTGAATCCTTAAACCTCTAAAGCAGAAACTGGAAACATTTTCCCAAGTTTTATAGTATTTTGACTCCTAGTAGATAACCTATATATAAGAAATGTTTCTTTATCTAAGTTCCAAAATATAAAACAGAGAGCAATACAGAATGGATAAGATCTGTTCAGGATCTCTCCTGGAGAGATCTTTCATTCAGTGGCAGTTTCCTTAAACTGAAGTGACATGGAGGTAGGTGCTCCATGGCGTTGTCAGTGGTGTCACTAAGGCCCAGTACTGAAAAACACATGATCCTGGTGACAAAACCTGGATTTCCAGATTACTAGTACTATTAACTTATCTAATAATACTTAAGATAGTGCATTCTTTTTTTTTTTTCTTTTGAACTCTATTTTTTTAAATTTATTTTAATCACAGGTCATTCACTTGTATCCACTTGTAGCCCCTCCCTCTTTCCCTTCCAATCCTACCCTCCCTCCCTCATCTCCTCCCTGCCCCATTCCAAGTTAGCTGATAGGGGAGGTTCTCCTCCCCTTCTATCTGACCCTAGCCTATCAAGTTTCTTTAGGACTGGCTGCAATGTCCTTATCTGTGGCCTAGCAAGGCTGCTCCTCCTGGGGGGTGAGTGGGGGAGATCAATGAGCCAGGGACTGAGTTCATGTCAGAAATAATCCTTGTCCCCCTAACTAGGGAACCCACTTGGATACTGAGCTATCATGGGCTACATCCGAGCAGGGGTTTTAGGTTATATCCATGCACGGTCCTTGTTGGAGAAACAGTCTCATAGAATATAGTGTATTCTAATTCAGAATAAAGCTCTATTGTTTCGAAGTTGAGTGTGTTTTACTGATGAAAAGGTATGTGTAAACGTTTTTTATATATACCATTATAGTTTCACATGCAATCATTATTTACATAAAATTACGTTGTGGAAACAATTGCCTTTTTAAAAATTTATTTATTTATTTATTCACTTTACACCCCAATCTTAGCCCTCTCCCTCTTCTCCTCCCTCTTCCACCCCTTTTCCCTGTTCCCGATATCCCATTTCCCTCTCCAGCAGAAAAGGCAAGCCCCTTCTCCCAAACTTACCCATCTAAGCACATCAAGTAGTGTCAGGAATGAGAACATCTCTACCTTGGTGGCCTGACGTGGTAGCTCTGCCAGGGGGAAATAATCGAAAAGCATGCAAGAGTGTCCTTGTCGGAGATAGCATCTGCTCCTCTTGCTAGGTAACACACATGAAGAACAAGCTGCCCATTTTGTACATATGTGTAGGGGATCTAGGCCCACTCAGTATGCTGTCATTGGTTGGTGTTTCAGTCTCCACAAGCCCCCCTGGGCCCAGGGTAATTGACTCTGTTAATTGGATCAGATTAATTGGATCTTTTTGTAGAGCTCCTGTTCCCTTTGTGTCCTTCTATCTCCTTCTCACTCTTTCCCAAGGTTACCTGTGTTCTGAACAATGTTTCAGCATCTGTTTCTACTGTTGGGTGGAACATCTCAAAAGAGAGCTATGCTAGGTTTCTGTCTACAAGCATAGCCAAATATCTTTAATAGTTTTATGGGCTGACTCTCTCCCGTGGTGTGGCCAGACATTGGTTGGACATTCCCTCAATCTCTGTTCTACCTTTATCCCTGCACATCTTGTATGAAGGGTACATTTTGGGTGAAAGATTTTGTAAGTGGTTTGGTGTTTCCTTCCTTCTACTTGGAGTCCTGACTGGTTTATGATAGCCTGTTCAGTCTCCAGGTCCCCTGCTAATATGGGTCTCATTTGAGTCACCCCCATATCCACCCAGAAGCCTACCCTGTCATAAGTCTCCAGACTGTCTCCGAGATGTCTCCAGGTAGGACTTTCTCTTCTTTCTGCATGCACTCTGTCCTCCTCACCTTGCCCCCACCTCCCTGCTCTCCCCACATTCCCATCCTCATTTTCCTCAGCATTCCTTTTTCCATACTGCTGTCTCCAAGTGTGTCCTCTGCCTTTTCTATTTCTCCATATCAGTGAGATTCATGTATCCTCCCTCAGGCCCTTCTTGTTGTATGGTTATCCTACATGGCTAAATCTGCTTTTAAGTATAAGTGAGTACACACCATGTGTGTCTCTTTGGGTCTGGGTTACATCAATTGGATGATCTTTTCTAGTTCCATCCATTTGCCTGCAAATTTCTTGAGTTCCTTGTTTTTAATAGCTGAGTAGTAATCCATTGTGTAAATGTACCAGTTTCTTTATTGATTCCTTGGTTGAGGGACATCTGGATTGTAACATAGTTGAGCAAACATACTCATCTAGAGCATCTTTTGGGAGTATATCTCAGGAGTGTGATATCTGGATCTTAAAGTAGAGCTATTCTCAATTTTCTGAGAAAACTCTAGATTGATCTCTAAAGGGGTTGCACAAGTTTACACATCCACCAATAATGGAAGAATGTTTCCCTTTCTCTACATCCTTTTCAGCATGTGCTGTCACTTGAGTTTTTTATCTTAAGCATTCTGATGGGTGTAAGATGGAATCTCAGAGTCATTTTGATTTGCATTTTTCTGATGACTAATAACATCGAACATTTCTTTAAGTGCTCCTTGGCCATTTGAGATTCCTCTGTTGGGAATTCTCTGTTTAGCTCTGTACCGCATTTTCTAAAATTGGATTATTTGGTTTTTTGGTGTTTAATTTCAGGCTTTGACTCTGGAATAAACTGCCTCCAGTACATTACATTGTATATTCTTCTATACAAAGACCTGTATTATTTGTAAGTTAGAAGATAGGGCTGAAATAGTTTTACTATCACATGTTTTCAAGGCATTCCAGAATGGCCATACCTGTAACACTAGCATGCTATTGGCTGGAGCAGAAAGATCACACTTTAAAGTCAGCTTGGGGCATATGTTGAGATCCTTTTTCAAAAACAGAAAAAAAAAAGTATAAGTCTTAAAAATGTGTGTGTCTTCTACATTCTTTAGCAGGAGACAAAGTTTCCTTATTTTTTGCTTTTAACATTATTTTTACATTTCCATTATTATATACATTCATCTGGGAAGAGGGCATGCAGCATTTAAAGTTGACTTGTCATACAAGTGGATCCAGCAAGCGCAAGGAGAAGTTAAAATAAACTGTGATAAACTAAAGCCACATACAGGAAATTTATCATCTCCTAGCAGTCTCCTTGCCCAGGCTGATAAATGGCATTGTTTTTGCATTGGAGGCCCTTTTCAAAATGATAAACTTTTTGAAACGAACCCAATTCCATGATGAAGAGATTTGGGCAGGAATGAGAAACAGTTGCCTAGTTAGAGTGTTGTATTGCACTGTTTGATGAATGAAAAGCAACTCTGCTGTGGCAGGGTGCCAGGAAGTAGAAGCATAAATGCTCTTGGCTGAAGCAAAGTGTAGTTGATCTGACATCCTGAGAATACTGTGTTCCAATATTGCAAACAGACCTCAGGAAACCACAGCAAAGCTGCAGATTTGTTTGTTTTTTTTATTTGCAAGAGCACTTATCCTATAGTGATGCCATTTGGAATAACTTCCCGGAAAAGCAATCAGCAGATGCTGCGGTAAAATAAAGAAGGACTGGAAGGTTAACACCTTCATTTCCTGCCTTCAGTCAGCGGACTTCTCCGAGACTAACTGCATCAATCTGACATGATGGAAAGAGGTCCTCAGGAGTTGTAGGACAGATGTGGCAGAACTGCTTGGGATACAAGTTGGGCATGGAGGAGCAATCACTCAACAGAGTAAGCTAGTTTTAAATACATATACCTGCACACCACACACTCTCTAACACATTCTCTCTCTCTGACACATACATACACACATTTCTGCATGTATACACAATCTCTGAAAAAAGTTTCAAATGTCAGAAATATAAGATTTCTTATTTTTGTGAAATTTCATAATCACATACCTCAGTTATTTTCTTGTAGTTTTTTCTCTATGCCTCTCAATCAGACTTGCATTTCTCTGAGAGATTTTGTGTATTAAATTCTACTGTGAGAAATATGTCTGATCAGCTCTTCAGGAGTGACTGTGCATCCCTTGATTCCCTGAAGGCATGCTGTTTAAAGTTAGAAGTGAAAAGAAAATTAACACGTTTTTATTTATTTGGCTACACTTTATTTCTGCATTTTGTTTCTCTCTAGGGTACAAGAATGCAAAATCATTCTCAGTGTCTTTTCCACTAAATAGAAAACTAGTGCTTAACCCTGTGCTTTGTTATAAACAATGCACTAGGAGCCAATCAAAAAAGTATTGACTCCAAAAACCACATGCTATGGACCCTACAGATCCTTTCTGAAAATAGAAACTAAGCCATGAAATTGACATGAAATTCATGGAATATTTAAATAGTACACATCAGCATAAAGTATAGTCTAATGAAAGCTATTACTCCTAGGCATGAAATGATATTTTAAAATAAACAAACAATTTAATAAGAGATTGACTTTTTACAAGGCATAGATTTTCTGAAACTGAACAAATAGAAATGTGTTTCCTGTGGTTTTTAGAGTATTTACTTATTTTCACTTAAAAATAGTAGGTATTAATAAACTGAAATAAATGTGATAATAAATTGCCACAAGGAATAGAATGTAACTACTAACAAAATCAATATTTTAATTGAGAAAGGCATACACCAGAAACAGGTGCAGCACTGAGAGCAGGCATGTATGTAATAATCATTTTAATGAGTGTTTGAATCATTACTCTGTCACAAAAAGCTACTAAAACAATGTAAATTATAAGTTTTTGTATCTTCCCTGGCATTGCTGTATGTATACACTGAATGGATGAACCTGCTTTCATCTAGGTTTATTAGTCTTTTTATTTAGCTACCTAGGTGAATTTAATTATGTGTGAATTTTCAGAATAAACCATTTAAAAAGAAAGACCTAAAGAAAATTAGCATGCTGATACATCTATATTCCCCCATACTATCTTCCTTCACGCTACCCTCCTCGATGCTATCTTCCCCTCATTCTTTCTTTCCCTCATTCTATCCTTCTTCATGCTTTCCTTCCCAGGAGGCACCATTTTCCTCTTTTCCATGGTGTAATCTCATCTATCATGGCCGTTCTGCAACATTTAAAGTATTCAGTGCTTCAGTTCCTTCAAAGTTTATTCTAAAAACCTTCCTCATAAAATTATCCCATCCTTTCATTAAACATGACTTTTGCTCCTTTTCCTCTTTCTCCATCTCCTGACGTGCTATCAGATACTTGGTATACAGTTTACTTCTATTTTTTTTTTCAGTAAGGGAATAGCATATATTATAGATATAAGGTAGATATGTATTTATATATAATTGTTACATTTCAATTATTATAATCACTTATTCTGTTCTGTGCACCTATCTATATATCTACCATCTATATATCTATTATTGTACTGTATGGCAAATGTTGATGATGTATGCCAGACATACTTTTAGGCATTCATGCAATTTTACATAGTCAATATGTGTATATATATGCTTTTGTGTGTGCAGGTGTGTAACTACATGTTGAAGTCATGCATAAGAGTGTGCACATGAATTTGGAAGCCAGAGAGCCACTCTCAAATGCCACCCACCATTGTTTTTGAGACAGAATTTCTTACTGGAAAGAGGAAGTTTACTAGTTGATTATACTGGTGAACAAGTGAGCACCAGGGAGTCATCTGTTTCTTTTTTCCAGCTCTTGGATTACAGGTGCATGCCACAACATGTTTTCTTCTTTTTATTAATATATTTTCAAGGGAGTGAACTTCTGTCCATGGACTTACAAAATAAGCACGTAGAGCTAATCTAGCTTACCTCTTCAATGTGGTATTTTAAATTAGTTATATTGCCCTCTTTTACAGATAAAATCAGGAGACAACAAACAAAAACCAGTTTCTATCTCCCTAAATTTATGTATGTATATGCTATAAAGATATATACATGTGTATGTATTCAAAATGTAGATTCACTTTGTACTCCATTTTGAACAACTACCCTGAAAATGAGCTTTAGAGTATATGATATTTAAGCATCTCTGCTAAACACATTTTCTCTTGAATTTATGCTTGTAACAACCATAGAACTAGAATAGCCTATGACTTTTTATGATTGCTAGTTTGCCTAAATATTCAATTTCATTGTTCAGGACCATATACACTTTCCTGAGAGAACCTTGTTATTTAAACCCTAATATGTGATAATTCTTTAAGTTATCTGATAATATTGTATCACAGTTTCATAGTTAATTAGATTAATCAATTAACATTCAAATATAAGAACAAAATATTGTTGAAAACCGTAAACTAGTACCTACGTACTTAACACAAGGAAGCCAAAAACATTTTTCATTTGTTCTCAGAAATTATTCATGTTTAGTTTTACCTGACTCTTAGAATGTTGGTTGGACTACACCTTGTGAAAATGAGGCCATCATATTCTCATAGGAATTGACATTGCCATTTACTAGGGTTTTCTACTTAAAATGGAGACACTCAACAAGTAATGTTTTCCTATGTTTTAAAAGGAAGGGTGGAATCGGGAGGGGAGGAGGGTGGGGGTTATGGGGGGATACAAAGTGAATAAAATGTAATTAATAAAAAAATAAATAAAGAAAAGAAAAAAAATTGTGTTTTGAAATTAAATGGAATTGAATCATTTCCCCTACTTTTTCTCCATTCAACCCCTCCCAGCCACCTTTGTTCCAACACCTCCCAAGCATTGTGTAAAACTCATAGACCCTCTTTTTCTTTGATTATTTTTGTTATATACATATGTGTTTCTTTTGTTGTAGGTGTATGTATGTATGTGTATGTTCACATATATAAATACAGCCAGATGGACATGTTTTTATTGTTTGTATGTATATGGTTTTGGCTAATTATCATCCCAGCAATCACTAGTTGCCTGTAGTTCTTTGTCTAGGGTTGGGATCCCATGAAAGTGACTTCTTAGTTATGAAACAAAATGGCCTTTTGTTTTTTTGAATACTGACTACTTCTCATTACTATTACATAAGTTCTGACCTACACCCTTAATGCAAACTCTTACTATATAAATATCAAGAGTGAGCTATTTTAGTTTGCTTACCTTATATAATATTTGTATTGACATACGAAAATTCAGTTATTTTAAAGGGGTTAGAAATTGATCTCAACCAAAAAATAGATAATTATAAAGGGTTTTGAGAGCTTTTTTTGTGTATGTGTGTGTTCTATTTTTTTTTAATGTTTCATTGATTCCCAGAATTTGAAAAAATAGATTTCTTGGTTAGTATGGATAGTCATCATAGAGTCAGATGTTTAAATTTAATAGATGTGCATCTATAAAATATACAGGAAATAGGATACAGACACAAACACTACACATACATATATGATAAAATAGCATATATTATCCTATACATTCTTGAAAAAAATTAAATAAATCAGTTGAGAGCTTTTTTTAATGATTACTTATAAACATGAAGAGGAGATCTGACCTATGAAGAAGAGATACTGCCAGGAATAGGAGCAGGAATTAAGAAAAGCTGTGATTTATTCCAATAACATATGTAAAGGGAAAGAGATCAGCTTCCTAATGTCAATTCTTATCTTGTTGAACACGTGGGATAAGAGGGAGAGTAACCACTTAGCCTCCCTGGGTCCTCTTACTTCTGACATAGCAGGAAGCAAAAGATTCCTTAGATTTGACACTCACCTGTGCCTGGAGGTGACGTCTAGGACTATAAAAGTAGAAATACTGACTAAATGTGTAGTAGGTAATATTGATTCCTGCCTTTCAGTAAGGAGTCTTGGTAGTGGTATGAATGGAAGGCTAAGTCTTCCCAGGAATGAAGTTCCTAGTGAACAGAGGTGCTTGGGCTAATGAGTTAGTAATTTTCTACAGATTTGACAAAAATTTCAAAAAGCATCTTAAAAGAGAAATGATTGTTCCTCTCATATTTCCATCATTTTCAGCTGACAGTCAGCTGTTGTCATTGTTCTGAGCCTGAAGGGAACTGAATGATCATGATGGTGAACCAGGCAGAGGACAGCATTTGACTGACTACAGAGCCCTGGAAAGTGTGAGCACATACTCTCTCTCTCTCTCTCTCTCTCTCTCTCTCTCACACACACACACACACACACACACACACACACACACACATACACTTCTCATATGAGAGAACAAGAGAAAGAGAAATAAATGGAGAGTCCAGATAGACCCTTCAAAAGTATTCCATCTGTGACACAGTTCCTCCAATTAGTCCCACAGTTAACTTTTGCCACCTTTCATTGAGATTTCAATAATAGAGGAATACAGTGATTGGATTACTTTTGTGACATCTCTCCCTTGAATATTGTGTTAGGATTCAGGCCTTCAAGTCAAGTGCCTGGAGGAATATTTCGTGTAAAAACAAAAACAAAAACAAAACAAAACAAAACAAAACAAAAAAAACCCCTCGAATTCAGATATACTTCTACTCATGGCTGTCCCAGGGGACTTTATTTCATGACTGAAAATCTCATTAGATTCAGTAATACACTGGTTATTCATCAGTGATTAAACTGTGAAAATCACTTTCAACAAGAACCCTGCCAAGTAGTTTCTTTGTAACTACTAGAATGGTTGATTGTATATGCATATGTGTATTAACTTAGATGCTAAAGGTTATCCAGAAAGCTGGTCAATCATCTTTATACTTGTCTAAGTGTATTTCAGGAAAGAATTTATATTTCTGTTCTTCCCCATTCCATTGAAGGATGACTAGAACACAGAATTACAAAGCATAGAATTCATTCTTTGTTTGAACAAACTGTTTATCATTCTTCCAGCCATTATTGACTTTCATACTCAGACTTGGATGTGTCTTTTTAAGTCACCTGCTGTTTGGTACATTGGGTATGACTTGAACTGGTTTTTGTATTTCTTTAGCTTAAAGATAGAAACTTAAATAGTTATCAGCTTTTGTGGTCATATATTAACCAGTCTCTTTTTATGTTTTCCTGTTGATTATATTTTTCTGAAGAAGCTTAAACACAGTAATTCAAGTTGGTCAAGCCTTAAGGATAGATTGTGCAAAGATTTTCACCAGGAAGAGGACTAGTGGATAAATCCGAGGGTTTTAGTTATGTGTCTTGAACTCTAACACACACTCCAAACTGTAACCTCAGCACTAAAGTTTGCTGATACTCCAAGAACTTCATTTTCAGCTGCCTATTTTACTGACCATACATAATTGGCACTTCAGAGTTAACACCCTTACTGCTAGTCTCCCACACTGAAGTGTGAAGTCTATAAATTCAAGGATCATTTCCCTCACATTTAGCAACATTCTTGGCTCTTCAGGAATTTAATAGATCTTTAATGAAAGAAAACAGAAGGGGAACTACCCAAATGTCAAATGGAGAACTTCTCAAATCCATCCAGTGTCAAAACAAAGTGTTGAATTTAACAAATTCACTTTCAAATTAAATTGAACCAAACTGTTTAATTATATGAAAGTTAAGTCAGTTTTGTTTAATATTCACCTAAATTTAAAATGTTGGGAATATTGAATATTACCAGTGCTATTATTGATAATGCATTTGCAACAAGACACATTTGTTTTACTGCTTTCTGTGATGCTTCCTTTCTAATCTTATTTTCCTATTTAACCATTTTCCTTCAAAAGGTCTGTGCTTTTATTCCAATCAAAGCAGAACTTTAATCACATAGTCTCTTTTTTGTTTTTTTTTCCACATGTGTATACTTGTGCAGTGTGAATACACATATCTGTGCATGTTTGATGTGTGTGCACCAGAACATGTGCATGTATGCTTGTGGAGATCTCAGGTTGCTGTCAGGAATCTCCCCTGATTGCTTTTCTATCTAGTTCTTTGAGGCATGGTTTCTCACTTGGACCTAGAGTTTTTCTATATGGCTAGTTTGACTCTACAGCTTGCATTAGAGCTTCTCCTATGTTTACATCTGAGTCCAGATTCATAGTCAATCTACCAGATCTGCTTGGTACCTGTACAGGTTCTGGAAATCTAAAAACTGTCCCTCTAACTTGTGTTCAAGCCACTGATCATCTCCCTACTGAAAACAATACAATTTCTCATAAAGGACAATATTTCCTGAATACTATACTTTTCTAATTGTGTAAGTTTAAGTGGATCTTCTTATTCATTTGATTATATCTCCAGTTTGACTTCTGGAATCAGAAACTGACTGATGGAGTATGTACCTATACACCTGGACATAAAAAATTATTATTTGTATCATGGATAAATTAGTAATTATTTAGAGATAACATAACCAAATGCTAATCATTTCGAGTGATTTATCAAATGGTTGTTTTGCCAACTCATCGCTCACGTTCATGTCTATAGTTATCCTATTGCTTTATATCTTTAAACTTTTAAGCCAAAAAAAATGCAGATAAACAAACTGAACTGCGTGCAGTTATGTTGCCATTTTATTCCCTTCTTAGTTCCTGATCCATGTTTAGGAGCAGTAACGTAGTGTGTGTGTGTGTGTGTGTGTGTGTGTGTGTGTGTGTGTGTGTGTAATGACTCTTTCCCTATAACTCTCCTTTCTGCTTTCCCTTGCACCAATCTTCTGCATACTTCTGTACCAGTTTTCTTTATATTATTATGTACATATATATGTATTCATGCTACAAAGCTCATTTACATGTTTTCACTGGTTTTTTGTTGACATTTTTATTAACATCTGAAGATGAGACATTTTCTGTCCGCAGTGCCCAATGTGATCTTAGAAAAATAATAGGGTTTCAAAGTACACTCTGTCAAGTGTATTGATGAAATCATGACTGTATGAATGAATAAATGAAGTATCTGTACATTTAAACATCCTGTATGATATTTTATTAAAGTGTAATAGTGCGTGACTATACAATGCCTCATTCATGAATCTATATACAACAACTTTTAACCTGATGGGATTGAAAAACAACATAAACTTCACAAGGGCATATGCTACATGCATCCTATTTTCTTTTGTTCCATTTTGAAAAAAAAAATCATTTACAAATTAAAGCCATTCTTCATGGACTAAAAAGTATGCAAATCTGACAAAATGCCTGTCCTAAAAAAATGTAGTGTATTTAAATTTAGTGCCTTACTATATGTTCTCCTTAGAGTGCTAGATCACTAGAGGGATAATGCCAAAGAACAGGCATTTTTCATTGAATGACAAGCTTTTAACACATTAATGAGCTGTAGTAATACTGGATTTTCCAGACTTACTGTGGAGAATTACCAATTCAAGGAACAACCTAATAGTTTTAGCTTGACTTCTATATTGATTTTACTAGATATCCCAACATTATACAAAGTCTTGAAAGCTTTGTTTTGTGGCATAAAAGGTTTTGATTGTAATGGGCCTTTCATTCTTCTTCCACGAATGACTATATGACTTCATCAGAGACCGTGGTGGGAGAGACGTGTCTCCTAATTTAATGCTCACAAATATTTGTAGATGTACTTTTACATCTTTTCTCTCAAATACTCGACTACACTGTGAAGAAAAAAAAATTATCAAGATGTGCTCTCTGCCACTGTGGGTGTACCCGGCACTAGAACAGTTGATAAAGTGCAAATGCCTAAACTGGATAGTTAAAATGCTGTAATATATTCTATTCAAAACCTACATGGAAATAAAAGATAAATCATTATGCTTTTGAAACCATGGAGCATAATTCTACATCTTAAACTCATTATGTTGTTTTATATCATCTACTTCAAAAGTTATTTAGCAAGCCTCTTCTATTAATGGTGATTTGTGCTGCTCTTTGTAATGGTCCTTACAGAGACATTGTGTTGACAGAGGGCTCTTGACTCAAAATCAGAAACTGATTGGTAGCAATTGTTTTGCTGTGCAATTTGTCAAGAAAGCGTACTGAAGAAGAAAATTGCAACAATCATTTATATCAGTTTGAGGGCATTTATGTGTCTATTCTTAAATAATTCCTTTGGAGAAACACTTTTCTAAAAACTCTGAAACCTTATTGTATAATTTTACTGAGTTAATTGAATTAAAAAAATTATAAGTTCCAATTAAATGGCTAAGGCCAAAACAACACTTATAAGTTCTTTTTAAAAATGTTGTAGAACTGTTTCGTAAGACTCTAACATCAATCATTTCACATTGGAAATGTCTTACTGTTGTGGAAAAATGTCACAAACATATTAGCCTGTAAAAAATAGGCCATGTCATTTATATTTTAGCCAATTTTCTCAATTTTTGTTTTGGTTTTTGAAACTAGGCCTTCCTGTGCAACTCAGGAAAAAAAAATTCAAATTGCAATCTTCTTGTCTCAGCCTCCCTAGTTCCAGGATATTAGGGCTGGTATATCTTGACTAGAACTCATAGAAACTGTAAGGAGAGGTAGTCACTGGGACACATTTATATACTGTATTTTCTACTTCAGGTTTCCTACAGTTCTTAGTGTTCTTAGCAGAGACAAAATGCCGCTGCGGCCACATGGAGAAGCAAGAAGCTGAATACGAGCAGTTCCATTTTCACACAAATCTGCAGGTAAACAGCAAAAATACATACGTTCCTATTAAATAGGTGCTTGTTGTGAGGGTTTTTGAATTTGGGGTTCAAAAACAATATTGAAGATAACTGAGCTTTGGGGTAAAATATTTATTACTGTTGTGCTTAATGCCCCAGGAAAACAGCATGGCCTGGCTCTGAGGAAAATCTGATTCTTGATGCTAAGTGTGTGTGAATGTGTATGTGTATGTGTGTGTGTGTGTGTGTGTGTGTGTGTGTGTGTGTGTGTGTGTGCATGCTTTTATTACAGGTTTGAGAGGGAGTATTCCATGTCATGTAGTTGATGAGGAACCCAGGGAATATGCTTGTAGCCAGGTTGTCTCTGATTTCTAGAAGGCAGAGGACAAGAGAAGTGTTCAACCCTTTACTTAATGTGCCCTCATCCTGCGAAATGACCCTTTCTCCTGAAGCCCCTGCCAGTTTAGGATACTTTGTAAACTTTCGGGAAATTGTGAGGATTACAGACTCACAAATAGTAGCAATCAGGTGCTGTCATTTCCTTTACCGCTTTTATAATCATAGGGAAGGTAATGCGGCCATGGGCAGCTTCTGGCCTAAATCCAATACTTAAAGCAGTTTGTTTCATAACCTTCCTAAAGCATTCAACACTCTCAAGAACGTGTCTTCACTTTTAATTAGACTCTCAAGTCGAGATTATGAAAAAGGCATTTCGACAGTTTATGTGGCTCTTCATTTGCTAGTGTTCAGAGAATCACATTTTCTTACAAAATTTTGTGATAACACATTTTCATGCTGTCTCTCGATCTTCATAGTTTGTCTCTTTGATGCTGGTGATAGAATTAGTTACAGAATAAATAATGATCAATCCTGTACCGTTTTCCAAAGGACGAGCTTTGCTGTACAAGGTTACCCATCTATCATCTGTGCCGAACTGTTGAAAGGCAGGTTTATTCACACATGGAAAGAGAACTTAGAAAAAATAGGAAAACCTCAAGTTTTATGGTTGCAAATTTTATAAAATTTATATTCTATGTCTGAGATATGGTATCAAAGCATTTCTCATTAGTGCATAGTGGTAGAAATTAATTTTTTTTTCTTTAAAACTACCTCACAATAAAGTCTTACAATTGTAAGACTTACTTGAAAGTTTGGATTTCTTTTCACATTCACAGGAGACACGCTTTCAACAAACTACTTGTTCCTCTGGCTCTTCCAATCTTTTCTCCTACCTCCTCTGCAATGATCCCTGAGCCTTAGGCACAGAAGTTGTTTTGCAGATGAAACTTCTGGTACTAGGTTCAACAGCTCTGCATTTTGACTGGTTGTCTCACCCATATGACAACCTAAACAGGATCCGAAGAAGGACTAGAGCCATGGACATGCTAACATGGACAAGGGAAAGCCCCACAGCCCTCAGTCCTACACAGAAAATTACAGGCACCTAAAAATAATAATGGGAGAAATAGTCTTCTCCAGAGAAAAGCTTACCAGCCAGTCATCCAATACGAAATGGTCAGTCAGAAAAACACACATGCAGTTGACATAAAGACTAAGCGCGATATTTTTAAGAACACATGTGTGTATATATGTATGTGCTTGTATGTATGTGCCTGTGTAATGTACGGAGATCAGACTCTGTGGAATGTTCTGCTTTGTTGGTTATTGACTTATTTCTTCCAGACAAGGTATCTTCTTGAAACTGGAGCCAACAAGCTGTTGAGGTCTGTTATTCCCATTGTTTCCAACCTCCCGTCCTGGTAATGGAATTACAGCCATAACAGTGAACAGTTATAAAGCCATATCTAGCTGTTCTGTTTGTTTGTTTGAATTAAAATAGTTTACTTTCTTTTTGAGATTGTTATTCACGAGACTGTACAAATATCATTTCTAGCCATCTCTTCCCCCATCTCAAATCCTTCTCAAATTCTTACTCTTTGTTTTTTTTAATGTTATTTATTTTTTTTATAAATTATAGTTTATTCACTTTGTTTTCCAGTTGTAGCCCCCTCCCTCGCTCCTCGAAATCTCACCCTCCCTCCCTCATCTCTTCCAATGCCCCTCCCCAAGTCCTCTTTCCCTTCCCTCTGACCCTAGCCTTTCAGGTCTCATCAAAACTGGCTGAACTGTCTTCATCTGTAGCCTGGTAAGGCTGCTTCCCCGTCAGGGGAATCAAAGGGCCAGCTACTGTGTTCCTGTCAGAGACAATCCCTATTCCCATTACTAGAGAATCTACTTACAGACTGAGCTGCCATGGGCTACATCTGTGCAGATTCTAGGTTTTCTTCATCCATGGTCCTTGGTTGGCATTTCAGTATCAGAAAAAAACCCTGGGCCCAGATTCTTTCGTTTTCTTGCTCTCCTTGTGGGGCTTCTGTCCCCTCCAGGTTTTCTTTTCTTTCTCTTTTTTTATTTAATTTTATTTTTTTCTTATCAGTTACATTTTATTAACTCTGTATCCCAGCCGTGTCCTTATCCCTCATTCCCTCCCAATTCCACCCTCCCTCCCTCATCTCTACTGTACCCCTTTCGAAGTCCACTGATGGGGGGGACCTCCTCCCCATTCATCTGATCCTGTTTTATCAGGTATCTTCAGGACTGGCTGCAAAGCTCTCCTCTGTGGCCTAACAGGACTGCTCCTCCCTTGGGGGGTGGGGAGGTCAAAGAGCCAGTCATTGAGTTCCTGTTAGAAATAGTCCTTGTTCCCCTCACTATGGGAAACCAATTGGTAACTGGGCTACCACAGGGTACATCTGAGCAGAGGTTCTAGGTTATATCCATACATGGTCCTTGGTTGAATGTCAATCTCAGAAAAGACCCTGTGCCCAGATATATTTGGTCCTTGTGGAGCTCCTATCCTTTCCCCATCATACTAACTCCCCTTCTCTCATATGATTCCCTGTACTCTACCAAAGGTTTGGTCATGAGTCTTTGAATCTGCTTTGAAAATACTGCTAGTTAGAGTCTTTCAGATGCACCAGTAGACTCCTCTCATACGTTCAATGCACATCCCATCTGTCTTTCTAAACGAGGATTGATCATCTTACCCCATGTTCGCTCTCTTGATTATCTTTTTTAGGTGTATAGATTTCATTATGTGTGTCATATCTTATAGGTCTATATAAGTGATTATATACCGTGTTTGTCTTTCTCCTTCTGGGATATTTCACTCAGAATGATCTTTTCTAGATCCCACCATTTGCCTGCAAATTTCATGATTTCCTCTTTTTGATTGCTGAGTAGTATTCCATTGTGTAAAAATACCACAATTTCTGTACCCATTCCTCCGTTGATGGACATCTGGATTGTTTCCAGGTTCTGGATATTACAAATAAAAATGCTATAAACATGGTTGAGCAAATATCCCTTTTGTGTACTTGAGCCAATTTTGGGTAATATACCTAGCAGTGGTATAGCTGGGTCTTGAGGAAGCACTATTCCTAATTGTCTTAGAAAGCGCCAGATAGATTTCCAGAGTGGTTGTACCAGTTTACATTCCCACCAGCAGTGGAGGAGGGTTCTCTTTTCTCCACAACCTCTCCAGCATGTGTTGTCAGTTGAGTTTTTCATCTTGGCCATTCTTATGGGTATAAGGTGAAATCTCAGGGTCCTTTTGATTTGCATTTCACTGATGGATAACGAAGTTGAGCATTTCTTTAAGTGTTTCTCTGCCATTCGATATTCCTCTGTCAAGAATTCTGTTGAATACATTCTGTTGAATACATTCAATGCACATCCCATTTGTCTTTCTAAATGAGGATTGATCATATTCACCCATGTCCACTTACTTGATTATCTTCTTTAGGTGTGTTGATGGAGTCTACCGCAAAAGGCATCTGAAAGACTCTACCTAGCAGTGTTTCAAAGCAAACACTAAGACTCATAACCAAACCATGGCATAGTGCAGGGAATCATATGAAAGAAGGGGAGTTAGTATGATATGGAAAGGATAGGAGCTCTACAAGTACCAATTATATCCGGGCACAGGGCCTTTTCTGAGACTGACACACAACCAAGGACCATCTATGGATATAACATAGAACTTCTGCTCGGATGTGGCCCGTGGTAGCTCAGTAACCAAGTAGTTTTCCAAAGTAAGGGGAACAAGGACTATTCCTAACAGGATCTCAAGGGCAGGCTCTTTGACCTCCCCCACCCCCAGGGGAGGAGCAGTCCTGTTAGGCCACAGAGGAGGACTTTGCAGCCAGCCTTGAAGATACCTGATAAAACAGGGTCAAATGAAAGGGGAGGAGGTCCTCCCCTATCAGTGGACTTGGAAAGGGGCAGGGAGGAGACCAGGGAGGGAGTTGGGGAGGGGGAGGGAATGAGGGAGCAGGATACAGCTGGGACATGGAGTTAACAAATTGTAACTAAAAAGAAAAAAAAAAAAGAATTCTCTGTTTAGCTCTGTTCCCCATTTTTTTAATTAGATTACTTGGTTTGCTGCTTTTCAGCTTCTTTAGTTCTTTGTATATACTGAATAGGAGTCCTCTGTCAGATAAAGGGTTAGTGAAGATACTTTCCCAATCTGTAGGCAGGCATTTTGTTTTGATGACTGTGTCCTTTGCTTTACAGAAGCTTTTCAGTTTCATGAGGTCCCATTTATTGATTGTTGCTCTTAGAGCCTGTGCTGTTGGTGTTCTGTTCAGGAAGTTGTCTCCTGTACCAATGAGTTCTAGGCTGTTCCCCACTTTTTCTTCTAACAGATTTAGAGTATCTGGTTTTATGTTGAGTTCTTTGATCCACTTGAACTTTAGTTTTGCGCAGGGTGATAAATATGGATCTATTCTCATTTTTCTACATGTAGACATCCAGTTGGACCAGCACCATTTGTTGAAGATGCTGTCTTTTTTCCATTGAATGGTTTTGGCTTCTTTGTCAAAAATCGAGTATTCATAGGTGTGTGGGTTTATTTCTGGGTCTTCTATGTGGTTCCATTGATCCTCCTTTCTGTTTTTATGCCAATACCATGCAGTTTTCATTACTATTGCTCTGTAGTACAACTTGAGATCGGGGATGGAGATACCTCCAGATGATCTGTTGTTGTACAGGATTGTTTTGGAGATTCTGGGTTTTTTTGTTTCTCCATATGAAGCTGTGAATCTTTTTTTCAAGGTCTGCAAAGAATTGACTTGGTATTTTGATGGGAATTGCATTGAATCTGTAGATTGCTTTTGGCAGGATGGCCATTTTCACAATGTTAATCCTACCATTCCATGAGCACGGGAGATCTTTCTATCTTTTGAGATCTTCAATTTCTTTCTTCAGAGACTTGAAGTTTTTCTCAAACAGGTCTTTCATTTGCTTGGTTA
Source organism: Psammomys obesus (assembly GCF_907164565.1). Lineage (NCBI taxonomy): Eukaryota > Metazoa > Chordata > Mammalia > Rodentia > Muridae > Psammomys > Psammomys obesus. The sequence goes on along the minus strand of NW_026596057.1, from coordinate 24,847,034 downwards.
GTGTCACCCCAAGGTACTTTATGTTATTAGTGGATATAGTGAAGGGTGTTGTTTCCCTAATTTCTTTCTCGGCCCTTTTGTCTTTGGTATACGGGAGGGTTTCTGATTTTTTTGAGTTGATTTTGTATCCTGCCACTTTGCTGAAGGTGTTTATCAGCTGGAGGAGTTCTCTGGTTGAATTTTTGGGGTCGCTCATGTATACTATCATATCATCTCCAAATAGTGACACTTTGACTTCTTTCTTTCCGATTTGTATCCCTTTGATCTCCTTTCATTGTCTTATTGCTCTGGCTAGGACTTCAAATACTATATTGAAGAGGTATGCCGAGAGTGGGCAGCCTTGTGTTGTCCCTGATTTCAGTGGGATTGATTTAAGTTTCTCTTCATTGAGTTTGATGTTGGCTATAGGCTTGCTGTATATTGCCTTTACTATGTTTAGATATGTGCCTTGTATCCCTGATCTCTCTAAGACTTTAATGGGTGTTGGACTTTGTCAAATGCATTTTCGGCATCTAAGGAGATTATCATGTGGTTTTTCTTCTTCAGTTTGTTTATGTGGTGGATTACATTGATGGATTTCCATATGTTGAACCACCCTTGCATGCCTGGGATGAAGCCTACTTGGTCATGGTGGATGATATCTTTGATGTGTTCTTGGATTCGGTTTGCAAGTATTTTATTGAGTATTTTTGTGTCAATGATCATAGGAGAGATAGGTCTGAAGTTTTCTTTTTTTGTTGGGTCTTTTTGTGGTTTAGGTACCAAGGTGCCTGTGGCTTCATAGAATGAGTTTGGTAATATACCTCCCGTTTCTATTTTGTGGAATAGTTTGAGGAGAATTGGTGTTAGCACTTCTTTGAAGGTCTGGTAGAATTCTGCGCTGAAACCATCTGGCCCAGATGGTTTTGGAGGGGAGACTGTGAATGACTGCTTCAATTTCCTTGGGGGATATAGGGCTATTCAGTCTTTCTACCTGATCTTGACTTAATGTTGGAAGACGGAATCTATCAAAAAAATTGTCCATTTCATTTAGGTTTTTAAATTTTGTGACATATAGGCTTTTGTAGTATGACCTAATGATTGTCTGAATTTCCTCAGTGTCTGTAGTTATGTCACCCTTTTCATTTCTGATTTTGCTGATTTGGATAGATTCTTTCTGCTTTTTAGTTAGTTTGGCTAAGGGTTTGTCTATCTTGTTGATTTTCTCAAAGAACCAGCTTTTTGTTTCATTGATTCTTCGAATAGTTTTATTTGTTTCTAATTGATTGATTTCAGCCCTGAGTTTGATTATTTCCAGCCGTCTGCTCCTCTTGGGTGTATCTGCTTCTTTTTTTTTCTAGGGTTTTCAGTTGGGCCATTAAGTTGTTTGTATGTGATGCTACAAATTTCTTCTTGCAGGCACTTAGTGCTATAAATTTTCCTGTGAGCACTGCTTTCAATGTGTCCCATAAATTTGGGTATGTTGTGCCTTCATTTTCATTGAATTCTAGGAAGGCTTTAATTTCTTTTTTTACTTCTTCCTTAACCCAGCTGCCATTGAGCAGCAAGAGGTTCAGTTTCCATGGGCGTGTCAGCTTTTTGTTATTTCTGTTGTTGTTGAGGTCCAGCTTTAGTCCATGGTGGTCAGATAGAATACAAGGGATTATTTCAATCTTTTTGTATCTGTTGAGGCTTGCTTTATGAGCAACTATATGGTTTATTTTGGAGAAGGTTCCATGTGGTGCTAAAAAGAAGGTATACTCTTTTGAGTTTGGATGAAAATATCTCTAGACGTCTATTAGTTCCATTTGATTTAGGGACTCTGTAAGTGTTTTTATTTCCCTATTTGTTTTCTGTCTAGTTGATCTGTCCCTTGGTGAGAGTGGAGTGTTGAAGTCTCCCACTATTAAGGTATTAGGATCAATGTGTGATTTAAGGTTTAATATTGTTTCATTTATGAATGTAGGTGCTCTTGTATTTGGGGCATAGATATTCAAAATTGTGATGTCCTCTTGGTGGATTATTCCTTTGATGAGAATATAGTGGCCCTCCTTATCCTTTTTTATTAACTTGTGTTGAAAGTCTATTTCATTAGATATTAGGATGGCTACTCCCGCTTGTTTTCTGGAACCATTTGCTAGGAGAGGCCGGCAGCACTGGAGTTCCGGCACTGTGAAGCCGCTGTGTGCCTCTTTATCCTTCTGCTCCACCATGGCATGGTTATGGCTGCGTTTGGGTGAGTGCCGGAAATGATTGGGTTTTCTCAGCCCCAGTCTCCGGGTTGGGGTACAGATAATGTGGTCTGTTGCAGATTCTGCTGGACACCTCCTGCCTCCTCTTAAGAGGGTGTAGGAATTTTGAGCTGGGTGCGTAGCTGCTCCCCGCTTGCGGCGGGAGCTCAGTTGTGATGGTGGCGGGTTCCCGAGGTCATCGATACCTTCCAGGGAAAGAATGGGCGACCCGTGATCAGTCTGGCAACTTTCCTTTCCCGTGGGGTTTTCTTGTGACTGAGACTCCCAGCCTCAGGCACCCTTATGCCCACCAATCAGCCTGGGAAAGTGATCAGGACACACAGGCTTGCAGCACAAGCCCGGAGACCCAAAGCCAAGGTTACCCGGGATCTCTTCCGTGTTCTGGCTGTGCGCCTGAGTGTGATTCCCACGCTGTGGGAGCCTCCCCTCACCTGGGAATCACGATCGCTGTAGTTTTAGGGCCCAGAGTTCAGTCTTCTGGTCGCTGCACGGAGAGTGCTGTCCCGCTTCTCAGACACAGTGCTCTCCCGGCGCCACCATCTTGCCCCCCCCCCTTCTTTTCTTTTTTGTATATGGAATTCAGCAAATATTATTTTATGTCTATAAGCTGTTCTTCTACATATATTGTAGGAAAATATGTTTCTTTACAATTGAAATTACTATTTAAAAAGGTCAAAAACACCTAAAAGAAAGAGTATAAGTTACTATATTACGCTTCTTACCTATTTCTCATGCATCTGCTGACCAACAATGTCCTATACGTTCAGGAATCATTTCTACAGTTTTTTACTAAAGAAGTTTCTCTGACTGTTTTCCTCCAGGTATTTTTATCTTCCCCTTCTTTCCTAAGATTCCCTCCACCCTGCCCAAAGTTTGACTATATTCGTCACAGCTTTATTCATAATACCCAGAATCTGGAAACAACCCAGATGTCTCAACAGAGGAATCGATAAAGAAATTGTGGTACATTTACACAATGGAATACAACTCAGCAATTAAAAACAAGGAAATCATGAAATTTCCAGGCAAATGGTGGAAACTAGAAAAGATCATCCTGAGTGAGGTATCCCAGAAGCAGAAAGACACACATAGTATAAACTTACTTATAAGTGGATGTTAGACATATAATATAGGATAATCATACTAAAATCTGCACACCTAAAGAAGCTAAGCAAGAAGGAGGACCCTGGGTGAGATGCTCAATCCTCACTCAGAAAGGCAAAGGGGATGGACAATGGAAGGACAAATCAGGTAACGGTACAGAAGCCTACCACAGAGAGCCTCTGAAAGATAACCAGTAGGTTATCAAAGCAGATGCTGAGACTCATATTCTTTGGTTTTTTTATTGGTTTATAGGAACATGTATGTGTGCACATGCACACATACACAAACCTTACATAAAAAGCAGACGTTTGCTATCGCTCCTATGTACATGTGTTTGGGTCTGACCACTTGTACCTGGATAACATATCAGGAAGCATGTTTCCACAGACACTTGGTTCTAATTCTTTCTGAGCAGCTTGTGGTTGCCTATAGTACTTCATCTAGCAACAAGAACTTGCAATATTTTCCACATCTGAGCTATTACATCAGCTACTGTTCTCTGCTCATAAGTCTTGTTTAGGCAAGCAGAATGCTGAGATTTTACTATTGAAGTTTTCCTGTCATATAAAGAAACATAATCTGTAGCAGACATCCTTGTTCTCTGATTCTTACAGTCTTTCCACCCTACTTCTGAGCTGTTCTCTAATATAGGGTTTGAGCTGCACGTGTGTCAGCTGGGGTTGGTCACATCACTGGAGTTGTTCTTTGCATTTTGAGCGACTGTTGTAAGCCCTCCTTGAGATCCAGCTCTGAGGCATTTTCTTAATTGGTCATCAATGAGGAGGACCCAGCCCTTTGCGGGTGGAGCCATTCCTGTTCTGGTAGTCCTGGGTTCTATGAAAACACAGACTGAGAAAGCCATGTCAAGCAAGCCAGTAAGCAGAACTATCTATGGCCTCTGCATCAGCTCCTGCTTCCAGGTTCCTGCCATGCATGAGTTTCTGTCCTGACTTCCTTTGTTGGTGTGGAAGTGGAAACCAAATAATCCTTTTCATCCTCAACTTACTTTTTGGCCATGGTGGTTTTGTCACAACAATAGAAACCCCAACATATATACGTGTATATATAAATATATGTATATATATATATATATATATATATATATATTTCTTTAATAGTCTCTATGTGTTGCAGAAAGAAGCTTCTTTCATGGAGGAAGATCCACACTTATGTGCATATGTCAACATGCCTGGTATTTCACATCAGTGCAAGGAACTGAATTCAGTGTCCTGTATTTTACATAGCAAGTTCTGCCACTAACTGAGCCAGATCTCCAACCTACAAAATTTTTTCACTGGCTAAGGTTGTATGCATCTAATTTTTCAAGAGGAAATAGTTACCTTTTATACCCAGATTACTCTGTTTTTATTTTAAATTCATCATGGTTTTCATCTTTGTTCTGATATGTATTAAAAGCATTAACATTTACTTTTGTGTTTTATTTTCATATATCAGCATTAAGTGTTTTCTTGTACTCTGTTTCTAGTAAATAGTCCACTTTATCTTTTCATGTTCTATGTAGTTGCATTTTACTGCTAAGGCTTTTCTTGGATTTGTACATGCCTACTATTAAGTGAATGGTCTTATAGAATTTACTATATCGCTCTTATCAAAATTCTGCGAACATAGTGCATTGGGAAGTGGCTGATTTTTTTTATTTCTAAGAGGTTTTATGGGAATGAGAAGAATTGTTGCTTGAAGCTAAAAATATCAATTTGTTAAATTATTTTTTAATTCTTTGAATGCATTTGTTGTTTTTGTTAGTTATTCTTTAAAGTAAATTATAGGAGTCCTTAGGTGTTTCTGTTTTTCTCAATCTCAAAAGACTGTAGCTTAGCTGTTGTCAAAAGATTCTCTAATACACAATATGAAAAGCCATTAGACTTGAAACCAGTCATCTCTTCCCTCCTCTGAGTACATATGCCCGATGCTTCTCTTGCCTTTATTTACTCTCCAATGGAAAGACACAAGGACATTTTCTTTTTTACATTTTTTAGACACACACTCCATGCTTGTTTTTTCCAACATGTTAATACATGTAGGCCTTTATTGTTTGACATGATCATTGCTTTGGAAACTGTATCTTAACCTCACCTTCTGTTTCATGGATTTAAATCTGCTATTTATGCTTTCCTCTCTTGATTTCCTGATATTCTTTCTCTAACATTCAGTTTTATTAAATCAATTCATTGTTGACCTTTTATACTTCCAGTAGTATGTACTTAGGTATAAATCTTTATGGGAAAGATTATGTAGTAACAGGTCTTTTGCCGGTAACCACAACTGCTATAAACTGGCATGTGTAACTACTATGTAACCACTGCATGCTGTAAGTTGATAAACCATGTAAAATTCTATGTCCTGAAGTCAGCATCTCATAGTACTTTTCTCAATGTCTTTCCAAGCTCTTCTGCAGAACATCTTGACCTAGGATATGGGTGGCTGTAGATGAGCCATCTAGAACTGAAAACTCACGGTTACTTTTATCCAGCCCTTTGATCATTTATGAGTCTCAGCATTAGCCATTCCCCACTGCACAAAGAATATTCTCTGACCAAAGATAGGTGGACTATATGGGCACAGACTTAAATATTTTAGTGTAATTTGACAACATGACCACTTAACAACAGCAGCAACAACAACACAATATTTGGTTACCACATAGGGCCTCTCTTCTTTTCAGCCATACCTTTTACCAAGTATATAATATTTCCCAAGGTGCAGGCCTTACATCCAATCCAAAAGTGGTTGGTAACTTCCAAACACATCATGACACTATTATTTAAATGGGCATAACTTGACAACAGCAGTGTTATAGCATTCAGGATCCATTACTAGGTAAGGCCATTGATGTCTTTGCTCTCCCAGAAGTCTGCAAAGTAATTTTTGATGTTTTGTAAGATAGTAAGCAGAAAGGTTCCTGGTCAGGTTGAAGCTTACTTCCTGCATCAAAAACTGAAGTGAATGGTGTTTTCATCAATATGGTCTTACCATCTAGTTATACTGGATGACCAAGCACAGTGTCAGTAGTCTAAGCTGATTTGGGTGCCTCTGGTGCCTTCCTGACCAATAACTTAAATGAAGCCATCATGTGCATGACATTATGTTTTTTATTTAATTCTAATCTGTCCCAAACATGCAGAAATAATGGTCCCACATAGAAATGTCTCACATGAGAAGGGATGAAATAGAGAGAACATGAGAAATAGAGAATACAGACATGATAATGGTGACCGGTGACCAGGAGATCTTGAATAAGTTCATGACTTATGGCAAGCAAGTTTATTTAGATGTAACACAACTAAGATATTATTTGCAGGAGAGAAACAGCCAAGGTCAGCAGAGACCTAAGTCAGACAATGTTGGCAAGGAGAACATGGTGTATCTCACACACAGTTGCCTAAGGTCTGATAATCACAGTCCAGGGGATGATTCCTGTCCCAAGAGACCATAGCCTTGGCTGCTCTGAGGATGCACTTACTCCAATCCTAGACTGACCTTGCAAAGTCAGCTCCTGGACAAGGATGCAGGACTAAGAAAAAGTTTTGGATCAGTCTGGCTTCTCTCTCTCTCTCTCTCTGTTTTAGATTTAATTTATTATTTTATGTATACTAGTATTTTCTGCATATATGAATACATATCATGCATGTGAATGGTGTCCATGGGTACAGATGTTAGAAGAGAGCATTGGGTCCCCTTAGACTCGAGTTACAGAGAGTTATGAGCCAACATACAGGTGTTGGGAACTGGAACCTGAGTTTCCTACAGAGCAGTCTGTGCTCTTAAGCATTGAACCAACTCTCCAACTCCTATAACTCATTTCTTATTGTAGTCACTAAAATAAAATCCATTAAGGCACACTGGTTTTATTTTGCTTATCCTTAGCTATTTCTCATTCATTTTACATTCAGATTTCTTAGTTTTGATTTATTTATATGTGTTTAAGATGAAGTACAACAAGGTTATGTTTATTTTCACTTTTAAACTTTATGTTTACATTTTTTCATTGTTAATAGTTTTGTGAAAATTTCCTACAGTGTAGTTTTATTTTATTCATGTCATTTCCCAGCTCCTCCAACAACTATACCCTCCACTTTGTGTCCATTTTTTCTTTTTTTTTTTTTTTTTCTTTATTTAAGCCCCTACAACATAGTTTGTACTATTTGGCTACTCTCAGATGTGTGATCTTTCATTTTTACAATGGCTAATTTTTTTATTTTTTAATATTAGTTACAGTTTATTAACTTTGTATCCCAGCTGTATCCTGCTCCCTCATTCCCTCCCAATCCCATCCTCCCTCCCTCATCTCCTTCCTTCTCCTCTCTAAATCCACTGATGGGGAGGTCCTCCTCCCCTTTTGTCTGATCTTTGTTTATCAGGTCTCTGAAATCAGGCTGGCTACAATGTCCTCTTCTGTGGCCTAGCAAGGTTGCTCCTCCCTCAGAGATTGGGGGAGGTCAAAAATCCAGCCACTGAGTTCATGTCAGAGACAGTCCCTGTTCCCCTAACTAGGATACTGAGCTGCAATGGGCTATATCTGAGCAGGAGTTCTAGGTTATATCCACACATGGTTCTTGGTTGGAGACAATGGCTACTCATCTGACCCTAGCTTATCAGATATCCTCAGGCCTGGCTGCAAAGTCCTCCTCTATGGCCTAACAGGGCTGCTCCTCCCTCAGGTGTGTGTGTTGGGGGGGAGGCTGTCAAAGAGCCTGCCATTGAGTTCATGTCAGAAATAGTCCCTGTTCCCCTTACTCAGGAACATACTTGGATACTGAGCTATCATGGGCTACATCTGAGCAGGGGTTCTAGGTTATATCCATATATGGTCCTTAGTTGGAGACAATGGTTACTTTTTAAGTGAACAACTAAATTTACTTATGTTTGCTAGGATTTGAAAACATTTAGAGTTGTTTTTACAAGTTACTTTATGTTTTCATCTTTATCACATTTCTCACTTTTTTTATTTTTTACTTTTAGATACAAATTTTCTTTAAAACAAGTTCATATTTACAGTATTATTTTTAAAGTACTGTTTCCATTTTATAGACACTATGCATATATTATAAGTTAATGCTTTACATTTCACAATGAATTAATAAGTTAATAACAGAAAATATTTTTTCATCAAGATTTAAACTCCATTCCATCATCTTAATTGTAGCAAATTTATTTGACTTCCAACATTCCATGTGGAATGCCATAGGATAATTAATATCCCTACCTTGTTCTTGACATTACTAGTCTCTTAGTAATATTTACAAATTGATTTAAGTGATCTGCAGATGACACAAAGTAATAAAGATAGAGTAGAAGGAAAATCACAATATATTTTAAAGTTCATAGCTTAATGAATAAGTTAGAAGATTTCACACAGATATAAATCGTCAACCTGTGCAAACAACACTAGTTATTTCTATGCAAAAATTCAATTGTTAGACATTTCAATGAAGTATGAATTTGTGTATGTATTAATTCCATGATTTATGACACAAAAGCTGTCTTGCTGATGAAGACGCCATAACAACTGAACATGAAGAAACTGAACTCATGCCTAACTAGGAACATTACCGATTCTGATTTGTGTTCATGATGCTGGAATAACGCAAAGTTCCAGAGAAGAAAGCCATACCCAATTAACCAGCTTCCTCAAATTTCATGGAGATGCCAGTCAAATTCATCATAAATTCACCGATTCAATGTGTCTTCAAGTTCACTGGGTTGTCTTTTTTAAGTCTGTGTGCTTGTGTGTGTTTAAAGTGCATTAGTTTCTCTTCCTGTTGTTATAAAGTAGCTCAAAAAATTAAGAGATGAAGGTTTTATTTAGCTACAGTTCAAAGTTACAATATTACCATCCATCACAGCCAGAAAATCAGGGCATCAGTAGCTTAAGGGAGCTTTTCACATTGAATCCCTTGTAAACTGAGTACAGACAGGAATAGATTAATGAATGCATGCTAGTTTTCAGCTTGCTTTCTCCTCTTTCTTTTTTTTTTAAACCATTTTATTTATTTTTAATTTTTTACTATTAATTACACTTTATTCATTTTGTATCCCCCATAGGCCCCTCCCTCTTCCCCTTCCAGACCCACCCTCCCTCCTCCTTCTTCATGCATGCCCCTCCCCAAGTCCACTGATAGGGGATGTCCTCTTCTCCTTCCTTCTGATCTTAGTCTATCAGATCACATCAGGAGTGGCTGCATTGTCATCTTCTGTGGCCTGGTAAGGCTGCTTCCCCCTCAGGGGGAGATGATCAAAGAGCAGGCCAATCAGATTATGTCAGAGTCAGTCCCACTTGGACATTGAACTGTCATGTGCCACATATGTGCAGAGGTTCTAGGTTATCTCCATGAATAGTCCTTGATTGGAGTATGAGTCTCTGGAAAGTTCCCTGTGTTCAAATTTTCTGGTTCTGTTGCTCAACTTGTGGAGATCCTGTCCTCTCCAGATCTTACTATTTCCCACTTCTTACATAAGATTCCATGCACTCTGCCCAACAGTTGGCCATCAGGCTCAGCGTCTGCTTTGATAGTCTGCAGGGCAGAGGCTTTCAGAGGCCCTCTGTGGCAGGTTCCTAGGTTGTTTCCTGTTTTCTTCTTCTTCTGATGTCCAACTTCTTCGCCTTTCAGGATGGGGATTGAGCGTTTTAGTCAGGGTCCTCTCTCTAGCTTAGTTTCTTTAGATGTACAGTTTTTAGTAGGTTTATCCTGTGTTATGTCTATATGAGTGAATATATACCGTGTGTCTTTCTGCTTCTGGGACAGCTCACTCAGGATGATCCTTTCTAGGTCCTACCATTTATCTGCAAATTTCATGATTTCCTTATTTTCCATTGCTGAGTAATACTCCATTGTGTAGATGTACCACAATTTCTGCAACACTTAAAGAAATGTTCAACCTCATTAGCCATTAGGGAAATGCAAATCAAACAACCCTAAGATTTCACCTTACACCCATCAGAATGGCCAAGATCAAAAACTCAAGAGACAACACATGCTGGAGAGGTTGTGGAGAAAGGGGAACCCTCCACCACTGCTGGTGGGAATGTAAAATTTACAACCACTCTGGAAATCAATCTGGCGCTTTCTCAGACAACTAGGAATAGCGCTTCCTCAAGACCCAGCCATACCACCTCTAGGCATATATCTAAAAGAGGCTCAAGTACACAACAAGGACATTTGCTCAACCATGTTTGCAGCAGCTTTATTTGTAACACTCAGAAGCTGGAAACAGCCCACATGCCCCTTAACTGAAGAATGGATGCTTTCTCCTCTTTCAATGCAGTACTGGATTCCTTTACCAGAAAAATGGTCCCACACGGAGACTGCAGGCCATCCCACCTCAATTCTAAAGCACAACTATATTCCTATGTTGTCACAACACAACTATATTGTCATTTAACATTGTCAACATATTTAGTGTTTTAAACTTCTTTGTTCTGTGTTGCACTGTCCACATGTGTAGGTCGGGGGAAATTGTGGAGCCAATTTTTTCTATCCCCTTAATAGTGGTTCCAGGAACTGAGCTGAAGTTTTCCTGCTTGGATGGAATGTGCCTTTACCTGCTGAGAATACTCCCTGGCCCCAGCACACCATAGTTTATATTAGACAAAGTTTATGTTTGGGAAAAAAATAAGGCTAAATTAATTTCAACAATATTATACAAATTCATTGAGAACACAGAAAGCATTTATTCACTATGCTTATGAGATATAGCATCTCCCAGTCTGAGATTCACTCGCTCTGCGCATTCCTACAGCATGATTTGTTGGCTAGGTTTTCAGGATTTTTAATGCACAATGTAAGAACAAAATTACGTGAAAAAATAAACTCCATGCAAATTTCTGTTCATATTTTGATAAATACAACTTTTCAAATTGTTCTTTAATTACAGCTTCATACAATTTGAGCATATACATACTTCACTCTACTCAGAATTTACACTTGTTTTCTAAACTTTCAATAAATATTTATTCCTTAGTTTCTGAAATTTTATTTAGTATTTAGACTCTAAGACCAATAACCATACCACACTATCTCTGTATCAGGGACAGAAATTTCTTAAAGGAAAAGCTTATTGGGAGACTGGAAAGATATCTCACAGGTTAAAAGCATTTCTTGCTCTAAAAATCCAGAGTTTGGTTCCAGCATCCCAAATTGGGTCTTCACAATCACCTATAACTCCAGTTTGGGCAGATCTAACATTCTTTTCTGGACTACACTCGCAGACACTCGCATACATGTCCCATGTGCAAACACAAAAACACGCACAGGAGTATATAATTAAAATGAAAATAGAAAGCCTCACATGTCTCATGTGCAAACACACACAGGAATATATGATTAAAAGTGAAAATAGAAAGTTTCCAGAGTATTTATTTCATTAATATGAATATTCACACTACAGAAAGAAGGTTATAGAAACTGTAGTAAATAAGCATTAGTCAATCAATAGAGAAAAATGGATCTAGCCATTTCCTTAAAGTAAGAGCACACCTTGGTGTCTCTACTTGTCTTCCTGGCAGCACCTGAAGTAAGTCAGGCTTCCTCCTAAAGCAGGCAGAGGACACTAGGTAAATAGCTGTAATCTGCATACTTTATACACCCTGAATGCTTTAATTTTAATTTTAATTTGTTATATTAATTAAAGTTTATTCACTCTGTATCTCAGCTCTACCTCCCTCCCTCATTTCCTCCCAATCCCACCTTCCCTCCCTCATCTCCTCCCATGTCCCTCCCCAAGTTCCCTGATAGGGGAGGTCCTCCTCCCCTTCCATCTGACCCTAACTTATCAGGTCTCCTCAGGACTGGCTGCATTATCTTCCTCTGTAGAGTGGTAAGGCTGCTCCCCCTCAGGGGGAGGTAATCAAAGAGCCAGCCACTGAGTTCATGTCAGAGATAGTCCCTGTCCCGCTTTCTAGGGAACCCACTTGGATACTGAGCTGCCATGTGCTACATCTGTGCAGGGATTCTAGTTTATCTCTATGCATGGTCCTTGGTTGGAGTATCAGTCTCAGAAAAGACTTCTGAGCCCAGGTTTCTTATTTCTGTTGTTCTCCTTGTGGAGCTCCTGTCCCCTGCATATCTTTCTATCTCCCCCTTCTTTCATAAGATTTCCTGTACTCTGCTCAAAGTTTCGCTATGAATCTCATCATCTTTGATACACTGTTGGGTAGAGTCTTTTAGAGGCCCTCCATGGTAGGTTCCTGTCCTGTCCCCTGTTTTCTCCCTCTTCCTATGTCCATCCCATTTACCTTTCTGAGTGAGGATTGATTATTGTACTCAGGGTCCTCCTTCTTGCTTAGCTTCTTTAAGTGTACACATTTTAGTATGTTTATCTTAAATTATAAGTCTAATATCCACTTTAAGTGAGTATATGCCATTAGTGTATTAATCAGAATGTTTAAAAAGTACCAGTTCAGATAAGATTATCTGAGCAATTACATTTATAAATTGTAATAAATGACCCAAGATAAACCAAGGCTTTTATAACTTCTGGATGTATAATAAAGTTTAGGACACAAAATATTATGATCCTATTTTAAAATGAAACCAACTTGTTTACAAATATAATAAAATTGGGCCTAGTTGGTAATTTTTTGTGAATTATCATAGGAAAACAAATGAACATAGCATAGAACTCTGTCATTTCTTCCATCAGTTGTGAAACCATGAGAAACAACAGCACATTCTTGCTTGTACTCTACTCTTTCCCCACTCCAAGTGAAACTAAAAGTTAATTACTGGAAGAATAGTTTTCTTTTAAAAATATTTTCTGCATTACTGAGTATTTTTAAATTTACACAATGAAATTATGACTGTTTCCAACTTAAGTCGCTACTCACACACTTTTCGTTTTTTTCTGAAATGACCTCTTCCAAGTTCTTGCTTTTTATTTTTTATTTATTTATTTATTTTTATGAACTAGTTAATGCTGTCTGCTTGTGCATGGGTGTGGCACCAGGCACTGGACCCTGAGAAGCCTGCTGGCTGTAACACCTTCTAAAAAAGAATGCATAAACATCTTCACAGCAGAGAACCAAGTAAAAACTGAAAATAATAAAGATGACTAAACAATTTTTAAAAATTTAAAATAATGAAAATGATTCTACCAAAAAGAAAGTTTATGTAAATGAGCGTTTTGAAAAGAAAAGATAGTATCAGATCATTTCTTTTAGAAGGGAGGAGATGCATAAAATTGCATAAAAATTTGCACATTTAGAACATTTATTTCTGGCTATTTTTTTTATTTTATTTTTTTATTTTTGGCTTCAGCCAGGCAATGATTCTCATAATACAAAAACACTTATAAGAAGATGCTGTACCTTCAGCTTTGTCATGTTGATAATGCTCTTTGATCACCTCCACCTGAGGGGGGAACAGCTTTATCAGACCACAGAGGAAGATAAGGAAGCCAGTCCTGATGAGACCTGATTGACTAGGGTCAGAGGGAAGGGGAGGAGGACCTCCCTATCATTGGACTGGGGAATGGGCATAGGAGAAGAAGAGAGAGGAAGGGTGATATTGGGAGGGAGTAGGGGAGAGGCCTGCAGCTGATATACAAAGTGAATAAACTGTAGTTAAGAAAAATAAAATGAAAAATTAAAAAAATAAATTGCAATAAATAATAAAGAAAAAGACAAGGTACAGTACATAAGATGAAACACATATCTCAAAATAGATTGTCTCCAACTATAACGATTTTTTAAAGCTCTATTATTAGCAAAACATCAAAAAAATAGACACAATATGTGAATAGATAATTTTATTATAATAATTTTGTAAAATCATAAAGACACTAAATGCAGCTTCAAATGTTATTCATTATAGAGACACATTGAATTCTTTTTTCTTTTTTATTATTTTGTCATAATTTATTCATTATATATCCCAATTGAAGCCCAAGTCCCACCCTCCCTTCCTCTTCTTGCCATCCCTTTTCCCTATTCCACTGAAAGGGGGAATTCTCCACCATTGCCAACTGCCCATAGCTTAAGTCTCATCAGGACTGCTTGGATCCTCTTCCTCTGAGGCTTGGTAAGGCCACATCAGGAGTGAGTGATCAAAGAGCAGTCAATCAAGTTCATGTTAGAGGCAACCCCTTCTCCCCTCATTTGGAGATCCACATGGAGCCTGAGCTGCCAATTGGCCACATCTGAGCAGGAGGTCTAGGTCCTCTCCATGCATGGTCCATGGTTGCTCCATGGTCCATGGTCCATCAGATTCTGCAGGACCTCCTGGACTCAGATCCTTTAGCTTTGTTGGTCTCTTTGTGGGGCTCCTGTTCCCTCCATGTCTCTCTGTTCCCACCCCTCTCTTCTATAAGATTCCCTGTGCTCTTCAGAAAAATGAATGCAACTAGAAAAGATCATCCTGAGTGAGGCGACCCAGAAACAAAGACAGGCACGGTTTACACTTACTTATAATTTGAAATTAGCCACATAATATAGGATAGCCATTACAGACCTAAAGAAGCTAAACACTAAGGAGGGCCCTAGGGAGATGCTTAAATCTCATTCAGAATGGCAAAAAGGATAGACACCAGGAGCAGAGGAAGAGAGAGAACAGGACAGGAGCCTATTATAGAGGGTCCTCTGAGAGGCTCCACCCAACAGGAGATTGAAGCAGATGCTGAGACTCACAACATATTTAATTCTTAATGATGCATCAATAATACCAGCTAGAGTGGCTGAAGTTTAAGTGGTGTTTATGGTGGTTTCAATGAAAATGGCCCCATGGGAAGTACCAGTGTTAGGAAGTGTGGCCCTGCTGGAATGGGTGTGGGCTTGTGGAGAAAATGTGTCACCGTGGGTGGGCTTTGAGCTTGTAAATGCTCAAGCCAGGTCCAGTGTTGCTTTTCTTTCCTGTTCCCTGCTGATCCAGACGCAGACCTCTTGGCTCCTTCTCAGTGACATGTCAACCTTTGTTCCACCATGCTTCCCTTCATGATGATAACAGACTAAACCCCTGAACCTGTATGTCAACCACAATCAAACATTTTCCTTTATAATAGTTTCCATGTTCCTGGTGTCTCTTCACAGTAATGAAAATTCTAAGACAGTGGTTTAGATGCAGTGAGCATTTGGTAACATTTTTTTTTCTGAGTTTCTTAACTGAATACAAATATACATTAATACTCTTTTATTAAACCAAAAGAAATCTCTACTAGTTTTGTGCCTGATTTTATTATGCTTTAGTTTTGTTTGCATGTACAAGCTTATGAATATATTATTGTTTAGAGATTTTGGTTGCAATGTCATATGTTAACCGAAATTAGTCTTACGATATTAAAATATTTTTTTAGCCATGGAATAGTATTTAAAGAAGTAAAAATAAACATTATGTTATTATCATAGAGATATTCTAAATTATATTAGGAAACAGTCTCCTGACCGTCCTCTCTTACTCCATGCTATGGTAAATTCAGCCTCTATGCAGATCCTAGAGCTTATTCACGTATATATGGCCCTAACTAGGCTCAGAATAGTATTGAAATTCAGCCATCCTAATGTTCGCTGCGATTCGGGCAGCACTTCCTCCAAAGTTCCTTATTTACCGGTTACTATTACGTATTGAACACTTCTTTCCTTTGCTCCCAAGTTTTTGGTTTTGTATTGTTTTTGTTTGTGTGTTTGCCTGCTTTCGTTTTGGACTTGGTTTATAAGCCATAGTGCCTCATTTGAAAAATAAGCACTGACAACCTGCCATTCTGGGGACTGAGGAAGTTAATTAGGTACGAGACAGAGAAACACACATTTCCTGACTTTGAGTAAAAATGTTATTGATCAGGAGATTCCCTGTAATGATGAACATTTCCGAGGTCACAAAGACAGTTACTGATACCCAGAAAGATAAACCACAATTCTCTCTGTATCAGACCCACAGTCATAGAGGGCTGATGAAACTTACTTATATTTAATTCCTGTTGTTAAATTGACTTGATTTTATCCCTAAATAATTTCCTACCACTTTTGATAATATCAATACCAGTTTTATAAAAACAGAAGATAAGTATTTAAAATTTGAATTATGTAATTAATTGCATTGTATACCTTAAATTTTGATATTAAATTATATTAATTGCTAAATATTAAATGTAGAAATTTATCTTCCAGAAAAACATGGATTTTTTCTTTAATGGTGATAACAGTAAAAGTATCTGGCCCCAAAATCTATATTACCATGAACTGTAGGGTTGCTAAAATTCTTTGTGTTAGGAAAAAAATAACTTAATAAAATCAGATCATATCCAAAGTTATACAAAGTTATCTAGAGCACTAGAACTGGCAAACATTCAAAATTACATTTCAAAAGCACTCAAACAATAACTGAAGCAGCACTGAGTAAATTGATAATAGCATTCTATGGAGTATATCTATTTTGTACATTGTTGGATTTTATTGCTAAATACATTGTACAATGTGGTTTCATGAAGATAATGGTCTTTAGATTTATTTTTGTATGTCATTATTGACTCTTATTATTAGGATATGCTATTCTCAGAAGATATAACTAAGATTCTTTTTGTTTCGTTATATTAAAGATACAAGTATCCACTTACATAATTTATTCTGTAAATGTTAAGTAGAATTCACCAATGAAACTATATGGACCTTATAATAATCTATTTTCCATTGTTATAATGATGCTTGATACGATGTAATGGAATAAGGTCCATGGAATTTACAGTCCGGTGGCAAAAAGCCAAAGGTTTGTCAGCTCAATCTTTTTGGCCTCTGGCAGGAGGCCAATAAAAGAAAGAACCTATAGACAGTGACAGGAATTCCCTAAGTACGACATCATTCTCTTCTAAGAGATATACTACACAATCTAATTACCATGTAGTGTCCATAACCTTTTAGCATGTCCACGTGGATACTATAACCTAACATTTGTAATCTTAGAGTTTGGGAGGTTAAGCCAGGAACAATTGTGAGAGTGAGCTTAGCAACAGCTATATAATGATTCAAGCATGGACTCAGCTACATACTGACATATTTCCCTCTCACCTCCAAAAATAACACCACCTTACATAACAAAATTTTAGCCCATGAGTTTCAGAGAGGGCATATACTTACACTGCATATAAAGTTTAGAATCTAAACTATAGAAGTTTGCGGTTTTGTAATATATAAAGAATATTACCTATTGAATCAATTTCCTTAATTGAAAAACCTATAATGAATCATCAATTTTTCCATATACAATTTGTGCTGTATTTTTTTAAGTTTTAAAGTCTACAGTCTTTATGTGGTCTCAGAGTTATAGGAATTTTCTTTTCTACACTTAGTGCTCATTAATTATTATGACCTATGATTTTTAAAAGCTTGCATTATAGTTATATGTTTATATAGATGTATATGCATATGTATATATATATTTATATTTTTGAAATCATACTTTATCTTATGTACTGTAATACAATTATATATTTGATGAGTGTCCAAGTTTTGATAGTAACTCCTTCCAATCAGTATCTCAAAACCAAAATATTCTACAAAAAAACCCAATTTAAAAACAATTAACAATACAAATAGCTATTTCCTCAGGAAACCATACAACTGATAGACATATATAGCTAATCATTAGAGAACTATTACACAAATTTCAAAATATCACCTCACATGTTTTAAAGACTTTATTATCAAAATGAAAGAGATAGCAGTTTTTGAAGAATGAACTATAGAGAATAAAGGAGTACTGCTTTGTTGTTTCAAATGAGAAGTAGTATCATCAGTATGGAAATGAATATAGAAAGTCCACTAAAACAATGAAACCAGGACAATGAGACAGCCCAACAATCTCTTCCGTGTCTGCATGGTAAAAGGATATTAATTCATCACTTGAATCAGTTATTTTACAATCATATTTAGAGCAACATTATGTATAATAACCAGGACATAAAAGCAGTTAAGTGTCTGTTGTCAGGTGAATGGGTAAAAATACTGCAGTACAATAAAAGCAATAGAATAGAACACCATTCCACTTTTAAAATCTTACCATGTTAAAGAGTATGGATGGGGGAGGATGCCATTCTAAAATAAAAGGATCAGACACTGAAAGACAAATACAGTGTTATATTCTTTATATGCAAGATCTGAAAGTAGTCCAAAGCTTTGAAACTGGGCTTAAAATAATTACTACTCAGACAGAGCCTGGGAAAATGAGGAGGCTAAAAGTAGAGGTTAATGGACACAAACTTGTTCATGTGTAACACAAACAAGTCTAGGGGTAAAATGCACAATATGAGTAGTTTTGACTACAGTATGAATACTTTTGTATATTTAAATGTTTGTAAACGTAGATTTAATTTTTCTTCCCATTAATAAAATTGAGTATTTTAAAAATGTTATATGTTATATCATGGTAATAATAATTTTATAGACTTTAAATGTATGTCCAAAAATCATAAGAATAAAAAATATGTGCATGAAATAAATAAAAGTCTTGTCTCCACGGTATTTACTTTAAATATCCCATTATTATGTCTTAGGAACAATAAGAATTAGGTTAAAATCCCATCTTTTTGGTTTTAACTTATGCAAGCTTCTGCTGGCATGCCCAGATTGTATTATTTTATTTTTGACAGCAAAACTTGTAACCTGATACACGCCCATCCTTGTTCATTGGTTTGTATGATCAGATTTTTAGCAATTTTATTTAGTTTATTTCTTCAAAGCAAAAGATTCTAGCTTACATTTTCTTTATGCTTTTCATTTGTTTGAGACTGGTTTCTTAAGATGTAAGCTTAGGTGACAAATATTTAAGTTTCTTCAATATGTCTTAAAATCATTACATTCAGTGGACATTCCACATTTGTCTCCTCTTTTGCAACAGCCAGCCTCAGGTTACACAGTTTGAGTCATTTCCATTTTTGACTGCGATGCTATTGTTACCAACTTGATTGTACTCATATGAATTGAATCTTGACTCATCTTTCTTTCTTTCTTTCTTTCTTTCTTTCTTTCTTTCTTTCTTTCT